>NC_041387.1:581825999-581886645 GCF_002162155.2 Triticum dicoccoides
GGACTCGACAACCCCTTCTTGGAGGCAGAGGTTTGGGCAGCGATTTGTGCATCCCCGTCAGAGAAGGCGCTAGGCCCCGATGGCTTCAACGGCACCTTCTTCAGAGCATGCTGGCCGACTATCAAGGTGGATGTAATGGCAGTGTTTGAGAGTTTCTACCAGCTGGCTGACAGAGATTTTGGCGCACTGAACCGTGCCCTCATCATGTTGCTTCCCAAAAAGGATGGTGCAATTCAAATGGGTGACTTCAGGCCCATCAGCCTGATACATTTAGTGGCTAAGCTGATCACAAAGGTGTTGTCCATCAGGCTTGCAGGTGTATTGGATCAGCTGATCTCTCCTGCACAGAGCGCATTCCAAAGGAAGAAAGGGATCCATGACAGTTTTCTCTACGTCTAGAACTGCGTCAGAAAGTTTCAGAAAAAGAGAAAACCAATGCTTCTGCTCAAGTTAGACATAGCCAAAGCCTTTGACACCATATCCTGGGAATATCTCCTCGAACTCATGCAGCAAATGGGCTTTCCCTCTAGATGGCGGGACTGGGTCGCGCTCCTCCTTTCGTATGCAACGTCCTCCTGCATGCTCAATGGAGACCCTGGGCCAAGCATTTTGCATCAGTGTGGGCTCAGACAAGGTGACCCCCTGTCCCCAATTCTGTTCATCCTCGCCATAGATCCTTTGCACAGATTGTTGGAGGCAGCTGTCGATGTCAAAACCGGCGGATCTTGGGTAGGGGGTCCCGATCTGTGCGTCTAAGGCTAATGGTAACAGGAGGCAAGGGACACAATGTTTACCCAGGTTCGGGCCCTCTCGATGGAGGTAAAACCCTACTTCCTGCTTGATTGATATTGATGATAGGAGTGTTACAAGAGTTGATCTACCACGAGATCGTAGAGGCTAAACCCTAGAAACTAGCCTATGATGATTATGATTCTGTCTCTAAGGACTAAACTCTCTGGTTTATATAGACACCGGAGAGGGCTAGGGTTTACATGGAGTTGGTTACAAAGAAGGAAATATAATATCTGGATCACCAAGCTTGTCTTCCACGCAAAGGAGAGTCCCATCCGGACACGGGACGAAGTCTTGAGTCTTGTATCTTCACGGTCCAACTGTCCGGCCAAAGTATATAGTCCGGCTGTCCGGATACCCCCTAATCCAGGACTCCCTCAGTAGCCCTTGAACCAGGCTTCAATGATGATGAGTCCGGCGCGCAGTTTGTCTT
This sequence comes from Triticum dicoccoides, assembly GCF_002162155.2. Classification (NCBI taxonomy): domain Eukaryota; kingdom Viridiplantae; phylum Streptophyta; class Magnoliopsida; order Poales; family Poaceae; genus Triticum; species Triticum dicoccoides. The sequence goes on from NC_041387.1 coordinate 581,827,225, forward strand.
CGGCATTGCAAGGCGGGTTCCATCTCCGAATACTCCAAAGTAATTATCGAACACTTGAATCGTGTCCGGATCCGCAAGATGATCTTCACACACCACCGAAGAGAGAATGGAACTTCATAAATCTGATCTGCTGGCAATTTTTGCACGGCGTGACATGACATCATGGTCGAGTCATTATTCGAATCGTTTTCCCACAACCAGCCACAGCGCATATTGCGAGGCGGTTTCCTCTGCACGTTTTGCCGAAGCAGAGATCATGTCCCCTTATTACGGGATTCTCATCAACACGGGTATGGGCAGCCCAACCGCACCGTCAATTGCGGCGAGTGGGGAACGAGCGGGTTCCACCAGGCAAGTGGGGAGGCGCAAAAGCTTTTTACTGCCTCTATAAAGAGATAAGGTCTCTTCCTTTTTTGCCCACGCCTTTTCCTTCCGCTAGTCCATTCCCCTTTGCTCGTGCCCTAGCGCCCAAGCACTCTTCTTCTCCACCGAAGAGAGATTCTGAAGATGTCCGGATCTGGAGCAGGAGGCAAATGGATGGCCTCTATCGTCCGGGAGAGGGATATCAAAAAGCTCTGAGAGGCAAGGTACTTGGCCAAGAAAATCGGCCATCGTCTTCCACCGGCAGGACAGATCGTCCCCACTCCGGAGCCCCACGAGAGGGTCGTGTTCCTTCCTCATTTTGTCCGCGGGCTCGGGTTTCCCCGTCACCCATTTGTTCGCGGCATCATGTATTATTACGGGATTGATTTTCACGACCTTTCCCCTAATTCTTTCCTTAACATCTCGATGTTCGTTGTCGTGTGTGAGGCTTTTCTCCGTATTTCGCCCCACTTCGGCTTATGGCTGAAAATCTTCAACGTGAAGCCCAAGGTGGTGAATGGAGAGCACGCTGAATGCGTCGGCGCCATGGTGAGCAAGATGCCCAAGGTCGTATGGCCGACCGGCGCCTTCAATGATTTCGTCAAGGAGTGGCAGCAGCAGTGGTTCTATACCATCGAACCGCGCGGTAAAAAGTGGGCCGCTGCTCCCGAATTCAGATCCGGAGCCCCACTGCGGCTCACGTCCTGGCCCGAGAAGGTCCTGGACTGGTCCTCATCTAACGAGCTGTCGATGCTCCAAACGCGCGTCCAGAGCATGGTCGACAAGGATGTCAAACTCGTCAACGTAGTCCAGGTGATGTTAGTTCGCCTGGTTCTCCCTTGTCAGCGTCGAGCCTGCAATTTGTGGGAATACGACCCGGCCTAACACCAAACACTATGGGAGCTCTATGCATGTCTCCTCCCACAAGGACATCTGGAATGTGCTCTTCAAGTCCGGCAAACCATGGCCGGGCTCCGCCGAGGACCGGGGGTATCAACTATCCCGTTCTGCGAGTCCGGTAAGTCATTGTCGTGCTATGTCCATCCATGTTTTAGCTGATGTGTCCTGAGGGAGACGCGTCTATCATGCTTTCTATAATAATCCCAGGAATGGACGAAAAAGGTGGAGCGGATGCACTGTCCAGCCCCACTGCCGGAGGAACCGGCCGGACCTCTTCTGACGAAGATGCTGGTCCCAGTGCCTTACGAGGCACCGAAGAAAGAGGTCTCCAAGAAGGTCAAGAAGACCCGGAGTGGCCTCCGTCGTCGTGATGCTTCGGACACAAAATTCGAAGACTCCCACGACCATCTCTCCTCCGAAGATGAAGAGGAGGAGGAAGAAGATGAGTCCCCCGTAGGGGGAGGGAAGAAAAGGATCCCTCCCCGAGGCCGAATCGCCAAAGAGGGGGGAAGGGTCCCTCCCCGAGGCATCCACCACGGCTGCTGATAGCAACCCGGAGTGGGATCCCAGGGCCCAGCCCCTGGTAAAGTCGTAAGTATACGAAACCCGCACACACCTACGTGCCCGAGGTCATTAGGATGTAGTAGTTTTTAACTATCGCCATATTTTGTACAGCCCGGCGAGGTCCCACGCCGGACAGTCCTCATCGGAGGATTCACTGAGCTCCGATGCCCTGGCGAGCGAGACGCCTCCAGAGGCCCCTTCCCCGAAGCCTAGGTGCGACACCGAGGTGTCGTATCCACGGGGCCCGGACCAGGGGGGGCATATCCCTGGGGCCGGACACACGGGAGCAGCGGCTCCCATGTTTGTCGATGGTGGGGGCAATCTTGGATTCGGCCCGCGGCCTGACACGACCCTGGATACCTTTGGGGCTCCAGGATCGGGTGAGCAGCTACCTTTGACGGGGGGAGGCCCACCCGCTCCGCCAGCAACCTCTGTCCAAGCAGAGTTGCCGGGCGGCCTATCGACGGCGCTAAAGAGTGCGTCCATCGTCGATGAGCATCGCACCCTCATGGGTGCGGTGATTGAAAAGATTCAGTCCGCCAAGAACGGACTGAATGAGTCCTGCCTTAGCCTTATAAAGGGCTTTGAGGTGTGTTTTTAGAAACCTTTTGGAGATTGTCACAGTGTGGGTAGTAGCCCCTGATGCACTGTCTGGCGAAAGAGAGAGAAAGTCGGACAGGGGATCAAATCATCCGCTTTGCAGGAGACTAAGTTAATGACGTGAATCCCTTTGTTTGAAAACAGGCGTCCGCAGAGATGACCGCCGCCCATAGTGCGGAGGTGTCCGGACTAAAGCATCATCTGGAATGGGCCGAAGAGGAACTTGGCCGTGTGAGGAAGCAGTTGGAGGACAAGCAAGGTATGTCGAAACCTTGTGCCAAGTTGAGCACGAATTAGAAGTTGTGCCTGACGAAAATATTTGTATTGTATGCTCTAGGGGCGAGTGCCGAAATTGAGGCACTGAAGAAGGCTGTGGCCGAAGCCGACAATAAGGCCACCGCCGAACAGGCTCTTCGTGAGAAGCACGAGGCCAGGGTCATTGAAGCTGAGCGAGAGCTCCAGGAGGCCGTGAAGAAAAGCGAGGCCTTGGAGCAGAGTTTAGTGGGGAAAGAATACGAACTCGCCCTTGCTCTCCAATCCACAGGGGATGCTCGCGAAGGAGCCCGAGGTGCTCTGAAGGACATTCAGGAGGCCCGAAAGGTTGCGGCTGGTAAGGCCTTTTGTACTCAAGACCATTTTTGCATAGTAATGGGAGGAACTCTAAGCGACAAGCTGAATTCTTGTTTCTCTAGGGGTGTTTGCGGATCTGCCACGCAGCATATCAGATGCTGCCCAATTCTACCGGACTAAGGAGAAGAAGTCTGCAGAGAAGCATTTTTGGTCGCAGTATTTGGCGCCGAATTATCCGGTGCCCTTTATCGATCAGCTGAAGCAGCTGGTCGAACTGCACCAGGCGGCCGAACTGGCCATGAAGGACTTGGTTGTCCGGCTGTGGCCCATGGAGCCAATTCCAAGCAGTTATTTCGGACTCGTGAAGCAGATTGTTGGTGCTTGCCCTCGGCTCGATGTCATTAAACGATCGGTCTGCATAGAGGGTGCACGCATGGCGTTTGCTCGTGTGAAGGTGCACTGGGGGAAGCTTGATGCTGAGAAGCTGATGACCGAGGGACCACTGGAGGGTAAGGAGCATCGCAAGCCCGAGTTGTACTATGAGGGTGTCCTGAAAGGAGCCCGCCTTGTGGTGGATCAGTGTACCAAAGACACTATATTTCCTTGAAGGCAGTCATGCCATTCTTTGTAATGCGGGATAATGGCACTTTTATTATTTATTGCTTGTTTATGTGAACTTTTGTTCTTCCTGTGCGGTTGTTTAGTGTATATAAATCCTGAGAGTTGGCTAGTCGTCGGCTTCTTCCCCCACGTAAAAAGTACGGGGGTGTTCGGGACATACCTGAACACTCTTTATCCCATTGTTGGGCCCTTTTAAGGAGGTGTTCCTTAACACGAACCAGGCAATCAGACTATAGGACTTTATCACTCTCACTTAGCCATAGGAATTCAAGTATGGTGGGCGCAGCCCCTGGTGTTCGGAAGACCGTACTAGGGGCTCTATCAGCGCTTGATCGGAAGACCGATCCGTCGCACTTTGCATTTATAATGGCATTATGAGGAATAAATCTTTAAAGATTTTACAACCTCTCGAACAGCTGACCAGCTCTCGCTGTATCATGACAGTCAGTTAGCTTTCTCTACTGAGGTGCTCGTCCGGAAGAACCGGGGCACAATCGTAGTAGTTCTCCCAGCGCTACCTTAGCCGATGGAGCGGAACGTAAGGTACCAAAACATGGGAGCCGGGCAAACCCAACTAATGACCCAAGACATGATTCGGAGCTGATGCATATAGTGTTATAAGTTTGGGGTGCCGAGCGACCGAAAAGGTGGTTGGACTTTGTTGCCATAGCATGAATACTATGAAGCCCCTGGCATAGTGGGGCATAACACGAGGCGTGGGTGCCGTTTATGATAGAAAGGCATCAATGAGGAACGACGGCCGGTAGGTGTTATTTAAGTCTACCCATTGTAGTAGAGTGACATGTCTATGCATATGAGTATGCTTTATGATTATAAAAAGAGGTGTTTTTGGTGGAACCTGTCGTGGCCGAACTAGAGGAGGCTGTGTGTGGATCTGAACTGTATCCGGACTGCCTCCTTTGGGCGGGGTTTACTTATGTGCTCCGGCCTTGTGCGTCCGAGCTGATTCCACGTCGCCAGTCCTGTTCTGCGCCAAGGTTAGTCTGTAAAGACAAATGCTTAAAGGCAGCTGCATGTCCTATGGTTGAACCGCGGGTGCCTGATCGGAGCCTGGCTGAACCAGGCTATCATGCCATAAAGTAGCTCGGACTCCTTAGTTGGTATCCGGGTAGTTGGCTGCCGAATCAAAATTTGATAAACAGGCACGACTCACTATTCCAACAACGGTATGATTTCCACTCTGAGGGTGGAGTTCGGCCTTGCCCATAATTGTGACTATGTCACGCGGGACTGGCCTAATGTTGTACCCCATTGAATCTAGCCAACGTGGTTTGTCCCGGTAGTATGTGGTAATTAACGTATAAGGGGAAAATGCCGAAGACTTATTCTTCGGCGTGATATTTGTTTGGTGATCCGAAGACAACCATTAGTATGGTGGGCCAGTTAAAACTTGGCCTTTTGCACCTGGCATCTTTGAGGAGATGTTATTGATAGTTTTATGCCCGTGGGGGTTCGTGTAAGATGGAGCCCCCAAACTATTGGGTTGATAGTGAGTGCAATAAAATTGCTATGGCTGATGTCTGTCCTGACGGTCGATGTGCTCAGAGACGATCGGCAATATTTTTTTTGTGGGGGATCTTCCTTTGACCTCACCATGTTTGATTGGTATTTCGTTGTTTGGAACCTCCCTTCATTGTTTCCGGCGCGCGACCGACCATTTTGTTTTGAAGATCCGACATTCTCTATTGGTATGCTTGGCCGCCCTTCTAGGGGTACCATGAATTTCACATGGTTGATCGAGTATTTCGCTTGGGTCGGATGGGCTTGAGTTGTTCTTTTTTCGCTGACTCGACTGGGGGCCGCTGAATTCGGCACCAACTTCCCTGACTTGACGTTTATGACGATTGCGCCGAGGGTTGAGGATGCTTCCTCGTGTTTCCTGCATATTGTCCTGGACCGTGGTGATGTATTGGTGTCGGGGTATGTGCCTTAGGTTCTCCTTCTTTGGTTGAGGTAGCGAATTGTGCCGTGTGTGCTCTTTGACGGGGCGGTCGAGTCTGCATTCCTTGGTGGCTAGGACCTTGGTCCATCTGTCAGTGAGCAAATCTTGGCCAGCTTTGAGCTGCTGTTGCTTCTTTTGCAGGCTCCTCACAGTGGCCATAAGCCGTCGCTTAAAGCGAACTTGTTCCGCGGGATCCTCAGGCACGCCGAATTCATCATCGCCGAGGCTCACCTCGTCTTCGGAGGGGGGCATGTAGTTGTCCCTCTCCAAATGTCCGTCCATCGCCAGTCCGGCCTGCTCGAAGGCAGGCTGATCGGGATTGTATTCATCTTTGGCACCATCTGGATTGTTTTTGATTGTCGTGCCAGCAGTGTTGTGGCGGGGCTTGGAGCGGCACCGACGACGCCCATGGTTTTCTTTCTTCCCTGAGGGGTTATCCTCCATTGCCTCATCGCCATTGGTTTCCTTTGGAGTGTCCACCATATATATATCATATGAGGAGGTGGCTGTCCACTGCCCCATGGGAAGTGGTTCCTGTACTTCTCCTACGTCATCGTCCATACCGTCGATGTCTTCAGAGTCAAAGTCAAGCACGTCGGTTAAATCATCGATCGTGGCAATGAAGTGGGTGGTGGGTGGGCAACGAATTCCTTCGTCACCTGCTTCCCACTCGAGCCGGATATAGTTCAGCAAAGAGTCTCCTGACAAAGAGAGAGATTTTAACGAGTTCAGCATGTCGCTAAAGGGCGAGTGCTGGAAGATATCCGCAACAGTGAACTCCATTACCGGAGCCCAACCGGATTCGACGGGCTCGGAGGTGCGCGGACTGGAACCTACAGCCGGATATGAGTCCGGGGGTCTGGTGTCATAGGCTTCCTTGGGGGTGAAGTCTATGTTCGATTCTACCACCGATGCGTGTGCGGCCTCCGGGGCAGGGTCCATCCACCCGTCCTCGGGCGACGCAATCTGCCCCGGATTTAGGTCCGGGGTTCCTACAGGGGCGATATCCCGGGCATTGTTTGACAGCAGGTCTAAGCCGTGCTCATCGTGACTGTCCGGCGCTCCTGGCTCAGGCCCGAATCCGTTGAAGATCAAGTCTACGCGGATATCATCCGTGTAGTTCAAGTTTCCGGACTTGACCTGGTGGCCAGGGGCGTAGCTGTCGATCTGCTCCAGATGGCCAAGCGAATTGGCCCGCAGTGCGGAGCCGCCGAACACGAAGATCTGTCCGAGGATAAAAGTCTCACCCTGGACCATATTATTGTTGATGATTGAAGGAGCCATCGAGCCTTGCAGCGATGACACAGAGGAACTCTCAATGAAAGCACCAATGTCGGTGTCAAAACCGGCGGATCTCGGGTAGGGGGTCCCGATCTGTGCGTCTAAGGCTAATGGTAACAGGAGGCAAGGGACACAATGTTTACCCAGGTTCGGGCCCTCTCGATGGAGGTAAAACCCTACTTCCTGCTTGATTGATATTGATGATATGAGTGTTACAAGAGTTGATCTACCACGAGATCATAGAGGCTAAACCCTAGAAGCTAGCCTATGATGATTATGATTCTGTCTCTAAGGACTAAACTCTCCGGTTTATATAGACACCGGAGAGGGCTAGGGTTTACATGGAGTCGGTTACAAAGAAGGAAATATAATATCTGGATCGCCAAGCTTGTTTTCCATGCAAAGGAGAGTCCCATCCGGACATGGGACGAAGTCTTGAGTCTTGTATCTTCACGGTCCAACAGTCCGGCCAAAGTATATAGTCCGGCTGTCCGGATACCCCCTAATCCAGGACTCCCTCAGAAGTTACAAGAGATGGCGCACTCGCGCCACTACCGGAAAGAACGGCGAGGCTGCGAGCGACCCTGTACGCCAATGATGCAGTGATCTTTGCAAACTCGGAACGACAAGAAATCAGCTTCCTCATGCAGCTCCTCAGCGACTTCGCCAACGCATCTGGGCTGCGCACTAACCCACAGAAATCTTCGGCTGCTCCGATTAGTTGCGAAGACGTAGATATCACCCAGGTGCTAAAGGGATTTGGTGGCTCCATCGTCAGCTTCCCCGTTAGATACTTAGGCTTACCAGTCTGCATCAGCAGGACTAGACTAGTCCACCTGCAGTACCTCATCGATCGTATCCACGCAAGGCTGGCAGGCTGGAAGGGCCGGCTCATGCCGATAGCAGGGCGGCGGGTGCTAGTGCGATGCGTGCTCTCTGCATTGCCAGCCTTCGCACTCGCCGTCCTGCATGCCCCAAAGAAATTCCACAAAGAGGTGGACAAAGCAAGACACTGGTTTCTCTGTGCCCAGGACGAGGAAATCTCAGGCGGGAAGTGCAAGGTCAACTGGAAGCTTGTTACCTCGCCGGTGGATCACGGTGGGCTAGGCATACCAGACATGGAACGTTTCGCACGTGCACTCCATCTATGGTGGCTCTGGCTAGCATGGAAACATCTGGACAGACCATGGGTTGGCACGGGCTCGCCGTGCGACGACAAGGACAGAGAGCTATTCGCAGCCGAAACTAGAGTCATTATAGGGAATGGAAGGAGGGCCACATTCTGGAATTGCACCTGGCTCGGCGATCAACCGCTCAAACTCTGGTTTCCACTGCTGTTCGCCAACTCTTCCAGGAAGAACCGATCGGTGGCTGAAGTGCTCCAGGACGACATATGGATCCTCGACCTCCGGAGAGGCAACACAATGGAGATCATCCCGTAGCTAGTCTCTCTGCGCCGCAACATCCGTGAGGCCAACATCACCCTGTAGGGCGAGGCGGAGGATGAGATCTCCTGGCGAGCGGGTGGTGAGTACAGCGCCAAATGAGCCTACAATGCTCAGTTCGTTGGGCAGCCCAGAGGTGCACTGCAGCAGCTCATCTGGAAGGTATGGGCGCCGGGAAAAATCAAGTTCTTCATGTGGCTGTTGCACCACGACCGGCTCTGGTGCAATGATCGGCTGCAGCGGCGCGGATGGGAAAATAGCTACTTCTGCCAGTTATGCCTTAGAAGTTTGGAGAGCTGGGTGCACCTTCTTTGGGACTGCCCCACGTCACAACAGATCTGGGCCAGGGCAGCAACATGGAGGGGTTGCGGCGCACTGAACCCAACCACCTGGGACGGGTGCAAGACCACAACGGAGGCCGTCACTGCAATAGTCTCCGCATCATCACCATCCAACAGGCGTGCCACCAAATCCATGGTAGCTCTGGTTGCATGGCACATCTGGCAGGAACGCAATAACTACACATTCAGGAAGAAGGCGACATGTGTTGACGATGTGATCAGTTCCTGCAGAAGAGAGTTGGAGCAGTGGAGACTAGCCGGCGGGAAAGGATTAGAGCCCCCCTTTGGGGATATCACATGAGATATAAACCTGAGCCTACACATAGAGGGAAGGGGGGGGGGGGGAGAGACTGCGTGCCCGCCTTTATAAACCCAATGATATCGGCCTTTCTTCGGTTGCTAATCTCCTCTGATTAGTGACAATTTTTGTAACTCTCTCTTTTGTTAAATCAATGAAAAGCCAGGCAACTGGATCTTTCAAAAAAATAGGGCTTGCTTGGTAGCCAATTTGGAATGCGAGCATTTGGCAAGTCTAAAAGCTGCCAAAAATTAGCAAGGTTTGTGAGGTGGCTAAGTAGGTTGTAAACCAACCAATTTTTTTTCCAATTTTTTGGCTTGCCTATGTATTGCCAAGCTAATTTTTAGCGAAAAAACAAATGAACATGCCAACAAGGACGAAGGATCAAAGATTCAACTAAAAGGACAGAATGAATAGGCAACTACAATTTTTAACTTTCTGTGTTGATTCCAGGGATTGTGAAATTAAAGGTCCTCTAAAATGCAGTTAAGACCAGTTGACCTATACGATTATAAGCAACTAGCAAGCAAGATAAACAAGATAATTAACTCGATAACATGGAATAAGAAACTCTTGGATAGATATAACCAAATGCATAGATTTTTTTTATAAAGGGCATTTCATTGAATTGAGTTATCGAGGTGAACGCCCGACCTCTGCATAACCAGATGCACACAACCAACAAATCCAAGATCTGATAAAGCAACAAAACGAAAAAGAGCTAAAAGGAATCGTAAGTCTAGCCTAAGACGTGGCAGATCCCGTCCGAAGATCACACCGCCATCCATGGGGGTAGAAAACCTCCCTGGCCGTACGCTCCAGCCGTGTAGACGCCAGCATAAAAAGGTCTCTGTCCTCCTGCCTCTGCAGGATAGACCAAGTACGGAGCCATAGCGTACATACATGAATAACCTACATGGGAGATGAAACACATTTATTATTAAAAATCACATCATTCCTGGTAAGCCACAATGCCCAGCATAAGGCAGCCGCCCCCACAAGAATATGTGCAGAAAATTGTTTTTGAATCAGTTTTGCTAGAACTCATCTAGATGAGATATCATTTGGTCTCATTCACGTTTTATAGACATTGGATGTGATGCTATAAGATGCGTGTGTGCTGACGTGGGTTGTATCTGTTCTTGTTTTCAAAGTGAATGAGACCAAATTATATCTCATCTAGATGAGTTCTAGGTACACCCTTTTTGAATTCCCCTCAACCAGTTGCCAAACATATTACGTGCACTACGTGGGGGTATAGATTTGAAGCTATTTGAACTATGACCCAAACTGACCGAGCAAACTTACACTCAAAAAATAAGTGCCTAATAGACTCGTCATGTTGGCACACGACACATTTTGTACTGCCTTGCCAGTTGCGTCGTGCCAAATTATCTCTAGTTAAAATGACTCCTCTATTTAGAAACCAGAGGAATATCCTCACACTTAGAGGTATTTTGAGCTTCCACAATTTCCTGTTATCAGCCGGAACCTCGCTGTGAACCAGTGCATCATACATGGACTTGATGTTACTTTTTATGAGGATGTTGGAGAGGAGCTATGCCTGCTATAATCAGAGATGAGAGGAGACGATTCTTGGAAGCACAATGCAAACATATTGAATATGCTTCTAATATAACCGGAAATCGAGACAAGGGCTATGCGGTGTGGACTGGAGGTTGGAAACTCTTTAGGATTTAATTGAGTTGAGGCGGAGTCCGACCCCCTTGAAGTCATCAATTTCTGCACGGGACTAACTCAATGGCGCGATGCATCAGCACCAATATTCGTAGATTGTCTGGATACGAGTACAACAATTGGGATGGTGAAATGTAAACATTGTTTTCATGCGGCAAATACCACATCTCATGAGCTAGCGAAATTTATTTTTTGTAATAAATTTTCCAAGAATTGGGGTTGCGAACCTCCGGATTGTGTCGTCAACAGACTGGTGGATGATGTACTTTTGACATAAGTTAATAAAGCTAGGAATGACGGTCTACCCTAAAACAAAAGTAGTTGGAGAGGCTTGGGGGGCACAAACCTTCTCAAGAACAAGTGATGTCTAGCCTTATTCTCCTCGAGCCTTAGCAAACCAAGCCCAAGCTCGACCATCAAGGGTACATGCTACAAATCTCGACAAAGATGAAAGTTTGGCCCTCCAACAAAGATGAAGGTACACTTGCAGCCAAGTCCCTAGCTTATGTTAAAACTTTTGTTTCCTTACAAATAAGGCCAAAATTTTGACAAGTCATGGGTAGAAATTTCGGCAGCATAACGCGTCAGGTAGACAAAGATCGAGGACCATAACATTTGTGTATGGTATTATTACTGAGATATCACATATATATTGTGTCAGCAGAAATACAACTTGTGTGCTTTGCCGCCTCCTACCATCAATACCAAAATTTTGATCTCTAAGAGCTAGCTACTTGGTAATCCAAAACAACATGCTGTATAACACACCAACCAACCTATCATTGTTTTTTTTCTTTGCTACTATTCACAATTCTGGAAAGACCTAACTAATCAACCGACAATCATCATCGCCTCAGGCTCATGACCACGTCGTCCATCCTTCAGTCACACCACAAGCTAACAAGGGCCAGCTAGCAACACTTTTCTGAATGCAAAACAAGGCAATGCAGCAATCAGGCCCCCGCATCTAATGATCCACACCACCAACGCATTCAGGAGCAACCAAAAACCGTACGACAAGCTTAGATTTACCAAGCTGCATCACAAGCTCCATCCATCGGTCTTCTGGCCCTTCGCAATATCAAACTTCCCGGTGACCTGGGCAGAGAGAGAGGAAGAAAAAAGATTAACTACTGGCCTCCATATACCATGCCAAAGCAACGTTAATTTTACAGAGCAGCAAAAGGAACAATATGTACTACATACATTTTATAGCAGGAAAAATCACAATAGCCTAAAAGCCTAAATATGCACTGCACTGGTTGATGGCCACACCACCAAAAAATTGTCAATTGAAACTATGATGTCAGCAGTATCATGTTCAGTGTTTGTTAGCACATGATCTAATGACATGCCAACCACAAACCAAGGAGACCAACAAAAGGGCCCTAACTAGTGGCAATTATGGTAGGAAGGCAACGTAGACTCGCAGAGTAATGGAGCCAAATTGAAACAAACAGAGGGGGAGAGAGAAGTCAGCAACAAAAGGGACTTGATGGTGGTGATCCTGACGAGATGCTAGCAACCAGTGTCGTTGCTGCTAGAAGAAACTCAAGAAGAAAACAATGGCAGATGACTGCCTATCTCGGCATAGAATCAATTTGCAATCAAGCCTGGGAGAGATTCTTACCGGCGACGGTCATGTACTTGCGGCCTGGTGCCCATCGAGACTCAACTGATGCCATCCATGTTGAACCCCGAGCCAAAGGTGTAGCACTTGGAACAAATAGAATCCATGGTGCACCAACTGGGTCATCACAATCCTAATAATATTGGCAGGTCAGTAATAAGGCTAGTCAACTTCTGTTAAAAGAAAAAGAAAAAATTACAAAATATGCTCCTAGCAAGTAACCAGCATATTCTACAAGTATAAAACTTGTATGTCTTATAGCAAAAATAGCATAGCTTTTTACAAATTAACTTTGTAACACAAGAATGATATTGTATACCTGACAAAAAAACATAAATGCATCAATCTTCGGAATAGATATGTGCTAAGATGGTTGCTTGCTATTCATGGGTGTCATCACTTGCGTACATCAAAAGGAAAGCATCAGGTTACCACGAATGTTATCCAAGAATTATTGTTCTCAGCACAACTCTTATTTGTTCTCAACACTAGAGGAAAGAGGTCCATGTCCTCAACACTACAAGAATGCTATACATCTACAAAGAGGTTTGTTGTTCTCAACATTATATGATGCTACAACTATAAGAAGCCTATTGTTCTAAGCATTACAATAAGATACTAAAGCCACAACAAGCCTATTCTTCTCAGCATTATAGGAAAAGGCTACTGCCACAACAAGCCTATTCTTCTCGGTGCTACAGGAACTACATCTAAATGATTATGATCCAGGTTTAATATGAGAAATCAAAAACTAGAGTTGTTAAGCGGACAGTCGATCCTGCCATCTCGCTACCACAAAATTATCATGACAATAAAAACCAATAGGTAGCTGAATATTATCCCCAAGAATAAAGCACCAAATTTGTTAAGTGGCCATTTCCCTACCATGAAATAAAAAAGAAACTTCAGCAAGTCTCAAGTTGTATGCAACAAACAGGTGAAGATCTCTCCCATAGTCAAATGAATGCATGGAATTTTATCAGTTATGGCGCTGCTATCAAGCTTTTGAATCTAGTCCGATACGACCGATATATAGGCCAATATATCACTTTTGGGGCTCCACCGATATAAACATGACATATCATTTTGCAAATATCATTTTCCTACATATCATCCGATATCGACCGATATGGCCGATATCTAGCCCGATATGTCCACCGCTATAGAACGATACATAGATGACAATAATTCTTTATTGGATAATAGTGAAATAAGATTATGCGTTTACAACGTCATTATATATTATCGAAGTCATTCACAATGTTTCATACAAATGCATATATATCATACTTTCTTTAATCATAGAGTAAGGATTTTGTGAATCTTTCCTTAGTTGTTTCTTAATCAACAAGTTAGTAAACTAGGAACCTGAAAGCGTTATGTTAAAGCATTGACATCATACATTTTCTTTTACTAAAAGTAAATGTTTTGAACAAGAATAATGAAAAAAAAACTGGACAGGTGTATATCTACATATCGTCCGATATATCACCTGATATCCGACAACCGATATGTCAAAGCCACACCGATACGAACCCGATATCCGATATTTTGAAGCTTGGCTGCTATACAATGGGGAATTCCTTCACTCATTAGCTAGCAAGTGACCATCGGGAACCACACACACATCATGCAGCTAGACCAAATCTTATGATACAGACTGAAACCAGAGTTGAACTAGCTTGAGACATCATGAGCAAATTACATAATTTCGTCTAGTGGCATCAAGCAAGGGTAAACCAAACACAGGGCAGAACTCAGCCAACCCAGCCCAGCTCTGGTAATTTTGATTCACAACCAAGCAGAATACAAACTAGGCATGCAGCCTAGCCAACCTAGCCCTGACCGAGTTGCTTACTATTTTTTAACATGCATACATACACAATACATAAAGAAACGTTTATGAATGCAAGCAGAGAAGGAGATCAACCTTGTGCGAGGCGCCATCCAGGTCAAGGTCGGACTCGATGATGTCCTTCTCGTCAGATTTGGGCATGGGGTCACGGTTATCGTCCATGGAGTAGAACGCCTGATGCTCCAAAACAAACAAACAAATAAGTTTAGCCCGGAAAGATCAGTATGGGAAGCACTAGCCAAACAATGTCTATACTGAATAAAGGCACCAATACCATAATCGTCTATCCAGGATTATTCAAGCCAAGAAAAAGGAAACCTACATAGCTAGGAGTACATTGTCCGAGCAATTAAACAAATCCTCATCTAGCCATTTACTCTGTTGTAAGACAATGACATCACTGACAAAATCTCACTCAGCCTGTAACAGCCAAGTCAGGTCTCTACTGAATGATCACAACACAAAATGATAGCATAACAACATCTGAGATCAATCAACACATAGCCATCCTAATAGAAAATGGAACCTTTATTCCAGCATGTACCTGGATCGTGACAAAGGGAATAAAAAAAGCTTAATCCTATCAACTAAGCATCATAGTAGCATGATTAATAAAGGCTCTAAAAGGAATATGAGCATAACATTAACTCCAGGAACAGAAAACCATGCCCTAAGGTACAACCAGTGGCACATAGACAGTGACAACATTCAAATTACCATGGCCTGAAGGCTAGAATGACAACACAACCTCGGCATGATGGCTGGGCACAATGGGTGAGAGAGGAGTCCAGGGCTCACCAGAACCAAGGAAGGGGCGATCATCAACGCCATGGTTGTACCCAAACTGCTGCAACTTGCAGATCTTTTTTCCTTTAGCTATAACCTCCTATAATATTACAAGAACATGGTCAGGTCTTGATGAACGTGCATGCTGACAGAATATAAGCAAGAAAGTTCATGTCTTTAATCATCTGTTCAGGGTAGATAAACAATATGCACGACGCATACACTTGGTAATAGGAGCTACTCCATAGTTTGAGCAATCGTAATATTGACCATACTGGTTATTATATAAACAAAAAAGTCAAATTATGTAATCCAGTACATTAAACTCAAAATAAGAAATATAAGAGCGTTTAGATCACTACTATAGTGACCTAAACACTCTTATATTTCTTTACGCATAAACAATGGAGAAAAAGATAGGAAATTGAAGCTTGACCTGTTCACTAACCCAAACCATATGTGCTACCTATGTGCATAATGACTCTTCCCCATGGAAATGCTTTACTTTTCAAGCTAGCACTTGGGGAATCCAGGATAAAGTGGGTTTCTTAAGAATCCAGCAGTAATAGATGTCCAAGCAAAAGGGAAATGGCCAAAGCAACAGTAAGAGTTCATTAGATCAACACCAGCAACATACATCAAGCATGGATCAAAGATCCTGATCAACCCAATAGCACCAGCTCCTCTAGAAGAAAATCCCATAGTTTTAAAGATTAAATCCAGCTAACCATGAATTCAAGCCCCATAGCAGAAAGAGGATGAAGGAGAAACCAGGGACTCACCTAAGTGGTTGAAGACAAGAAGGCAGTCATGGGAGCCCTGACTCATCACGCCGTGTACGGACTGATGGATTGTCTTGATGTCAAGCCCCTTCAGCTTATCAACCAACTCCACATGGACCTTGAGGGTATCAACCGACTCCAATTTCTTTTCTTTTATTTACAACCAAGTCAGGTATCTCCAGGTATCAACCGGCTCCTGCGATATTCAAACAACCAAGTCAGGTATCTCCAATGAACATGACCATAGCCCTTCAAATTGTACAAAAGAGAAAACAAGGTTAGGCAACCTTTTCAATCTTATTCCAAAGAGAAAACACATGTTCCAAACGAAACCTTTTTAGTATTAACATAACCCCCATCTCATCTACTACCCAACAAGGTTAGGACTGTAACAACTAGGTGGGAATTCATTTAGTTTCAATCCCAGACCAACAACATTGTTTATGATTTCTCCTTGCCGATATTATTGCTCTGGAATAGGAGAATAGCTAGTACCGTATCCTCAATGATGCAACACACAAGAGGGTAAACAGATTATAGAATTAGCTAAAGTTTTGAAGGATATTACAATCTTTGTTTGATGGTATCTGATCCCTTGCACATATTTGGTGTTCGTCGTATTCCAAAGAGAAAAACACAGGTTCCAACAAGGCTTCTTTAGTTTTAATAAACCCTCCATTTCATCAAGTGACCACGAAGGTTAGGACTATAACACATGCAAAAATTAAGTCAGAATTAATTTAGTTTCATTCCCAGACCAACAACTTGATGATGGTTTAGTATTCATCCTGGTAGATTTGCTTCCTATGAATAAGAAAACAGCTAGTACAATATATGCAATGATCCAAGACACAAGAGACACACAACGCGTCAACATTGTATACAAAACGTGGGCACTCGATTTCAACCAGGGCACTAGCATAGCGTTTCAGTCTAAAATCATCACCTCCATTTCGTCTACTGGGCAAGAGGAAACTCGGACCATAAAACTACAACAACAATTACATTCATGAGAAGTTGAGTGTATTTTGAGCGAAGAAAATAATGGACCAAACACAAAAGGTTCGGACTTCAAGCATGAAGAACTATGCATACATCCATAATTAAATTTGCTGGCATTTGTAGCAGCTGTTTGCTGAAGGAGATGGTTTGATGGTGCAAGAAGATTAGCAGGTGAGTGGGTGGAGGGAGAGGGAGGTGCTACCAAGAAGCAGCCCAAGCACCTGCCGGCCCTCATCGTCAGCATCCTCGCCGGGCTGCAAGAGATGACGGACCAGGAGGGGCTCAAGCCGGCTGACCTGCTGGCCAGCTTCATCACGCCGGGTGTCGCCTCTCTAATTTCGGCCGCATCTCATCAGCGAGATGAGCGGCCGTCGGGATCCCTACTGGATGTCCACCAAGGAGATGCCGGAGGTCGAGGTGGCCCGCCATGTGAACTACTTCTCCAACTGCAAGCTTAGCGAGGAGGAGTGGCACATCGACAAGGATCCGTACATCTTCGCCAACCCGCCCCCAGCGGTAAGTATCGAGCCCGGCTGCTTTACTTGTATTGCTCTTCTCTCCTCCGTCCTGACCAGTTGGCCTTGTTGCAGCACTTCCCGGGCCAAGGCGAGCCGACTGCGGACCGGCAGTGGATGTTGGACCGTGAAGACACCGATGTGGGCGACCCTGAGCTGGGGGCGGCCGCCATGGAGGAAGGCGGCGAGGACGAGGCCACCGAAGGAGGCGTCTCTTCTGGAGGCGGCAGAGGAGGAGTCGGCGACGTCCGGTCTTGGCCGGACGAGGACGAGGACGAGGAGGAGCGGTGCCGATCTGGCGGAGGCGCGGGGACAGGAGTCGGCCATTCTACGCCGCGGCTGGCTGCGGCAGCCGGCGGGCAGAAGCGCTGGCTTGTGGGGAGGTTTGGCAGCCACCCGACGAAGAAGGCCAAGCAGGCGGACGCTACCAGGCGGCAAGAGGCCCAAGCCGATGCCGTATACGTTCGGGTAAGCGCGCTTGCCGTCCTGACTTCATATTTTTCTTCTCCCTTGGAGAGTTTTCTCATTTTTGCTCTCTTTCTGAGTAGGGCGGCCTGCGTCATGATGTCTACTACACAACCTTCTTCTTGTAGACGTTGTTGGGCCTGCAAGTGCGCAGGTTTGTAGGATAGTAGCAAATTTCCCTCAAGTGGATGACCTAAGGTTTATCAATCCGTGGGAGGCATAGGATGAAGATGGTCTCTCTCAAATAACCCTGCAACCAAATAACAAGGAGTCTCTTGTGTCCCCAACACACCCAATACAATGGCAAATTGTATAGGTGCACTAGTTCAGCGAAGAGATGGTGATAAAAGTGCAATATGGATGGCAGATAACGGTATTTGTAATCTGAAATTATAAAAACAGCAAGGTAACTAGTGATAAAATTGAGCGTAAACGGTATTGCAATGGTAGGAAACAAGGCCTAAGGTTCATACTTTCACTAGTGCAAGTTCTCTCAACAATAATAACATAGGTAGATCATATAACAATCCCTCAACATGCAACAAAGAATCACTCCAAAGCCACTAATGGCGGAGAACAAACGAAGAGATTATGGTAGGATACGAACCACCTCAAAGTTATCCTTTCTGTTCTATCTATTCAAGAGTTCGTAGTAAAATAACATAGAGCTATTCTTTCTGCTCGATCTATCATAGAGTTCATACTAGAATAACACCTTAAGAAACAAATCAACCAAAACCCTAATGTCACCTAGATACTCCATTGTCACCTCAAGTATCCGTGGGCATGATTATACGATATGCACCACACAATCTCAGATTCATCTATTCAACCAACACAAAGTACTTCAAAGAGTGCCCCGAAGTTTCTACCGGAGAGTCAAGACGAAAACGTGTGCCAACCCCTATGCATAGGTTCATGGGTGGAACCCGCAATTTGGTCACCAAAACATACATCAAGTGGCACATGATATCCCATTGTCACCATAGATAAACACGGCAAGACATACATCAAGTGCTCTCAAATCCTAAAAGACTCAATCCGATAAGATAACTTCAAAGGGAAAACTGAATCCATTACAAGAGAGTAGAGGGGGAGAAACATCATAAGATCCAACTATAATAGCAGAGCTCGCGATACATCAAGATCGTGCCATAGAGAGAACACGAGAGAGAGAGAGAGAGAGATCAAACACATAGCTACTGGTACATACCCTCATCCCCGAGGGTGAACTACTCCCTCCTTGTCATGGAGAGCGCCGGGATGATGAAGATAGCCACCGGAATGGGTTCCCCCTCCGGCAGGGTTTCGGAACGGGCTCCAGAGAAGTTTTTGGTGGCTACAAAGGCTTGCGGCGGCGGAACTCCCGATCTATCTTCTTTTCTGATGTTTTTAGTGTATGTAGGCTTATATAGGTGAAAGAAGTCGGTCGGGGGAGCCTCGAGGGGCCCACGAGAGGGTAGGGCGCGCCCAGGGGGTGGGCGCACCCCCTATCTCGTGGCCTCCTCGATGCTCTTCTGACGTGAACTCCAAGTCTCCCGGATCATATTCTTCCTAAAAATCACGCTCCCGAAGGTTTCATTCCGTTTGGACTCCGTTTGATATTCCTTTTCTTCGAAATACTGAAACAGGCAATAGAACAGCAATATGGGTTGGGCCTCCGGTTAATAGGTTAGTCCCAAAAGTAATATAAAAGTGTATAATAAAGCCCATAAACATCCAAAAGAGATAATATAATAGTATGGAACAATCAAAAATTATAGATATGTTGGAGACGTATCAAGCATCCCCAAGCTTAATTCCTGCTCGTCCACGAGTAGGTAAATGATAAAAACAGAATTTTTGATGTGGAATGCTACCTAGCATAATTCTCAATGTAATTTTCTTTATTGTGGCATGAATGTTCAGATCCAAATGATTCAAGATAAAAGCTTATAAAACATAAAAATAATAATGCTTCGAAGTATACTAGCAAATAATCATGTCCTAGCAAAATAGCATAGCCAAAGAAAGCTTATCCCTACAAAATCATATAGTTAGGCCATGCTTCATTTTCATTACACAAAATACTCCCATCATGCACAACCCCGATGACGAGCCGAGCAATTGTTTCATACTTTTTAAAGCGCTTCAACTTTTTTCAACTCTTACGCAATACATGAGCGTAAGCCATGGACATAGCACTAAGGTGGTAAAAGATGGTGGTTGTGAGGACAAAAAGAGGGAGAAGATAGTCTCACATCAACTAGGCGTATCAACGGGCTATGGAGATGCCCATCAATAGATATCAATGTGAGTGAGTAGGGATTGCCATGCAACGGATGCACTAGAGCTATAAATATATGAAAGCTCAACAAAAAGAACTAAGTGGGTGTGCATCCAACTCGCTTGCTCACGAAGACCTAAGGCATTTTGAGGAAGCCCATCATTGGAATATACAAGCCAAGTTCTAAAATGAAAGATTCCCACTAGTATATGAAAGTGACAACATAGGAGACTCTCTATCACGAAGATCATGGTGCTACTTTGAAGCACAAGTGTGGAAAAAGAGATAGTAGCATTGTCCCTTCTCTCTTTTTCTCTCATTTTATTTTTTTCTTTTTTTTTCTTTTTTCTGTTTTTTTCTTTTTCTTTGGCCTTCCTTTTTTTGGCCTTTCTCTTTTTTTCTCCCCTTTTTTTTCTTTTTGTAAAGTCCGAAGTCTCATCCCGACTTGTGGGGGAATCATAGTCTTCATCATCCTTTCCTCACCGAGACAATGCTCTAAAAATGAAGATCATCACACTTTTATGGATTTACAACTCAAGAATTACAACTCGAAGCTAGAACAAAATATGACTCTATATGAATGCCTTTGGCGGTGTACCGGGATATGCAATGAATCAAGAGTTACATGTATGAAAATTATGAAGGTGGCCTTGCCACAAATACGATGTCAACTACATGATCATGCAAAGAGCAATATGACAATGATGAAACGTGTCATAATAAACGGAATGGTGGAAAATTGCATGGCAATATATCTCGGAATGGCTATGGAAATGCCATAATAGGCAGGTATGGTGGCTGTTTTGAGGAAGGTAAATAATGGGTTCAATACTGGCGAGAGTTGCGCGATAATAAGAGAGGCTAGCAAAGTGGAAGGATGAGTGTGCGTATATCCATGGACTCACATTAGTCATAAAGAACTCATATACTTATTGCAAAAGTCTACTTAGCCCTCGAAGCAAAGTACTACTACGCATGCCCCAAGAGGGATAGATTGGTAGGAAAAGACCATCGCTCATCCCCGACTGCCACTCATAAGGAAGACAATCAAAGAAACACCCCATGCTTCAAATTTGTCACACAACGGTTACCATAAGTGCATGCTATGGGACTTGCAAACCCCAACACAAGTATTTCTCAATTTCACAATTACTCAACTAGCACGACTCTAATATCACCACCTTTATATCGCAAAACTATTGCAAGAAATCAAACATATCATATTCAGTGATCTACAAGTTTTATGTAGGATTTTATGACTAACCATGTGAATGACCAATTCCTGTCATCTCTCTAAATTGATATAAGTGAAGCAAGAGAGTTTAATTCTTTCTACAAAAGATATGCCCACGCTCTAACAAATATAAGTGAAGCAAAAGAGCATTCTACAAATGACGGTTTTCTATGTGAACAGAAACAGGCAATCCAAACTTCAAATGATATAAGTGAAGCTCATGAAGCATTCTATAAATCAACAAAGGACTATATCATACCAGCATGGTGCAAAAATGAAAAGTAAAGACTGAATGCAAAAGATGCTCCAAGACTGCACATATCGCATGAACGAAACGAATCCGAAAACATACCGATACTTGTTGAAGAAAGAGGGGATGCTTTCCGGGGCATCCCCAAGCTTAGATGCTTGAGTCTCCTTGAATATTTACTTGGGTGCCTCGGGCATCCCCAAGCTTGAGCTCTTGCCTCTCTTCCTTTTCCTCATATCGAGACATCCTCGATTAGACACTTTATCCACACAAAACTTCAACAGAAAACTCGGTAAGATCCGTTAGTATAATAAAGCAAATCACTACTCTAAGTACTGTTGCAAACCAATTCATATTTTGTTTTTGCATTGTGTCTACTGTAATATAACTTTTCCATGGCTTAATCCACTGATAGAAATTGATAGTTTCATCAAAACAAGCAAACTATGCATCAAAACAGAATCTGTCAAAAACAAAACAGTCTGTAGCAATCTGAACATTCACCATACTTATGGTATCCCAAAAATTCTACCAAAATTTGGAAAAATAAAAAATGTTTACAGAAAGATATTTCAAAAGGAATCAGAACCATTTGACTTTCCAGTTAAAAATGTAAATTCGCCTACTACAGCCAAAGTTTCTGTCCTGCACCATACAAACCATCAAGCATTGTAAACATCCTAAAGGCAAACCTTGGCACATTATTTTTATAATACAATAGAATTGTACAAGAGGATAATTATTTTTGGTGAAAAGTTTCTGTAATCAAGATTCACAAAGTTTCCGTGAGCATGAACAAAGTTCAAGGCTAGCTCCCACTTCAACAATGCTTGTCTTTCTCACTTTCACTTTCCTTTTTGAAAAGTTTTGGGTTCCCCTCTTTATTTTTTTGTTTTTAAACTATATAAAATCACTCAACAGAAATAAATTACTCTCTAAAACTTCCGGGTTGTCTCCCCGGCAGTGCTTTCTTTAAAGCCATTAAGGTAGGCATATAGTGCTCAAGTAATGGATCCACCCGGATCTCAAGGTATATCAAAGCCAATTTTAATTAGCAATGATTTGTAATTTACTAGTGAGCACAACATATATCAAGCAATGACGAAGTCTAACTCTCTTCCTATGCATAGGCATGTCATAAAATAACAATCCATGCACACCAAGTAAAGGCCAATGCATAGTATAAGCAGTTTCTTGCAATTTTATCATATTGGAAACATAGAGAGGTGGAGATATAGTTCCTCTCTCATAATAATTGCAAGTAGGAGCAGCAAGCCCATGCATATTATATCCATCAAAATCATCATTTGTAGTAGTGAAAGGCAACCCATCAATATAATCCTTAATGAGAATAAACTTCTCCGATATAGTGTAGTTGGGAGAATTCAAAAAGGTAATAGGACTATCATGCGTGGGTGCAATAGCAACAATTTCATGTTTAACATAAGGAACTATAGCAAGTTCATCTCCATAAGCATAATTCATATTGGTATCTTGGCCACAAGCATAGCAAGCATCATCAAAAAGGGATATTTCAAGAGAATCCACGAGATCATAACAATCATCATAGCAATCATCCTTTGGTAAGCACAAAGGGGAATTAAACAATGTATGAGTTGAAGAGTTACTCTCATTAGAAGGTGGGCACGGGTGATCAATCCGCTCTTCCTCCTTTTGTTCTTCGCTCTCCTCATCATCTCTTCGCTCTCCTCATCATCTTTTTCATCCAGTGAGCTCACAGTTTCATCAATTTCTTCTTCCATAGCTTCCTGCAAAATATTATTCTCTTCTTGGACAGCAGAGAATTTCTCAATATATAGTTTAACATATGCATTAGAAGCATAATTATCATAACAATATTCAAGTATGGCAAAATTTTCAGATTTGTAGAGAGTAGCATCATACTTTTCAATCAAAGAAGCAATTTCATAAGCACCCTTAAAAGCAACAAATTCTTCAATTTGTTGAACATCATAGTAATTATAAACACCCTTAGCATACGAAGATACGATTCCATTATCAATAAACTCACATTGGTAGGGAAGGTGTTTCTTAGGGTTTTCAGCACAACAAGTAATATCATAAATTTCACATAAATTCCAAGCATAGCATCGCAAACGATGAATTCGATCCAGTAAAAGTTTCCCTTTTTTAGATATACGGTGTCACACATAACAAGCATGCTCATCTAAAGATTTGCCCTCAACCAAGCTAATTGGGGTTTCAGCACGAGCACATAGGGATCGAAGATGATCCAAGTAAAAAGCTTCAGGAGTGTGATAGATTTTGAGTGGTTCTTCAACCATTGGTTCAGTAGGTACAACTAATTTTTTTGGTATTTTGCGTTTCCTACCCATAACTAAAGATAGAAAACAACTAAGAACAGCACATAAAAATTACTTGGTGATAAAGCAAACTAGCACACACGAGAATATTCACCCCACGCTATGACTCCCCGGCAACGGCGCCAGAAAAAGGTCTTGATAACCCGCAAGTATATGTGATAGTTGTAGCCTCTTTCGATAAGTAAGAGTGTCGAACCCAACGAGGAGCTAAAGGTAGAACAAATACTCTCTCAAGTCCTATCGGACACTGATACGACTCTACGCACGCTTGACGTTCGCTTTATCTAGAACAAGTATGAAACTAGAGCTACTTTGTAGGTGTGATAGGATAGGTTTGCAAGATAATAAAGAACATGTAAATATAAACTAGGGGCTGTTTAGATAAAGATGCAATAAAGTAAATATAGCAAGTGTGGAAAAGTGGTGGTAGGAGTTGTGGAATTGTCCCTAAGCAATTGACTACTTTACTAGACCGATAGCAAGTTTTTATGTGGGAGAGGCCACTGCTAGCATGTCATCCCTGACTTGGAATTCTATGCACTTATGATTGGAACTATTAGCAAGCATCCACAACTACTAATGTTCATGAAGGTAAAACCCAACCATAACATTAAGATATATTTGCCCCCCTTCAATCCCGTATGCATCAATTTCTATGCTAGGTTGAAGCTTCTGTCACTCTAGCCCTCCAATACATAGTCCTATCAACATACAACTAACCCTATGGTGTGATCCACGCGCGCGCAACATAACCACAAGCAAATTAAATCAATCATAGCAATTCATCAACCACCAATAGGACAACGAAAATCTACTCAGACATCATAGGATGGCAACACGTCATTGGATAATAATATGAAGCATAAAGCACCATGTTCAAGTAGAGGGTACAGCGGGTTGCGGGAGAGTGGACCGCTATAGATAGAGGGGGGAAGGTGATGGAGATGTTGGTGAAGATGGCGGAGGTGTTGGTGAAGATCGTGGTGATGATGATGGCCCTCGGCGGCGTTCCGGCGCCACCGGAAGCAAGGGGGAGAGAGCCCCCTTCTTCTGCTTCTTCCTTGACCTTCTCCCTAGATGGGAAAAGGCTTTCCCCTCTGGTCCTTGGCTCCCATGGCTTGGGAGGGGCGAGAGCCCCTTCGAGATTGGATCTATCTCCCTGTCTCTCTCTGTTTCTGCGTTCTCAGATCCTTCCCCTTCACCATTTCTTTTATATCCAGAGATCCGTAACTCCGATTGGGGTGAATCTTTCGCCCAGATTTTTCTCATAAAATTAGATTTCTTGCGGCAAAAGAAGAGCGTCAACTGCCTTACAAGTGGCCCACGAGAGTGCCAGGCGCGCCCAGGGGGGAGGGCGCGCCCCCTATATCCTGGCCACCTCGGGCACCGTTTCACGTTGATTCTTCCTCCGGAAAATCCCAAATATTCCAAAATAATTCTCCGTCCATTTTTATCCCATTTGGATTCCGTTTGATATTGGGTTTCTGCGAAACATAAAACATGCAACAAATAGGAACTGGCACTGGGCACTGGATAAATATGTTAGTCCCAAAAATAGTATAAAAAGTTGCCAAGAGTATATGAAAGTTGAAGAATATTGGCATGGAACAATCAAAATATATAGATACGACGGAGACGTATCAGGCGGCGCAGGCGGAGGCCCAGGCCGTGGCGAGGGTGGAGACGGAGGCGGCGACGAAGGCGCAGGCAGAAGCCGCAACCAAGGCGCAGGCGGAGGCTGACGCCAGTGTCACGGTGGATCTGGCTGGTGGCGGGTTCCCGGAGACCGTCACCCTTGAACAGCCGGAGGTGGAGATGGCGGAGAAACGGACGCCTCCTGGGGCAGCTGGAGCCGAGTAGTCGGTGCCGGAGCTGGTGGTCCCCAACACCGCCACCCCGGAGGCGGGGGAGGTCCAACACGCGCGGGATGCTGGCGGGTGAGGAGGCGGCGAGCCAAACCAGCAGGAGGCACCGGCAGCCGATGTTGGGCAGGTGGCGAGCCGGGTCTTGGTGGCGCGTGCTCCTGCGCACCAGCGTGTGATGCGGGTGACCTTAGAGCCAAGGCGGGTGGAGGCCGCGGCCTCGAGCTCGTGGGGGGCCAGTGCTGGGGCCACGAGTGCAGCTCCTTTAGGTTGGGTGGCAGGGGCTAGCTCAGCCGCCCCGAACCTGGCGGTGCGGGACATGGAGGACAGGTTCCTTGCCCAGAACGCCACTCTCTTGAGGGCGAGGGAGGAGTTGTTGGCGACGCGGGCGGCCGCCCGGGTACGTGCATCTTGTTCTTGCTTTTCATCTTGTAATCTTCCGTGGGGGGCGCGCCAGCGCACCCACTGGGTGTAGCCCCCGAGTTTCGAGCCGACTGCTAAGCAGGCGGGTTGGAACTCAAAGATATTCTTTTTGTTTGCTGAAATGCTTGCTTATATTGCAAGACTACCACAACATGCGGGCGGTCGCTTACAATATGCAGAACCGGACGCTCACCACATGGACCACTGAGCTGAGTCAGAGCTGAGGTACGTAAGCCGACTTCTAGTGGGGCATGCTAGCGCACCCACTGGGTGTAGCCCCCGAGATTCGGGCCGACTGCTGAGCAATCGGGACGGATCTTCTCTGACGCTTTGTTCTTGTTTTTGTTGGAGTAGATGATGACGCCACCTGTCTTTTTTTTTTGCAACGGCTACCGCCCAACTGAGGGAGCACGTGGCCGAGCTCGAGGGCCAGCTCCGGGATGTGGGGCAGGAGCGCGACCAGGCGGCCGCGGCGGGTGACCACCTGGAGAAGGAGCTGTCAGACCAGGTTGAGCAGCACACTGAGCAGATCCAGCAGCTGAGTTCAAGACTCAGCGCTCGTACTGGGACGAGAAGGAGAAGTTCCTCCATGGCGGCTACTCTGTGATCGAGGACATGCTTGACAGTAGGTCTGTTTCCTTTTGTTACCGACTGCTTAGTCGCCGGCTGGTGCTAGAAACCGTCTTCTAGAACTTTTGTCCTCTTTTAACTAGAGTTCCTCCTGGGCCACCCTGTCGCTGTCTGCATGGCTATCGAGGCCAAGCGTGAGGAGTGCAGGCGCAAGGGCAAGGAGATTACGCAGGACCGGCCTTAGACCTTGGGCGAACAGCTCACCGCCGTCCGGATGCGCCTCGAGCCAACGCGCCATCTACTCCGCCGACTTTAGCGCGCTAGGTCACAGGTCCTGGAGGGCTTGTGGCTGGGTGCTCAGATCCCACAGGCTCCCAGTCGGACGGCCGACTGGCTGGAGGTGGCGACAGACCGGCTCGAAGCCTGGAAGAGCTCCATGGCGTGGTCTGGGGCTGCAAAAGGCGCTGGAGTTCGTCAAGGCTTGGTACCCCGGCGTGCGTCTGGCGCAGCTGGCGACCTTCCGCCAGGAGGCGCTGCCAGAGCTGGCAGCAGAGCGTGAGGACATCACCATCCGGGCATCGGCTCTTGCCGACTACGCTGACGTCGGTGTCTTCGTCCCGGAGTGGGGGGACAACGACGCCATAGTGCCTTCATCCTAGTTCGGTTTGCACCCATCGGACGGGGAGGACTCGGCGGAGGAGATCGCCTCCAGCGATGAGGGAGACGAGGATGGCGAGGACGAGGAAGCCAGCTACGTCGCACCAGACGGTGGAGCGACCAGCCGGACTCGACCCTACATGGTACCGATGGCGACTAGCCGGAGACCACGTCAGCCGCCGCCGACAGCCAGGTCGAGATCCAGCAGCCGAAAGCCCCACCAACCGGAGCTACGCCCACTGCCGACCAGTCCCGGCAGCCCGAGGAGTCGTCCACCTAGGTGGCCTTTATCTTTTGTTTTTAAGATTTTCTATCTTCGTGCTTGGAAACATTGTTAGTTATGCACAGTTCCACGCACTGGGGGTGTAATCTTAAACTTGATGAATGCCGACTTTGGGCCGTTTGGCAATGTATAAAGTTTAAATCCCCACAATCTTGCATGTGTTGTCGGATTCTAGCTTGAGTTTTGCAATGAATTTAGCATCATGATCTAAAAACTCCGAATTATTGGGATGCCTTCTAACTAAAGTTGACTCATCTCCAGTCCCATTATTATTAAGATTCATATTGCAAAACAAATATCTAATAGGGGACACATCAATAACTTTAAGATCTTCATCATTATTTTCATGGAAACTAGAAGAACACGCTTTTACAAAGCAATCTTTCTTAGCATGCAATCTAGCGGTTCTTTCTTTGCACTCATCAATGGACACTCCCATTGCTTTGAGAGACTCATTGATATCATGCTTGGGAGGAGTAGATCTAAGTTTAAGAGAATCAACATCAAGCGAAAGTCTATCAATGTTCCTAGCCAAATCATCAACTTTGAGCAATTTTTCTTCAAGCAAGGCATTACAATTCTTTTGAGAGATCATAAATTCTTTCACACTAATCTCAAAATCAGAGGGAAATTTATTAAAATTACCATAAGAATTATTGTAGGAATTTCCATAACCACTAGAGGAATTACTAGGGAACGGTCTAGGATTAAAGTTTCCTCTATAAGCATTGTTTCCAAAATTATTCCTACCAAGAAAATTTACATCCATAGATTCATTATTATTCTCAATCAAGGTAGATAAAGGCATATCATTGGGATCAATAGAAGCACTCTTAGTAGCAAACAATATCATAAGTTCATCCATCTTTCCACTTAAAACATTAATTTCTTCTATAGCATGCACTTTTTTTACTAGTAGATCGTTCGGTGTGCCATTGAGAATAATTAGCCATAATATTATCAAGAAGTTTTGTAGCATATCCTAAAGTAAATTCCATAAACGTGCCTCCCGCGGCCGAATCTAAAAGACTTCTAGAAGCAAAGTTTAATCCGGCATAAAAAATTGTATGATCATCCATAAATTCAAACCATGAGTAGGGCAATTGCGAATCATCAATTTCATTCTTTCCCAAGATTGGGCAACATGCTCATGATCAAGTTGTTTAAAATTCATAATATCGTTCCTAAGAGTGATAATCTTAGCGGGGAAAAAATATTTAAAGATAAAAGCATCTTTGCACTTGTTCCAAGAATCAATACTATTCTTAGGCAAAGACGAAAACCAAACTTTAGCATGATCTCTAAGTGAAAACCGAAATAACTTCAATTTAACAATATCATTATCCGTATATTTCTTCTTTTGCATATCACACAAATCAACAAAGTTGTTTATATGGGTAGCGGCATCTTCACTAGGAAGGCCGGCGAATTGATCTTTCATAACAAGATTCAGCAAAGCAACATTGATTTCACAAGACCCAACATCATTAAGAGGAACAATCGGAGTACTAAGGAAATCATTATTATTGGTATTGGAGAAATCACACAACTTGGTATTATCTTAAGCCATGGCAACAAGTAATCCAACACACATGCAAACAGAAAAAGGCAAGCGAAAGAGAGAGGAGAAGATTGGGAAAGAGAGGGCGAATAAAACGGCAAGGGTGAAGTGGGGGAGAGGAAAACAAGAGGCAAATGGCAAATAATGTAAATGCGAGGGAGATGAGTTTGTGATGGGTACTTGGTATGTCTTGACTTGAGCGAAGACCCCCCCCGGCAATGGCGCCAGAAATCCTTCTTGCTACGTCTTGAGCTTGCGTTGGTTTTCCTTGAAGAGGAAAGGGTGATGTAGCAATAGTAGTGTAAGTATTTCCCTCAGTTTTTGAGAACCAAGGTGTCAATCCAGTAGGAGGCTCCTCAAAAGTCCCACACACCTACACAAACAAACAAAGAACTCGCAACCAACGCGATAAAGGGGTTGTCAATCCCTTCACGCCCACTTGCGAAAGTGAGATCTGATAGAGATAGTATGATAAGATAAATATATTTTTGGTATTTGTATGATATAGATTGGAAAAGTAAAGATGCAAATAAAAGTAGATTGAAAGCTTATATGATAAAAGATAGACCCGGGGGCCATAGGTTTCACTAGTGGCTTCTCTCAAGATAGCATAAGTATTACGGTGGGTGAACAAATTACTGTCAAGCAATTGATAGAAAAGTGAATAATTATGAGATTATCTAGGCATGATCATGTATATAGGCATCACGTCCATGACAAGTAGACCGACTCCTGCCTGCATCTACTACTATTACTCCACACATCGACCACTATCCAACATGTATCTAGAGTATTAAGTTCATAAGAACATATTAATGCATTAAGCAAGATGACATGATGTAGAGGGATAAACTCATGCAATATGATATAAACCCCATCTTTTTATCCTCGATGGCAACAATACAATACGTGCCTTGCTGCCCCTGCTGTCACTGGGAAAGGACACCGCAAGATTGAACCCAAAGCTAAGCACTTCTCCCATGGCAATAAAGATCAATCTAGTAGGCCAAACCAAACTGATAATTCGAAGCGACTTGCAAAGATAACTTAATCATACATAAAAGAATTCATAGGAGATTCAAATATTTCTCGTAGATAAACTTGATCATAAACCCACAATTCATCATGTCCGGTTGTAGATAACTTGACACTTGACCTCTTTAAAATACATCAACAGCGTGTGTAGCCGTGATGGTCTCTTCTCGGCGGAGTCCGGGAAGTGAACACGGTTTTTGGGTTATGTTTGACGTAAGTAGGAGTTCAGGAACACTTCTTGATCATTGCTAGCTTCACGACCGTTCCATTTGCTCTCTTCTCGCTCTTATTTGCGTATGTTAGCCACCATATATGCTTAGTCGCTGCTGCAACCTCACCACTTTACCCCTTCCTTTCCCATAAGCTTAAATAGTCTTGATCTCGCGGGTTTTGAGATTGCTGAGTCCTCGTGACTTACCAGATGCTATCACAACAGTTGCAGGTGCCGATGATACCAGTGCAGGTGATGCAACCGAGCTCAGATGGGAGCTCAATGAAGACCTTGGTTGTTGCTATGTTTCGTTTCATGTTGATCAGTAGTGGAGCCCAGTTGGGACGATCGGGGATCTAGCAGTTGGGTTATCTTCTTTTCTTTTGCCTTCGTCCGTAGTCGGACTATATGTGTGTACTCTGAATGATGTATGATTTATTATATGTTCATTGTGTGAAGTGGCGATTATAAGCCAACTCTTTATCCCATTCTTGTTCATTACATGGGATTGTGTGAAGATGACCCTTCTTGCGACAAAACCACAATGCGGTTATGCCTCTAAGTCGTGCTTCGACACGTGGGAGATATAGCCGCATCGTGGGTGTTACAAGTTGGTAATCAGAGCCATCCCCGACTTAGGAGCCCCCTGCTTGATTGTTTGCTGGCGTTGTTGAGTCTAGGACAAAAATGTTTTGAGTCTTAGGATTATATATATCGGAGAGTAGGATTCTTTTTACTCCTCAGTCCCTTCGTCGCTCTGGTGAGGTCTCCTGACGTAGATGTTTTGACTTTCCTCTCCTCAAATTTCACTAATTTTTTTATTTAGGATCACGCGGGTATCTTGGAATCATTCCGATGGTTTTGTGACGAGAACATTGTTCTTGGTGCCTCCTGTCTATTATGTGGCATTGACCCGGGGAGTTGAGCTCTGAGGTGTTGTCGTCACAATTTTATCGTTGCAGTTCTAGAATACCTAAGTTTTGCCGACATCGAAAGTCTCTTTTATGCAGTTGTTGGTGAGATAACCTTGATAACCCAGTACTGGGGCGAGCTCGAGAGTATTGCCATAACTCGTATAACGGATGCTTTTCGAAGGTTGAGGTACACGATTTTCGAAGGTTTCCTGGTTATGTGTTGACGGATGGATACAACTTGGATGTAGGTATTGTTAGTTTTGGGTGATATATATATTGCTTCCCCTGTATCCCCAACACCAGATTGCATAACCAGAAAGTTTCGAGAGTTTTATAGGTGGGAATTCAAGTAGCTCCTAGAATATCTTTTCGACAGATGCATGATATGAGATTGGGGTTCGACGTCTAGTGGTCCCCCTTTCCACGGTCGTTTTTACAGTGGTCTCGTTGTGTCTTAAAGAACCCTTGGCTATGCTGGTTCGGGGACACTTTGTATGTCATGTGCACTGCCTTGTACATGATGGTGATGTACACTCGAGCCCGTGTGGGCCCCAGCACGAAAATTTCGGACGAAATCTCTATCATATGTTTGTTCTGGCTTATTCTGCAAGCCAAATCCTTTGTTTTGTTTTATTTGTGGTATTCGAGTTGCTTCGAAGTCAAATGTTGAATCCATACCTTTCCTAAATGATGTTCTCATATTGCTATGTGAATACTAATCCTTCTTGATCATCGAGGTCGTCATGTTAATTCTTTTCCTACCGGTGTGTTTCTCTTCGAGATGATCCCATCATTCTCCCCATCCACAAGATCAATTCTAAGTTTTCTCAACGGTGTTTGTTTCGTTCATCCCAAGTTGTCTTTATTTTTCCCGCCCTCCCACCCTTTTTCTTCAAGGACTCAGATTTCTTGATCATGTATCCCTTTTATTTGTGAGAAGTCTCTTCACTCTTTTCAATCAATGCTCTTATCTGGTGATTCTCAAGAAGATACTAACGGAGCTTCAAGTTTATTATTCTTCATCTCTTTTCTTCTCTGGTGGATTTACCTCAAGCTTTCGGGGTTGATCATATCCTTTCCTCGTTTCAAATGCTATCCCATGCCGGTGCCTCTCAAAATTGTTCACCTCTCTCTATTATCCGGAGTGCTCAAGATATCTTGGAAGATTTGTGTCTCCATTATCAAGATCCGTTCAAACTATTTGGAGATTATTATCTCATTCAAGTCATGTAATTCAACCGGTGCAATCCCCCCCCCCTTTCAATCAATCGTTCAACGGTGTTTTCCTTTTGAGTGACCCCTAACCCATAGGTCTTTTCCCAGGATCTTACCTGACTCTTCTAATTTTCCGGAGCCATTCTCAAATTCATTTCCAAGTTTGACGTAAGAATGCATTTTCATCAGTCAAATGTATTCTCCAAGTTCGCTTTCATATTCTTTTCATCGCTGGTTCAACCTTTCTGCTTTTCATTCTGGAGTGTCTCAACAATTCATGGTGGTGTTTCTCGTTGTCATTCTCGAATTTTGAAGACCGAAGAAGGATTTCTCTTAAATCTTTCTCCATTCTCTTCAAGATTCATGGTTCTAGCTTGATGCCATCCTTTCATAATTGTTTTGATTGTGAAAATTCTTTTCACCCATCCAGAGCATTTCATGAGTTGTTTCCATTTCTTTCCTCCGAAGGCCATCATGTCATAATTCTTCATTCTCAGCATGCAGCTATCGTTCTCTAAATCTTACCGGTGCATCGTTCAAATATCATCTAATCAGTTCATGACCCCTTCGTTCTCATGTATCTAAATTTCTCTAGTATCTTCATTCGTTTTCCAATTCTTCCCGGTGAATTGTGCCTTTGCTACTTTCATTTTCAATTCTTACGGTGGTTCGTTCAAGAGTTCTCTTCCTTCGTTATCATATAGATTCATTCGTTCTTTCCAATCCTACCGGTGGTTGTTGAAGACCTTCTCAAGTTTTGCGCTATATCTCTCTTAATCCTTTCTACGAGAATAAGTAGTATGCCAAATCCGTTGCTTGTCATCAATTTAAATTGGTGAAGGATACACATAATGTATTTCTTATTCTTGTTTCATCCAAGTGATTAATTCCTTCTTTCGGAGTTCGTTCATGATATCAATTCTCGGTTCTAAGATGTTCATCTTTTCTTTCTGGAGTTCCAAGTTCTCTCGGTTATATCGTCGCGAAGCTCCATCTAAATCATCGCAAGGCTTCACCTTGTGTTTTCAAATTCTCTTTCTTTCTATCATCCTTTTATTATCGGAGTTCTTCATGGAGGCTCTACATGGTGGTCCGTTAAGGATTCTTTTCATTCTTCAATTGTTTGTCAAGATTTCTCTCAAAGTTAAGATCCGCCAAGCTATACTCTAAGATAAACATGGTGCTCAACACATGTTTTCTTTTGAGGAGTTCAAGCATTCTTCATCTTGCATTCCAAAGTGCAATTCTTTCTACCTTATCTTTTGAGGTGGTGTTATATCATTCTTGACAATTTCCATTCTTGTTTCGCGATTCACATGTTGTCAAGAATGAGGTATTTTAAATCCATATCTCTTCGTTGGAGTTATCTTGGTATAGATTTCACCTAAAGCCTTCCCTAAGGAATGTTGCTATTATGGTGCTTATCAATGATCCAAGTTTTCTCCTATCCTCTCGGCGAAAGCAGTTTTCATCTCTTCGTTGATCTCAAGCAAGCAATTGTTTCTGTTAGTGGCCGGTTGTCACCTCATAGTCTTGAGATGCTTTCCATAAGCCAACTACAAGCTTATTCGTTTCGTTGTTGGTTTTCTAACAACTCCGTTCAATTCTTCTTTGCAAGGATGCTTTCCAAGCTCATTTGTGGTAGAAGTTGGCATTTTTCTTCTCCGTTCTTTTCTTTCCAACAATCTAGCTTCTATTCTTTCGTTCTGGAGGCATTGTGATGTTGCTCTTTTCACTCATCTTCTCGTATTGAGGATCGTGTTCTTTTCGTGCTTATCCATTTAACCGAAGTGTTGTGTCACCTCTTCAAGTTCTTTTCATCTTATCAAGTTTTGCCTCTCTTTTCTACCGGATTGCTGTCTGAAATCCTTCTTACCCCTTGGGCCATTCTTTCAATAGTTCCGGAGGCAGTGTGTTGTTGATTTCATCAAGTATCACCCCATCTTCTCAAGTTCATGTTCTATTCCTTCCATGTTCAACCGAAGTGCTGCCCGAATTCTTCCTCTCTCATCTTGTTTTATCCAGAGTGGTTCCAATTCCTTCTTGTCCATTGTTCTCATCATTCATTGCTTTGCAACCTCCAAGGTTCACGTGGTGTTCCTTGTTTCTATTTTCTATCGTAGTGCTCTCAATTGTGTTCAACTCTGTTGTGTTCTTTCTTTCAACTTTTCAACCTCTCAAGGTTCTTTGGTTTCACTTATTTGCCAAAAAAGCAACTTAGTTTTACCTCTTCTCTTCCTCTTCCGTTTCTCTCCGGTGCCATCCTAGATCTCGGGACGAGATCCTCTTTTAGTGGTGGAGTGTTGTAACGCCCCGAGACCGACGCTCCAGAAGACTTCCAGCTACTCCGAGTTACCCGTGTGTTTCTTTTGTGCTTGCTCTTTTATTTTTGCATTGCATCATGTCATCATGCCATCATGCCATTTAATTTTTAAAACTCAACTAAATAAATTGCATAGATCTTTTGATCTATTTAAACCGAGGGAACTCACATGGTGACATCTCTTTATAACATACCCTCCCGATATTTAGGGAGCTATAATAAAATATTCGATTGTTTCGGAAATCACCAAAACACACTTGCAAAATAATTTTGTTCCTTTTCTGCTTCAAGTTTTGACTCTCTAACCTTGCCAATAAATTATTTCATCATTTTCCGGAGCTCCACCAAAAATCCGAACATTTTTGGACCTTCCCAATCCTCACTCCCTATTCAAATCATTTGAATTTAAATCAAATGAGTTTGAATTTAATCTTTCAATCATGGCCTTTCTATTTTTCTTGGAACGAGCATATTTTTTTGAGTCCGGGAAAATTGTCCGCTTGCGCATAAGCTTTCCCCTAACCTCTCTTTCTTTTCTTTCTTTTCTCTATTCTGTTTTATTATTCTTTAGTGAGAGAGAGCCAGCCCAGCCAGGCCTCTGGCCACTTCTTTCTCCACCATCTAAGCCGGCCCAAGGCCCAGCCGCCTCTAACCCTAGCCCAGCCCCCACGCACCCCATCTCTCCCCTCGTTCCCTGCCAGCGCCGCCACCACGCACGCCCGCAGCGCCCGATCCCCATCTTCTCCCTCGCAGCCTCTCTTCCTCCCCTCGCTCCCTCTGAGCGCCGCCACGCGCAGCCCTCGATCCCCTCGCGCCCTCGCCCCGTCCCTACGCTGCATCGACAGGGAGAGCCCAGCGCTCTCTCCTCTTGTTCCCGTGCGCGCCGCCAGAACCGTTCGCTCGACCCCTCCTCCCCTCGCGCGCGACCCCGCCGCCATCTCTCCCTCGCTCGTGCCCTCCACCGCCGCCCGAGCGCCTCCTCCGCAGCTTCGTCATGCCCTGCCGTCCCCGTGCGCTGGCGCCATGGCCAGCACCACTGCCTCGACCTCCTCTCCGAGCAGGAGCCGCCTCCCCTGCTGCGCGCCAAGGCCCACGCCGACCACTTCGTCCTTCTCCGCCCCGTGCCTCGACTCAGCGCCGGCCCGCCATGGATGCCGCCATGGATGCCGAGCTCCTCCGTGTCACCCCTGCCTCGACCCTGCTTCACCTCTGCACCGCGCCGCCCCGTCGACCCGCCGCGTCCTCACGTCTCCCTTCCTCATCCTGCACCCGGGTCGTTCGGCCGTCGCGTTGCCATCTCCAGCGACCTTGCCGCCTTCCCGCACACGTGTGCCCGCTGCTGGTCTCGTGTGAGAGCCCCTCCTCGCGGTCATGGCGTCCGTCGTGGCTGTTCAGTGCCCGCACGTTGCTGCTGCTTCGCTGCCCGCCTCTTCGCTGTTCGCCAAGTACCACGACGACCGTTGTTCGCCAAGTACCCCTACCTCCACAATCACCGAACCAGGAATGCCAAGGCCAACAGTCACCGAGCGTGGATTCGCCATGTACAACCACGGACACCCGTGGATTTCACCAAGTACCTCTACGGACGACCGAGACCTTGGTTTCGTCAGGTTCCTCACGGCGACCCTGAACATCTACCGTATATGTACGACTTCGAACCGTGTACCACTACCGTCGACCCTTGAAGACCTCGTGGACCCCGAACATCCACGGCACATGAACAACTACTTCCACTACCGTCGCCGAGAACGACTACTTCCACGACGTCCCGTAAACGCCTACTTCCTCTACACCGCTCCGAACTCGTTCCGCCCGGAAACGCTCGCTTCAAAGGTATAACCCGAGATGACCGACCGTGATCGAATGCATGTGTTGTATGAGATGTACCATATCTTTGCACCGTGTCCGAATTGTCACTCGTTTCCATGCCACCGTCCCGTGGGAACCCGGAATCCGGGAGCACCCCACCATCTTGCATGTTGTGCACATCCGCACGTCTCCTTTTGCACCGGTATCTCCGTGAGCTACCGGAACCGATATGTTGCCGTGGCACCATTTTCCGATATGTTGCCGTGGCATCATTTTCGGATATGTTGCCGTGGCATCATTTTTGTTTCGCCGCCGTGGCACCCTTTTTGTTCCGCCATGGTGGCCAAATGCCTCGTATCATGCTCATGTTAACAGTTTCATAAAATTGCTTAAAACTTGCATATGTCATCCGCATCATGATAACAACATTTAAAATGTTTAAAATTGTGTTTGCATTAAACTAGTAAATGACATGGGGACTTTCCGGAATTGTTGTTTGTTGTTTCCGGTCTCATTTAAACTTGCCTAAATAGTTAGTTTAATTATGCTCCACCCCTTGCCATGTTTAATAACATTTAATATTGTTTGGTAACTTAAACAAGAGAGAACTAAATAATCGATGTGGTGTTCCGTCAATATGCAACTCGTTGCATATTGAGCTCCACTTTACTTCTAGTATTGTTTGTTGCACTTTGCCATGCCATGCCTCATTAAACCGGACATGCATCATACTCGTTTGTGCATCATGCCATGATTATGCTTGTGTGTTTACCATGTTGTTTGCTTCTTTCCGGTTTATTTCTCTCGTTAGCTTCGGTTTCGTTCCTGAGTTGTGAGGATTTGTTCGACTACGTCCGTTTGTCTTCTTCATGGACTCGTTCTTCTTCCTATCGGGATTTCAGGCAAGATGACCTTTACCCTCGATATCACTTCTATCTTTGCTTGCTAGTTGCTTCGTTCTATCGCTATGCTGCGCTACCTATCACTTGTTTACCATGCCTCCCATATTGCCATGTCAGCCTCTAACCTTTTTACCCTTCCTAGCAAACCGTTGCTTGGCTATGTTACCGCTTTGCTCAGCCCCTCTTATAGCATTGTTAGTTGCAGGTGAAGTTGAAGATTGCTCCATGATGGACAGGATTATTTTGGGATATCACAATATCTCTTATTTAATTAATGCATCTATATACTTGGTAAAGAGTGGAAGACTCGGCCTTATGCCTGGTGTTTTGTTCCGCTCTTGCCTCCCTAGTTTCTGTCATACCGGTGTTATGTTCTCGGATTTTGCGTTCCTTACGCGGTCGGGTGATTTATGGGACCCCCTTGACAGTTCGCTTTGAATAAAACTCCTCCAGCAAGGCCCAACCTTGGTTTTACCATTTGCCACCTAAGCCTTTTTCCCTTGGGTTCTGCAAACTCAAGGGTCATCTTTATTTTTAACCCCCCCGGGCCAGTGCTCCTTCGAGTGTTGGTCCGAACTGAGTAGACTGCGGGGCCACCTCGGGGAAACTTGAGGGCTGGTTTTACTCGTAGGATGTCTCATCCGGTGTTGCCCTGAGAACGAGATATGTGCAGCTCCTATCGGGATTTGTCGGCACATCGGGCGGCTTTGCTGGTCTTGTTTTACCATTGTCGAAATGTCTTGTAAACCGGGATTCCGAGTCTGATCGAGTCTTCCTGGGAGAAGGTCTATTCCTTCGTTGATCGCGAGAGCTTATCATGGGCTAAGTTGGGACACCCCTGCAGGGTATAATTTTTCAAAAGCCGTGCCTGCGGTTATAGGCAGATGGGAATTTGTTAATGTCCGGTTGTAGATAACTTGACACTTGACCTCTTTAAAATACATCAACAGCGTGTGTAGCCGTGATGGTTTCTTCTCGGCGGAGTCCGGGAAGTGAACACGGTTTTTGGGTTATGTTTGACGTAAGTAGGAGTTCAGGATCACTTCTTGATCATTGCTAGCTTCACGACCGTTCCATTTGCTCTCTTCTCACTCTTATTTGCGTATGTTAGCCACCATATATGCTTAGTCGCTGCTGCAACCTCACCACTTTACCCCTTCCTTTCCCATAAGCTTAAATAGTCTTGATCTCGCGGGTTTTGA
Source organism: Triticum dicoccoides (assembly GCF_002162155.2). NCBI lineage: Eukaryota > Viridiplantae > Streptophyta > Magnoliopsida > Poales > Poaceae > Triticum > Triticum dicoccoides. Next base: position 581,865,966 of record NC_041387.1, read on the forward strand.
GATTGCTGAGTCCTCGTGACTCACCAGATACTATCACAACAGTTGCAGGTGCCAATGATACCAGTGCAGGTGATGCAACCGAGCTCAGATGGGAGCTCAATGAAGACCTTGGTCGTTGCTATGTTTCGTTTCATGTTGATCAGTAGTGGAGCCCAGTTGGGATGATCGGGGATCTAGCAGTTGGGTTATCTTCTTTTCTTTTGCCTTCGTCCGTAGTCGGACTATATGTGTGTACTTTGAATGATGTATGATTTATTATATGTTCATTGTGTGAAGTGGCGATTGTAAGCCAACTCTTTATCCCATTCTTGTTCATTACGTGGGATTGTGTGAAGATGACCCTTCTTGCGACAAAACCACAATGCGGTTATGCCACTAAGTCGTGCTTCGACACGTGGGAGATATAGCCGCATCGTGGGTGTTAAAGGTAGAGCGCCGACGAAGGCTCCAAGATGGTATCTCGCAGGTACAGAACGTTATGGCGGTGGAAATTGTGTTTCGGTGGCTCCCTCGATGTTTTCAGTGTACATGGGTATATATAGGAGGAAGAAGTACGTCGTTGACCGCCCGAGGGGCCCACGAGACAGGGGGCACGCCCTATAGGGGGGCGTCCTCCACCCTCGTGTCCGCCTTGGCAGCTTCTTGACTTGCACTCCAAGTCCTATGGATCACGTTTGTTCGAAAAATCATGCTCCCGAAGGTTTCATTTCATTTGGACTCCGTTTGATATTCCTTTTCTTCAAATACTGAAATAGGCAAAAAACTAGCAATACGGGCTGGGCCTCCGGTTAGTAGGTTAGTCCCAAAAATGATATAAATGTGTAAAATAAAGCCCATAAACCCAAAACGGGTAATATAATAGCATGGAACAATCAAAAATTATAGATACGTTGGAGACGTATCAAGCTTCCCCAAGCTTAATTCCTGCTCGTCCTCGAGTAGGTAAATGATAAAAACAGAATTTTTGATGTGGAATGCTACCTAGCATAATTCTCAATGTAATTTTCTTTATTGTGGTGTCGGTGTCAAAACCGGCGGATCTCGGGTAGGGGGTCCCGAACTGTGCATCTAGGTGGATGGTAACAGGAGACAAGGGACACGATGTTTTTACCAAGGTTCGGGCCCTCTCGATGGAGGTAAAACCCTACTCCTGCTTGATTAATATTGATGATATGGGTAGTACAAGAGTAGATCTACCACGAGATCAGAGAGGCTAAACCCTAGAAGCTAGCCTATGGTATGATTGTTGTTCGCCCTACGGACTAAAACCCTCCGGTTTATATATACACCGGAGAGGGCTTTGGTTACACAAAGTCGGTTACAATGGGAGGAGATCTACATATCCGTATCACCAAGCTTGCCTTCCACGCCAAGGAAAGTCCCATCCAGACATGGGACGAAGTCTTCAATCTTATATCTTCATAGTCCAGGAGTCCGGCCAAAGGTTATAGTCCGGCTATCCGGACACCCCCTAATCCGGGACTCCCTTAGTAGCCTCTGAACCAGGCTTCAATGACGATGAGTCCGGCATGCAGATTTGTCTTCGGCATTTCAAGGTGGGTTCTTCTCCAAATTCCATATACCTGTTGAATAGTGTCCGGCTTCTGGTGAATGTTGCGCTCCTTGGCTTCTACGCCCAATAATGGACATCTTCCACATGTCAAACGAATGCGAAAAGCCAGGGTGTTTTTTTCATTTACCCCCCTAGCTGCGCAAATGAGCTGCCTATAAAAGAGACGGGGATTTAGATCCAAATCACACCATCTTCCCTTCGCGAGCATTCATCAGAGCGCATTCGACAGAGATCCATTCCATCATGGCCAGTCAACGCAGCTCCTCCTCTCGCCCTCCCAGCCCTCAGCCTGGAGATTGGGAGAGATGCTCCGTCCCGCATAGCGAGCTAGTGGCGCTCCAAGCCAAGGGATTTCTCCCCCCAGCCTACATGGTCCCGGTTCGAGCCGGGCTTGCCACCTATAATGGTGGAGAGCAAGCGGAGAGCGGCCCCAATCCCTCCAAAGGAGAGTGGGTATGCCTTGTCCCTTATTTGATAAGAGGGCTCGGATTTCCAATTCATCCGTTTCTCCGGGGGTTCCTGGAGTTCTACGACCTCCAGTTGCACAACCTTATGCCTGCCTCCATATTGCATATTGCGGGCTTCGTAGCCCTTTGCGAGCTGTTTTTGGGCATCGAGGCTCATTTCGCGCTGTGGAAGAAGCTGTTCTGCCTTGTGCCCCATTCTCAGGAGGGGTCGATATATCAAGTGGGCGGAGCCGAACTATGGCGCATCGCCGGGACTGGATATCTATCCGGAACCCCAAAGAAGGCGTCCGAAGACTGGCCTTCAGAATGGTTTTATATAGAAGATGTCCCCCTGCCGGACCCTGTTCGGATCGGCCTCCCTGAGTTCACTAATGCTCCTTTGAAGAAGCGCCTAAGCTAGCGTCCACGGAGCCCTCAGAAGGAAAATGACAAGGACGTCCTTTACCTGATGAGCCGGAGAAGGTTGTTAGCTTATTCCGGACTGACCATGATCGAGGTCATGGCCACATGCATTATGCGGGGGGTGCAGCCGCTTCAGTATAGAGGCCATCCCATGTGGGATTTCAACGGGGAGGACGACGCTACCCGGTGCGGCCGTAAGGAGCCAGAATCGGTTGCCGCTCTAATAAAGATCTTGTCCGCTTTGTACAAGGGAGAAGAGGAGGAATTCCTCCGCGTCAACCCACGGGGCGAATTTTCTATGTACAATCCTCCAAGATGGGTAAGCGGACACTTTCACTCGCCCATCCATTTCATATTCCCATAGTTAAGTATTCAGTCTAGCAATTTCAACGCAGGAGCTACGCCAGGCTGTAAAGGAGATAAACAGCCCTCCTCCACAACCCGAGGACCCAGAACGGTCCTTCGACCCGGTCTCCCAAGAGGACCCGGACTTATCTATGGAGCTGATCGATGGGGTGTTTCATCAATTGAGCAAGGACAATGCCTTAGTGGCCATTACGCCCGATTATCCCGGACTACTTCCAGCCTCACAAGTAACCGAGACCGAAGTCCCAGTACTTTTAAGATGATCCATCCGTGCTTATTTTTGATCACCGTATACCAAGGGCGTTTTTGCAGGGGAAGTCCTTGAGGCGGAGGGCCGAGCCTGCGGTGGCTAGCCAACAAGGGGCAGCAAGGACCAACAGGCTGAAAAGAAGTGTGGTCCGGATTGAGATGCCGGCGCAACGGTATGGCGTGCCATTTTATTCCCAGGTTTTATTCCCTCAAGGCATACTAACGCTCGTGCTCTCTTCAGGAAAAAGAGCGCTCGCCAGACTATATCCAGAGAGGTTGCCAATCGCGCCTCCACCCGCCAGGCTCCAAGGCCGGGTCTGGAAGCGGAGGCGAACACAAGGCGTGCACCAGACACTCCTCCGACAGAGGATGCGGACGGGCTGTCTGCCAACAATTCCGATGTGGAGAGTGCCATGAACCACAGGCGTCGCCGGACAGTTCTTCGTGACGCTTGTTTCTCCCAAGAGGCATTGGATGCCTTCAATACGGGAGATGCGTACCTCCGTGCCGCTCAAAATGGTTTAGCCACAGCCACGGAGCAGTATGTAAAAGACATATGGGTGAGAAAATTTGATGGTTATATATGTCAGTAGCCCCCGAGACTTGAAACAGTTAGAATAACTGATTTAAGGATCATTTGTCATGCAGGATCTTACAGAAAAGAATACCCAACTGTCCCAGGAGCTGGAAGAGTGCAAAGCCCAACTTGAGGCCGCACTAGCCGCGGCAGGGGAGGCCAAGGAGACCCTTTCTGGTAATATATGCTTCGTAAGCACATAAGTATGTTGTAAACTGCGACATGTGTGCAAATCTGACAATAACATTGTAGATGGCGTCGGAGTGGATCCGGACAAGCAACAACTCTGGCGCCGTTAAAGGCTGGCGAGAGAGTGCTTACGAAGGTGGGGCAAGAGAAGAATAATCTCCAAGATGCCAACACCCAGCTGGGCGAGGAACTAAAGGATGTTCGTGCTCAGCTGTCGGACTCCGTGAAGGAGAATCGGCGGCTTCTACGCGACATTTTTAGTAAGTGCTTGAACAAACTTTGAAAAAGAGTTCGGCGAGGAAGTCGATTGACAGAGTTATGTCTGTGGGTATGCTAACAGGTCGGCCTGCAGAGGGAATGCACGGTTCTACGGGTGACCTTCTTCTCGAGCTCTCACAACTGCACGAACGAGTTCGGCAGGTAATGCAAGGCGTCGCCTAGGCCTTGTGGCCATCCGTCTCCATGCCCGAAGGCCTTGGAGAGCTTGCAGAGAAGCTAAAGGGAGCACGGCGGCGCTTCCGATTATGGAAGATATCAACCTGCCGTCAAGGCGCCAGGGAGGCCTGGGCCATGGTGCACGAAGGCTGACCCAAACCACATGGCTGAGGTCGGACCTGTGGGGCCCGATGGGAAGGAGATCCCTGTGAGTTTAGTGTACGGCCAGGTAGAGTTGGCCGCCAAATATTCCTAACAAGACTATAAACTAGACAGCATGTTGGATGGTATTGAAGAGGAATATACCCAGTCAAATTGACTATGTAATTTAAGATGACATGTAAAATGCCTTCTAGCCAGATTGTAGATCGTTTATCATGGCGGACCTTTTTTGCTTCAACCTTGGGACCCGATAGTCCGGAGTGTGTCTGAATACCCTCTCGGTTATGTAAGAACCGGGGCATGCGTGGAGACCAGGCGTAGGGGTCATTAGTGCTTGAACAGACAAGTGCCCAACTAGTTATGTTATATTACATGGTTAGTAAGAAACATCTTCCAGGGAGAATAGTTCTATTAGGGGTTCCTTTCCCTGGGAGGCATGCCCTAAAGTGCATGTCCAGACTGCGAAAAAAGCAGAAAAGCATCTGGGGGCGGATAAATAAACGAGTGAGAAATCATCTTTAGTTCACCGACCGAATATTCCCTTAAGAACGCTAGCTTTCGGCTTCACCCAGTCTGAGGTACACATCCGCTGACCCAGCAGTAACAATCGCAGAGGTTCTCCCTTTACCGCCTAGCCGAACAATCGAGAACGTAGGGGTAAGCACAGGAGCCAGGCAACCCAGCTTGGCCAAAACTTAAGTCATATCGATGCATATAATGGTGAATAAAAGGTACATGCGGAAGTGTGACACATGTGTTGGGCATGAGGCCCGTATAAACAAGCTTCTGTTAAAGAAGCCCCCAGGTATAATTAGCGCGGATAGCACGTTAATTGTGTGCGAACAAGGCGCGAACAAGCCCTTAAAGGCTGCAAGAGAAAGGGAGGGAGAAGGAGAGAAATAGAAGACAGCTAATGTGTAAAAAATAGACAGCGGAAGGAGACGAACACAGAGTCCGATGCTAGGCGTAGAATCTTCGAAGACGGGCTGCGTTCCATGGGTTCGGCTCGAGTCGGTTATCCGATGCATCTCGCGGACGGTACGCTCCACCAGTCAGGACTTGGTCAATAATAAAGGGACCTTCCCATTTGGGCTTGAGTTTGTCCTTTTTCTTGTCCGGCAGGCGTAGAACTAACTTGCCAACATTGTAAGTTTTGGCCCGTACTTCTTTGCTTTGATATCTTCGAGCCTGCTGTTGATAGAATGCGGAATGGGCTTTTGCCACGTCATGCTCCTCCTCCAAGGCGTCCAAACTGTCCTGCCGATCGAGTTTGGCTTCTCTTTCTTTGTACATGCGCATGCGAGGTGAGTCATGAATTATGTCGCAGGGCAGAACTACCTCTACGCCGTATACCATAAAGAATGGTGTGAATCCGGTGGTGTGATTCGGCGTGGTCCGCAGCCCCCAGAGTACGGAGTCGAGCTCCTCTACCCAGTGCATGTTAGATTCCTTGAGGGACCGCACTAATCTGGGTTTGATGCCGCTCATGATTAGACCATTTGCTCGCTCGACTTGACCGTTAGTTTGTGGGTGATAGACTGAACCGTAGTCGAGCTTGATGCCCTTGTTTTTGCACTAGAGTTTGACCTCGTCGGCCGCAAAGTTCATGCTGTTATCAGTGATGATGCTGTGGGGGATGCCGTAACGGTGTATGACCCCTGATATGAAGTCTATCACCGGTCCGGATTCGGCCGTCTTAACAGGCTTGGCCTCTATCCATTTGGTGAATTTATCCACCATGACCAGTAGGTATTTTTGCTTGTGGGTTCCTCCTTTAAGGGATCCGACCATGTCAAGCCCCCAGACCGTGAAGGGCCAGGTGATGGGTATAGTTTGGAGGGCAGTGGGTGGCATATGGCTTTGGTTAGCAAAGAGCTGGCAACCGACGCATCGTTGGACTAAGTCCTGAGCATCTGCCTGGGCCGTCGGCCAATAAAATCCTGTACGGAAGGCCTTGCTTACAAGGGCCCGAGCTGCGTCATGGTGCCCGCCGAGTCCGGCATGAATTTCCGCCAGAAGATTCCGCCCTTCCTCTTCGAAGATACACCTTTGAAGGACTCCGGTGGTGCTTTTCTTATAAAGCTCTCCCTCATGGACTTTATAGGCTTTAGATCGCCGCACTATGCAGCGTGCCTCGTTTTGGTCCTCGGGAAGTTTCTGCCTGGTTAGGTAGGCTAGGAATGGTTCTGTCCACAGGGCAATGACTGCCATTATTACATGGGCTGAGGATGTTACTTCGTTGGCAGAGCCTCCCGTTGTGTCAGAATGTTCGGTGTCGGGCGGTGCGGTTGGGTCCGGGCTGTTATTTCTGGATTCCCCTTCCCATAATACGGATGGCTTGAATAGCCTCTCCAAGAAAATGTTGGGGGGGACTGCATCGCGCTTTGCACCGATGCGTGCCAAGACGTCTGCTGCCTGATTGTATTCCCGGGCTATATGGTTAAATTCGAGCCCCTCGAACCGAGCTGACATTTTTAGGACGGCGTTGTGATAAGCTGCCATTTTCGGATCCTTGGCATCAAAGTCTCCATTTATTTGGGATATCGCGAGGTTCGAATCCCCACGCACCTCTAGGCGTTGGATGCCCATGGAGACTACCATCCGGAGACCATGTAGAAGGGCCTCGTATTCGGCTGCGTTGTTGGAGTCCGTATACATTATCTGGAGTACGTATTGAACTGTATCTCCTGTTGGGGATGTCAGAATGACGCCAGCCCCTAGACCAGCTAACATTTTGGAGCCGTCGAAGTGCATGATCCCGTTAGAATATGTGCCGTACTCTTTAGGGAGTTCGGCTTCAGTCCATTCGACGACGAAGTCGGCTAACACTTGCGACTTAATAGCTCTCCGTGGCTTATAGGTTATGTCGAACGGGAGGAGCTCAATGACCCATTTGGCAATCTGGCCCATCGCGTCGCGGTTGCTTATAATATCGTTAAGAGGTACTTCGGAGGCTACTGTTATCGAACACTCTTGAAAGTAGTGTCGCAGCTTCCGGGATGCCATAAACACCACATACGCTATCTTTTGATAATGCGGGTACCGTGACTTGCATGGAGTGAGGATAGTGGACACGTAGTAAACTGGTTTTTGAAGGGGGAATTTGTGTCCGTCCGTTTCTCGTTCGACGACGAGCACTGCGATTACAACTTGATAAGTTGCCGCAATGTATAATAGCATTGGTTCGCCGATGTTAGGCGCGGCCAGGATCGGGTTTGTTGCCAATATGGCTTTTATTTCTTCGAGTCCGGCCGTGGCGGCATCCGTCCACTCAAAGTGTTCGGTGCGCCGGAGGAGGCGATAAAGGGGTAATGCCTTTTCTCCCAAGCGGGAGATAAAGCGGCTTAGAGCCGCCACACATCTAGTCATTTTTTGTATTTGTTTGAGGTCCTTTGGAATACCAAATTGTGACAGAGCTCGGATCTTGGCTGGGTTTGCTTCAATTCCTCTACCGGATACAATGAAGCCCAAGAGCTTTCCGGCTGGTACACCGAAAACGCATTTTTCTGGGTTGAGCTTGATGTCATATGTTCGGAGGTTATCGAATGTGAGCCTCAAGTCGTCTACTAGAGTTTCGACATGCTTGGTTTTGACGACCACGTCATCTATGTATGCCTCCACTATTTTGCCGATCTGGTTTGCCAGACATGTCTGAATCATGCGCTGATATGTTGCGCCGGTGTTTTTGAGCTCGAAGGGCATTGTGTTGAAGCAGAATGGGCCGTATGGGGTGATGAATGCCGTTGCGGCTTGGTCTGGCTCTGCCATCTTAATTTGATGGTAGCCGGAGTTTTGTGTCGAGGAAACACAATGAATCGTGTCCAGCGGTAGCGTCGATAATTTGATTGATGCGGGGGAGGGGGAAGGGATCCTTTGGGCAAGCCTTGTTGAGGTCCTTGAAATCGACGCATAGGCGCCAGGATTTGTCCTTCTTTGGTACCATCACCAGGTTTGCTAGCAAGTCCGAATGTTTTATATCTCTGATGAATCCGGCCTCCAGTAGTTTGGCTAGCTCCTCTCCCATGGCTTGTCTCTTAGGTTCGGAGAAACGCCAAAGAGCCTGCTTGACTGGCTTGAATCCTTTTAGGATGTTTAGGCTGTGCTCGGCCAGCCGGCGTGGGATTCCTGGCATGTCTGAAGGGTGCCAGGAAAAAATGTCCCAATTTTCGCGTAGGAATTCTCATAGTGCGGCGTCTACATCAGGGTTTAATTGCGCCCCGATGGAGGCCGTTTTTGTAGGGTCCATTGGATGGACTTGGAATTTGACTATTTCGTCCGCCGGTTTAAAGGAGGTAGACTTGGATCTTTTATCGAGTATCACATCGTCCCTGTTCACCATGGAGCGCAGCGCAGTCAGTTCCTCGGCCGCTAGGGCTTTGGATAGTGCCTCAAGGGCCAGTGTGGCTGTCTTATTTTCGGCGCGGAGTGCTATGTCCGGGTCACTAGCAAGAGTGATGATTCCGTTGGGTCCGGGCATTTTGAGCTTCATGTACCCATAATGGGATATAGCTTGAAAAATTGTGAATGCGTCTCTCCCTAATAGAGCATGGTATCCGCTTTTGAACGGGGCCACTTGGAACGTGACCTCCTCGGACCTGTAATTATCCGGCGTGCCGAACACCACATCCAGTGTGATTTTTCCTGTACAGCATGCTTCTCGACTGGGGATTATTCCTCTAAAGGTTGTGCTGCTTCGCTCAATGCGGCTCCAGTCTATTTCCATTTTTCGAAGGGTTTCCTCATAAATGAGGTTCAATCCGCTGCCACCGTCCATGAGTCCCTTGGTAAGGCGAAAGTCGTCCACTATTGGACTGAGGACCAATGCGGCAGGTGCTCGGGCTGTTCGGAATTTAGGTTCATCACTAGCGTTAAAGGTAATAGCCGTGTCACTCCATGGGTTTATTGTTGCTACTTGGTAGACTTCGGCAAGGCTGCGGAGTGTTCGTTTCCGCATATTATTTGATGCGAAAGTCTCGAAGACTGTTAATACCGTACTGGTATCCCTGGGCTGGTGCTCTGTGAATTCTGGAGTTAGAAGCTCTTCGCCACTTCTGGCCACCTGTCGGAGTATCCAACATGCTCTAAGGCTATGAGTTGGTGTGGCGTCCTCTGTACTATGAATTTTACAGGGTCCATTGAGCCATCCCTCCAGTACGGTTCCATGCCCTATAGAGTGTTTTTGCTTTTTGGTGTTTAACCCAGGTGCCTGGCGATAATGCACCCTTTTATTTCGGACTGGGGTTGTATTCAGGGCTGGATTGTCCCAAAATTTTATTTCAGTTTTCCAGGCGCTTTCCATCGCACAGTACTTTCGTACTATGGATGCCAAGTCAGCGAAGCGTGTAATTTCACGGTGACTTATGGCGTTGAGGATTCCGTTGTCCGTGCAGTTATTGCAGAAGAATGAAATTGCATCCTCCTCGCGGCAGTCCTTTATCCTGTTCATAACCAGAAGGAATCTGGCCAGTAATTGTGTACTGTTTCTGCGGGCTCTTGCCGAATTTGGGATAGATCCCTTATATTTGGGTGGGCGGGTGGAATTAAATCCGGAACCTCGCCCAATCTGAGACTCAAGGGCCAAGGAGTTTCCGAACTCGGAAGCTTGGGTTCTTGGATGTTGTCCAATGAATCTAGCCCGCTGCCTGACTTTAGGTTCAGGGCTTGAGTGACGTCCTCCCCTCCACGGGTATCCGGCTTGGAGGGATCGGGAATCCGGACATAACTAGTCCTTAAGATAGATGAAGGCTTGCCGCATTGTTCCTCCACCACTGCAACGTGGTGGGTGACCTGGGAAGAGTTAATCTCTCTCGGATCGGGTTTAGGCCCAATATGATCGTAGTCTGTAGCGACTCCCAGGGCGGCGATGCGATCCAAGAGCTCGTTTAAGGAAGAGAGCTCCATCGGATATAGGTGCTCGGCGAGTTCTGAGTTGACGTGTAGATTGCTTTCGATGACCCGAGAAGTCATCATCGGCGCGGCGGCCGAACAGGCGGTCATAAGAAAACCGCCTAGCCAGAGAGTTTGGCCGATAGCCAAAGCTCTTTTAGCAACAGTGTCGTCTTTAAAGACGGGATGAGGCATCCTTCCTGGTGGCGACGACACAGCGGAACTCCGAATGAAAGCACCAATGTCGGTGTCAAAACCGGCGGATCTCGGGTAGGGGGTCCCGAACTGTGCGTCTAGGCGCATGGTAACAGGAGACAAGGGACACGATGTTTTTACCTAGGTTCGGGCCCTCTCGATGGAGGTAAAACCCTACTCCTGCTTGATTAATATTGATGATATGGGTAGTACAACAGTAGATCTACCACGAGATCAGAGAGGCTAAACCCTAGAAGCTAGCCTATGGTATGATTGTTGTTCGCCCTACGGACTAAAACCCTCCGGTTTATATATACACCGGAGAGGGCTTTGGTTACACAGAGTCGGTTACAATGGGAGGAGATCTACATATCCGTATCACCAAGCTTGACTTCCACGCCAAGGAAAGTCCCATCCGGACACGCGACGAAGTCTTCAATCTTGTATCTTCATAGTCCAGGAGTCCGGCCAAAGGTTATAGTCCGGCTATTCGGACACCCCCTAATCCGGGACTCCCTCATGTGGCATGAATGTTCAGATCCAAATGATTCAAAACAAAAGTTCATATTGAGATAAGAAATAGTAATACTTCAAGCATACTAATAAAAGCAATCATGTTTCCTCAAAATAACATGGCTAAAGAAAGTTCAACCCTACAAAATCATATAGTTAGATTATGCTTCATTTTCGTCACACGAAAATGTTCCCAAATTCTACACCCCCGATGACAAGCTAAGCAATTGTTTCGTACTTAAATAATCTCAAACTTTTTCAACTTTCACGCAATACATGAGCGTGAGCCATGAATATAGCACTATCGGTGGAATAGAATATGATAATAGGGATTGTGTGGAGAAGACAAAAAAGGAGAAAGTCTCATATTGACGAGGATAATCAATGGGCTATGGAGATGCCCATCAATTGATGTCAACATGAGGAGTAGGGTTGCCATGCAACGGATGCACTAGAGCTATAAATGTATGAAAGCTCAACAAAAGAAAACTAGTGGGTGTGCATCCAACTTGCTTGCTCACGAAGACCTAGGGCATTTTGAGGAAGCCCATCGTAGAAATATACAAGCCAAGTTCTATAATGAAAAATTCCCACTAGTATATGAAAGTGACAACATATGAGACTCTCTATATGAAGAACATGGTGCTACTTTGAAGCACAAGTGTGGAAAAAGAGATAGTAACATTGCCCCCTTTTTATTTATTTATTTTTCTTTTTTTTTCTTTTTTTCTTTTGGCCTTTTTTGGCCTTTCTTCTTTTTTTTCTTTTTTTCTTTGGCCTTTCTTTTTTCTGTTTGGCCTTTTCTTTTTTTTCTTGGGACAATGCTCTAATAATGACGATCATCACACTTTTATTGATTTACAACTCATGAATTACAACTTGAAACTAGAACAAGATATGACTCTATATGAATGCCTCTGGCGGTGTACCGGGATAGGCAATGAATCAAGAGTGACATGTATGAAAAATTATGCAAAGTGGCCTTGCCACAAATACGATGTCAACTATATGATCATGCAATGACAATATGACCAAAGTAATGCGTGTCATGATGATAAACGGAACGGTGGAAAGTTGCATGGCAATATATCTCGGAATGGCTATGGAAATGCCATAATAGGTAGGTATGGTGGCTGTTTTAAGGAAGATATAAGGAGGTTTATGTGTGATAGAGCATATCATATCACGGGGTTTGGGTGTACCGGCAAAGTTTGCACCAACTCTCAAAGTGAGAAAGGGCAATGCACGGTACTGAAGAGGCTAGCAATGGTGGAAAGGTAAAAGTGCGTAAAATCCATGGACTCAACATTAGTCAATAGAACTCATATACTTATTGCAAAAATTTAGAAGTCATCAAAAATCAAACACTACGGGCATGCTCCTAGAGGGATAGATTGGTAGAAAAAGACCATCGCTTGTCCCCGACTGCCACTCATAAGGATGCACAATCCAAGGACACTTCATGTTTCAAATTTGTTACACAACTTTAACCATATGTGCATGCTACGGGACTTGCTAACTTCAACACAAGTATTCTTTAAATTCATAATCACCCAACTAGCATGACTTTAATATCACTACCTCCATACCTCAAAACAATTATCAAGTATCAAATTGATCATAGCATCCAATTCACTTCCTATGATAGTTTTTATTATACCCAACTTGGATGCCTACCATTCTAGGACCAATTTTATAACCATAGCAAATACCATGTTGTTCTAAGAGACTCTCAAAATAATATAGGTGAAGCATGAGAGACTAGCAATTTCTATAAAATTAAGCCACCGCCGTGCTCTAAAAGATATAAGTGAAGCACTAGAGCAAAAACTATCTAGCTCAAAAGATATAAGTGAAGAACATAGAGTATTCTAATAAATTTCAATCAAGTAGGCTTCTCCCAAAAGGTGTGTACAGAAAGGATGATTGTGTTAAACTAAAAAGCAAACACTAATATCATACACGGCGCTCCAAGCAAAACACATATCATGTGGCGAATAAAAATATAGCTCCAAGTAAAGTTACCAATGAACGAAGACGAAAGAGGGGATGCCTTCCAGGGGCATCCCCAAGCTTGGGATTTTGGATATCCTTGAATATCTTGGGGTGCCATGGGCATCCCCAAGCTTATGCTTTTTCCACTCCTTATTCCTAGTCCATCAAATCTTTACCCAAAACTTAAAAACTTCACAACACAAAACTCAACAGGAAATCTCATAAGCTACATTAGTGAAAGAAAGCAAAACCACCACATAAGGTACTGTAATGAACTCATTCTTTGTTTATATTGGTGTTAAACCTACTGTATTCCAAGTTCTTTATGGTTCATACCACTTAATACTAGCCATAGATGCATCAAAATAAGCAAACAACACACGAAAGGCAGAATCTGTCAAAAACAGAACAGTCTGTAACAATCTGTAACTAACGCAAACTTCTGGAACTCTAAAAATCCTACAAAAATAGGACGTCCTGGACAATTTGTCTACTGATCTACAGAAAAATGAATCAATGCAAAAGCATGTTTCTGTGATTTATTGAATTTTTTCTCGTGAGCGCAAAGTTTCTGTTTTTCAGCAGAATCAAATTAACTATCATCATAGGTTATCCTATAGGTTCTACTTAGCACAAACACTAATTAAAGCATGAAAACACATCTAAACAGAAAGTAGACGCAAAATTTATTACTAAACAAGAACAAAAACAAAAAACACAAAGAAAATTGGGTTGCCTCCCAACTAGAGCTATCGTTTAACGCCCCTAGCTAGGCATAAAAACGAAGATAGATCTAAGTAGTGTCATCTTTGGCACTTGATTCATAAGTAGCTCGCATGATAGATTCATAAGGTAATTTAATTTTCTTTCTTGGAAAGTGCTCCATGCCCTTCCTTAATGGAAATTGTAATCTAATATTCCCTTCCTTCATATCAATAATCGCGCCAATCGTTCTTAGGAAAGGTCTACCAAGTATAATAGGGCAAGAAAGATTGCAATCAATATCAAGAACAATAAAATCTACGGGCACCAAATTTCTATTTGCAACAATGAGAACATTATTGATCCTTCCCATTGGCTTTTTAATGATGGAATCCGCGAGGTGCAAATTTAAAGAGCAATCATCAAGATCATGGAAGCCTAGAATATCACATAAAGTTTTAGGAATCGTGGAAACACTAGCACCCAAAGCACACAAAGCAAAACACTCACGATCTTTAATTTTAATCTTTATAGTAGGTTCTCACTCATCATTAAGTTTTCTAGGTATAGAAACTTCCAAATTAAGTTTTTCATCAAAAGATTGCATCAAGGCATCAACAATATGTTTGGTAAAAGCTTTATTTTGACTATAAGCATGGGGAGAATTCACAACGGATTGCAACAAGGAAATACAACTTTCTCAAGAAAAATTATCATAATCAAATTCCTTGAAATCCGAGATAGTGGGTTCAATGCTATTTAAAGTCATGACCTCTCCAATCCCACATTTACCAAATTTAGCATCAAGATCTAAAAACTCTGAATTATTGGGACGCCTTCTAACTAAAGTTGACTCATCTCCAGTCTCATTATTATTAAGATTCATATTGCAAAACAAAGATCTAATAGGGGACACATCAATAACTTTAAGATCTTCATCATTATTTTCATGGAAACTAGAAGAACACGCTTTTACAAAGCAGTCTTTCTTAGCACGCAATCTAGCGGTTCTTTGTTTGCACTCATCAATGGACACTCTCATTGCTTTGAGAGAATCATTGATATCATGCTTGGGAGGAGTAGATCTAAGTTTAAGAGAATCGACATCAAGCGAAAGTCTATCAACGTTCCTAGCCAAATCATCAACTTTGAGCAATTTTTTTCAAGCAAGGCATTAAAATTCTTTTGAGAGATCATAAATTCTTTCACACTATTCTCAAAATCAGAGGGCAATTTATTAAAATTACCATAAGAATTATTGTAGGAATTTCCATAATTATTAGAGGAATTACTAGGGAACGGTCCAGGATTAAAGTTTCCTCTATAAGCATTGTTTCCAAAATTATTCCTACCAACAAAATTTACATCCATATATTCATTATTATTCTCAATCAAGATAGATAAAGGCATATCATTGGGATCAATAGAAGCACTCTTAGTAGCAAACAATCTCATAAGTTCATCCATCTTTCCACTTAAAACATTAATTTCTTCTATAGCATGCACTTTTTTACTAGTAGATCGTTCGGTGTGCCATTGAGAATAATTAGCCATAATATTATCTAGAAGTTTTGTAGCATCTCCTAAAGTAATTTCCATAAACGTGCCTCCCGCGGCCGAATCTAAAATATTTCTAGAAGCAAAGTTTAATCCGGCATAATTTTTTGTATGATCATCCATAAATTAAAACCATGAGTAGGGCAATTGCGAATCATCAATTTCATTCTTTCCCAAGATCGGGCAACATGCTCATGATCAAGTTGTTTAAAATTCATAATATCGTTCCTAAGAGTGATAATCTTAGCGGGAGGAAAATATTTAGATATAAAAGCGTCTTTGCACTTGTTCCAAGAATCAATACTATTCATAAGCAAAGACGAAAACCAAACTTTAGCATGATCTTTAAGTGAAAACAGAAATAACTTCAATTTAACAATATCATTATCCGTATCTTTCTTCTTTTGCATATCACACAAATCAACAAAGTTGTTTAGATGGGTAGCGGCATCTTCACTAGGAAGGCCGACGAATTGATCTTTCATAACAAGATTCAGCAAAGCAGCATTGATTTCACAAGACTCAACATCATTATGAGGAGCAATCGGAGTACTAAAGAAATCATTATTATTGGTATTGGAAAAATCACACAATTTGGTATTATCTTGCGCCATGTTAACAAGTAATCCAACACACATGCTAACAGAAAAAGGCAAGCGAAAGAGAGAGGAGAAGATTGGGAAAGAGAGCGCGAATAAAACAGCAAGGGTGAAGTGGGGGAGAGGAAAACAAGAGGCAAATGGCAAATAATGTAAATGCGAGGGAGATGAGTTTGTGATGGGTACTTGGTAGTATGTATTGACTTGAGCGAAGACCTCCCCGGCAACGGCGCCAGAAATCCTTCTTGCTACGTCTTGAGCTTGCGTTGGTTTTTCTTGAAGAGGAAAGGGTGATGCAGCAATAGTAGCGTAAGTATTTCCCTTAGTTTTTTAGAACCAAGGTATCAATCCAGTAGGAGGCTCCTCAAAAGTCCCACGCACCTACACAAACAAACAAAGAACTCGTAACCAATGCAATAAAGGGGTTGTCAATCCCTTCATGGCCACTTGCGAAAGTGAGATCTGATTGAGATAGTATGATAAGATAAATATATTTTTGGTATTTTTATGATATAGATTGGAAAAGTGAAGATGCAAATAAAAGTAGATTGAAAGCTTATATGATAAAAGATAGACCCGGGGGCCATAGGTTTCACTAGTGGCTTCTCTCAAGATAGCATAAGTATTACGGTGGATGAACAAATTACTGTCAAGCAATTGATAGAAAAGCGAATAATTATGAGATTATCTAGGCATGATCATGTATATAGGCATCACGTCCATGATAAGTAGACCGACTCCTGCCTGCATCTACTACTATTACTCCACACATCGACCGCTATCCAGCATGCATCTAGAGTATTAAGTTCATAAGAACAGAGTAACGCATTAAGAAAGATGACATGATGTAGAGGGATAAACTCATGCAATATGATATAAACCCGATCTTTTTATCCTCGATGGCAACAATACAATACGTGCCTTGCTGCCCCTGCTGTTACTGGGAAAGGACACCGCAAGATTGAACCCAAAGCTAAGCACTTCTCCCATGGCAAGAAAGATCAATCTAGTAGGCCAAACCAAACTGATAATTCAAAGAGACTTGCAAAGATAACTCAATCATACATAAAAGAATTCAGAGAAGATTCAAATATTTCTCATAGATAAATTTGATCATAAACCCACAATTCATCGGATCTCGACAAACACACCACAAAAAGAGTTACATCAAATAGATCTCCACAAGAGAGGGGGAGAACATGGTATTGAGATCCAAAAAGACAGAAGAAGCCATCTAGCTAATAACTATGGACCCGAAGGTCTGTGGTAAACTACTCACAACTCATCGGAGGGGCTATGGTGTTGATGTAGAAGCCCTCCGTGGTTGATTCCCCCTCCGGCGGAGCGCCGGCGAAGGCTCCAAGATGGGATCTCGCGGATACAGAAGGTTACGGCGGTGGAAATTGTGTTTCGGTGGCTCCCTCTATGTTTTCAGGGTACGTGGGTATATATAGGAGGAAGGAGTACGTCAGTGGCCGCCCGAGGGGCCCACGAGATAGGGGGCGCGCCCGGTAGGGGGGGGGGGCGCCCTCCACCCTCGTGGCCGCCTCGACAGCTTCTTGACTTGCACTCCAAGTCCTCTGGATCACGTTTGTTCCAAAAATCACGCTCCCGGAGGTTTCATTCCGTTTGGACTCCGTTTGATATTCCTTTTTTTTAAATACTAAAATAGGCAAAAAAACAGCAATACGGGCTGGGCCTCCGGTTAGTAGGTTAGTCCCAAAAATGGTAAAAATGTGTAAAATAAAGCCCATATACATCCAAAACGGGTAATATAATAGCATGGAACAATCAAAAATTATAGATACGTTGGAGACGTATCAATGAGGTAGTACGAGTCGTTGCCCAGGGCCTTGCTGATGATGAAGGGGCCTTCCCAGGGAGCTGCGAGCTTGTGCTGGCCGGCTGTCACTGGATCAGGTGCAGCACAAGGTCGCCTTCGTGGAATGCATGTGGCTTGACCTTCTTGTTGTTGTAGCGGCGCAGGCTCTACTGGTAGATGGCGGACCGGACGAGTGCCAGCAGTCGGGCCTCTTCCAGTAGACCGACGTTGTCTTCTTGCGCTTCCTTTGCTTCTGCCTCTGTGTACAAGGTGACGCGAGGCAAGTTGAACTCGATATCCTTGGGATGATAGCCTCGGTCCCGTACACGAGGAGAAAGGTGTGAAGCCGGTTGATCTGTTGGGAGTGGTCTGATGGCTCCAAAGGACGGCCGACAGCTCCTCGATCCAGCAGCCGGCCGAGCGCTCCAGTGACTCGACCAGTCAGGGCTTGATGTCGGACAAGATGAGGACGTTTGCTCGCTCCACCTGGCCGTTTGACTGCGGGCGGGCAATGGACGCTAGGTCCAGCCGGATGCCCTGGTTTGCGCAGAAACGGGCCAAGGCGCCTATGGCGAAGTTGGTGTCGTTGTTGGTGATGATTCTGTGGGGGACGCCGTATCAAATGGTGATGTCGGCGATGAACGTGATGGTGATGTCTACTAAGCAACTTTATTCTTGTAGACACGTGTTGGGCCTCCAAGCGCAGGGTTTTGTAGGACATTAGCAATTTTCCCTCAAGTGGATGACCCAAGGTTTATCAATCCGTGGGAGGCGTAGGATGAAGATAGTCTCTCTCAAGCAACCCTGCAATAATATTCAAGAAATCTCTTGTGTCCCCAACACACGCAATACAATGGCAAATTGTATAGGTGCACTAGTTTGGCGAAGAGATGGTGATAAAAGTGTAGTATGGATAGTAGATATGAGTTTTTGTAGTGCGAACAATAAAAACAGCAAGGTAGTGAATAGTAAAATGGAGCATAAACGGTATTGCAATGATGAAAAATGAGGTCTAGGGTGCATACTTTCACTAGTGCAATCTCTCAACAAGGCTAACATAGTTGGATCATACGACTATTCCTCAAAATGCAACAAAGAATCACTACCGTTTCTATTAGCGGAGAACAAAAGATAGAAATTGTTTGTAGGGTACGAAACCACCTCAAAGCTATTACTTCCGATCGATCTATCCTAGAGTTCGTACTAAAATAACAGCAAGCTATTCCTTCCGATCGATCTAATCAAGAGTTCGTACTAAAATAACACCATATGACACATATCAACCAACTATAATGTCACCTAGATACCCCGTACCCATGAGTTAATTATATGATATGTATCAAACAATTTCAGATTCATAATGCTCAATCCAACACAAAGAACTACAAGGGGACCCCAAAGTTTCTATCGGAGAAAAGATAATAAAAACATGCAGAACAGAAACTGTATCCAAACCCGTAAAATTTGAAAAAACTTGTTTCACGCGAGAAATTTAAGCAAAAGCTCGCTGGAGCTCGCTCGCATAGATAGTTCTTCTTCGCATAGTTAGTTCTTCTTCACATAACTTCCTACACAGCATACATATATTACATATAAGTTTGCCGGAGCTAGACCGGGCCTACGCTACCGTATCACTACACAAAATTGAGCTCACCGGAGCTCTTGCGGTAGCTTCCCAGCGGCGACGCTCAATCGGAATCGGAGGAGTCGACGTGGATGTAGAGTTTCGCCTGCTCTGCCTTCATCACTCGCAGGTCAGCCTCCTTGGACGCGTGCACCTACGACGCGGCGACACCGTCTGGAGGAAGAGCCGCTCGTACTCGAGCTCACGCCGGATGCGCTCTTCCATCTCCTCTTGCTCCCTCGTCGACCGCTCTAGGACGACGCGGTCGAGGAGCTCCTGCTGCCCTGCGGGGAGGTAGTCCTCGGGCCCGATGACGCCTCGGCGCGGTGGCGCATCGGGCACGACGCAAGAGGAGAGCTCCTCCTCCGGCTCGTTCTTCACCGGAATGAGCCGCGAGCTCGATGCACCCGCAGATGAGCTCCCTGCGGACTAGTTACCGGAGGAGGCGTGGCGGCGGCGAGCGAGCTCGCGATCGAAGTCCTCAAGCTCGCGGCGGTCGAACGCCGGCGATGGCCGGCTACCGCGGTTCAGCCACCGACGCGCCCCCGGCTTGCGCGCGGCGTTAGATCTGGCGCGACGGCGGCGCTCCGCCTCATCCCCAGAGCCGTCTGTGGCTTTCGCAGGCTTGCTGGCGGCGAGAAATTGAGCGGCGCAGTGGGGAATCAGGGGAAACACGGCGGCGAGGGGATAGGGTTTCGACCCGCATCTGCCCCGCAAACCCGCAGTTGTACTGCTTCGGGGGTAACGCTTGCGGGCTGCGGCAAAAAAATTTAAGGGTCGGACGAGTATACGGGCTCTGCTCTGGCCAGAAAATTGGGCCGAGCCCGTATACTCGTGGAATTATGCGGGTTCGCGCGTTATGCGGAGTCTGCTAGAGTTGCTCTTAATCCTAGTAAATGACGTGGTCAGTTGTGCTGCAGTTTTGTCACTTATTACATGGTTTGCTGCGGCTTCAATGAAATATTAACACCAACCTTATTTGATTTATGGTGCATGTTCTTTCTCCCCTCTTTGCTGGTTGGTGTATTATCCTGTGTGTGGTAGGGTATCTGTGATTAGAGTTCGCATATAACCTATCGCTCTACCAGATACATGCAGTGCATAGAGCATGCAAATAAAACAAGATAAGGAATATCTCCTGGCTTTGGGACTGATGTGTAATCAACCCGCGTCTCGCTTCAATGCCTGTCAGAGGTAATACGCGAGCTATAGTAATTGTATACTATGGATGAGATTCATTGTACGACCTCGATGTATTAGAGTCGCATGAATCACGTGGGAACGGTCGGTCATGATACCGACCTCACGTGGCTGCATGTCCACTCGTGGATTATCGTTTTTGTTCTAGCTATTTAAAGTCATGTCTA
>NC_041387.1:581886830-581891377 GCF_002162155.2 Triticum dicoccoides
ATCCAAGCAAACGATCGCTTCCCAAGGAACGATTCGTTCGAACGCTCCTTTGATGAAATGCTACAAAAGGACAGATTCGTGGTGGCCCGTTCAGCTTGGACATAGGCCACATAATATTCACGAAAAGCATCAAGGCCGTGATACAAGTCTTTGCAAAGGTCGACGGTTCTCGTCACGTGAGATTCGCCGCTTTCAGCAGTGGATTTGGACGTGAGATTGTGCTGTTTGATGACACATTCTCCAGTACTAAGGTGCAGTTTCAGCATGTAGTCTTGTTTAAGCAGAGGGAAAACTGGATGTTTGCTTAAAGCTGGGGGAATCGCTCTTTCGGTGGACTTTCCAGGATTCCTGATGACTCGATGTCGAAGCTGGGGGAATCGCTCTAGGGTTCCTGATGACTCGATGTCGAAGTATGGCCAGTTTGATGTAAGTTGTAAGGGTGTTCAAAATTATCATACAAGATGCCATTTCTCCCGGTGAATATTATTACTACTAGGCAAGATAGTAACCTTGACATTCACGAGCAATCTGTTCCCCACATAAAACCGTTTCGTGCTCTAAACAGGTAGCGTCAGGACGTGGAATTATATTACACATTTGAGTTGCAAGCTTGACCAAACACCAAAGAAGCCTAGGCTAAATTTGCTAAGCTGCTTCATGCTGTGATACCTCGACGGAGGGCAGTGGCAGCAGCTGGTCTTCAGGCCTTGATACAGCACTGGAAATAGCTCAGGAACCTCTTCCTTCCCTGCATCAACAAACAAATTCCTTCCAGGTCATTACATTATACATTACATGTAGCCATCAGCCAGGTGATACAGCAAGAATATATATAGTATGCCACAGCTGAAGCCTGAAGTTGAAGTAGTATAACTTTATGTTCCTTCTTTTTTTGCCAACTAGCTAACCAGGTTGTGCGACGGCGACGCCTCACAGGATTGCAGTTGTGAAATGTTGTTTGCGAAACTATGTTGGATGAAGGTTCGGTGTCAATCAAGCTGTACGTACAAGGCCGTTGATAACTAATTCTCGGTGTCCTCAATCCTATTTTTGCCACTTCTCATCATACATTTCATTTCATACCTGCAACCTAAAGGGAAATTAGCCTACCGACTGACTCGACCCATTATTAGTTCATTCTAATCATCTATCGTCAGCTAGGATTCCTAACATAATTAACTGGATGTCCCATGGACAAGGACATACTCATGTCATTCATCGCTTTATCGGTACAGCCTTTCAGAGGCATACATATATCGAGTAGTAATATATGATTAGGAAAATGAGATGATTTGTCCTTGCCAATCAGCCGTGAGTTGTGACAAAGCACTAGATGCAAATGGTTGGAGACTTGGAGTGGCCGGTGCTACGGGTTGATATATCTGCCGACCTACCTATATCAGCTGAACCGACTCCACTCATTGTCGATGCAGCTGCGGGTAGACGCCATGAACATTGCATAGGGCCCATGATAATCATCTAAACTTGCTTAATCATACACTACTACCCCTGAAACAGAGGGGGCGGTTCGACTTTTCGGTGTTGTACTTGTTTTCTCCGGTTCATCGTAACAGGCTTTGCACTTGCAGCTCAGAAGAGCCATCAGGTAAATGCAGAGTAACAGAATGGCTATCAGCATGTTCTACGCTGTGATACACAGTCAGGTTCACTCGTTTGTTCTTTCTTTTCCTAGCACTTCTTTGAAGTACTTGCACATGAAAACAGGTGAGTAAATAGCCAGTACTTGTGGAATTTACTGTGCTGTGTTCCACCGTCCACGGTCAAATATCAGTGCGTTGGAATACGAGTTTGACCCAGCAGAACCCCATGGCTGCTGCTGTTCAACAAGCAAAGAATATTATACTGCTCCTAAGCAGCGCCGCTTATACTGAAAGTATACTAGCTACCGCAGAAAGTCCTAGTCTTTATGCTACTAGTTCCGGGTCAGATAAGAACAGCCGAATCGAAATGGAGAAAAGTTTCTTTTTCTTCCTTTTCCACAATAGAGAAAAGTTGTGGACACGGGGATCCTCTTTTGACCGTTGGGCGGCGGCGAATCCATGACTTGTCAAACTAGCAATCCGAATAGTAAGCAGAAGGGAGGGAAGGCGAGGTTGCTTACGGTGGGCGAGTGGTCGCGGCCGTGGAGCGGGCCGTGGTCTTTGGCCGGAGCGCCGAGCTTGGTGGGCTGGGGAGCCTTGGCGGGCTGCTGCTGGTGCTGCTGCTGCTTGTGGTGGGCGAGGAGGTCGTCGTCGCCGCCGAGGCTGGCGCGGGAGAGCTCCTTCTTGTTCTGCTTGCGCATCTCCCGGATCTTGGAGAAGTCCATGGAGTAGTCCGGCATGGCGCCGTTCTTCATGTCCCAGTCCCCGAACGCCGGCACCGTCATCCACGCGGTCGCCCCCTCCCCCTGCACCCACACGCACGCATCGAAATTAATCTTCTAACAAACCAGATCGCGAACAAGAAGAAGCATCCATGGATGAACAGCAGGAGGATTCGATCTCTCCGGCACGAAAGCCGGAAGGATCCGTTGGGGGGATGGGAATTGGGCTCACCTCCTTGTGGTTGTCCTTCTCCATGGATGATCTCTCGGAGACGCACGCACGCACCGCTGATATTTTCTTGTGCCGCTGGAGCAGTGGAGCAGATTTGGAAGCTAAGCAAGAAAAGCTAGCTAGATGGAGCACCACAGCACAGTGCGGGACTTGTCTAGCTTGGATCGGATGAGATGAGAGGGGTGGTACAAAACTACAAGGGAGATGTGTGTGGACAGTGACTGGGCAGAGGAAGGAGATCGACGGGGCTGTACTTATATAGGTTGACGGCCAGAGAAAATTCACACCCACACAGCTGGTAATCAATCAGCTGACGCCGGGCGCCCACCACGGCCAAACCTCAGGGCTTAACTAACCCCTCCACTAATCATTGCTGTCTAAACGTAATTTGGACTGCGATTAGGCGGCCGCCGGAGACGTCGTGGATGTGGTACTACTGCCCGTTGTGTCGTGCAGCACGCACGCGTGACGCGTCTGCCGTCTGAGGGAGGACACAGCTGGTGGCACGTCGACGTATTGATGGGGCGTGTGGTGCTCTGGGCCCGCCGGCCAGTGGCGCCGCCCAGGTCCAGACCCAGACGTCCGTCCACTAGCTGGGAGCTTCACACGGCTTTGGGATAAGCTTTGCCCGTCTTTCTTTCTGGCCAGGGAGCACGAAAAGGCGGCGAGAAAGGTCGGCGGCTCCGTGTGTCCAGCTCACCGGAGACGGGGAGTTCGCCTCGTCTTTGCTGGCGTGGGTTGGGCGGCAGCTTGCAGAGAATGTGTGGTGGCGTAGTACGTTCGCTCTCGCACGTCGATTAGGGTTTAATGAGCTGGCGAGTTCTGAACTGGAGGGTTTGGAAGTCCGGTTCTGAATAACAAACGATTTCAGAGTAGTCATCCGACAGTTGCGGACCGAAATTGCTTCACGGACGACGGTTTATGCACGACCTGCGAACGGCACTTCCACCCCAACAGCGAGCCTCCTTGCATGGTCGCTCTTCACGCTGCCACGTAAGAATCGTTCAGGCATCGGCTGCATGTTCATCGTTTGTATAGCAACTTCCGTTGCGGACACCTGCCACTGATTCTGCTGTGGATTATAGTAGTGTGTGCTAGAGACTTCGCGGGCAAGGGATTCGGTTGCCAAGGCGATGGAGGTTTCGATAGTTGGGAACACAAGTTGCTCCGAGCGACTCAGATGTTATCTAACATATAAACCACGCTAGAGTACCCGCCATTCCAGGGACACTCCTCGCGCGAGACGTTTTTCACCGTAGGATGAATTCACCACAGTACTTTTTTGGCTGCTGGCAGCTGGTCAACCGTTGGCTTTTTCTCACATTAATGTAAGCTTATAGAGAGGATGACGAGTGGGGCTCGTTGGCTGTGGGGTCATGCGACCCATGTGAGTTTTCTCCAGTTTTTGGTACGCGAGGTGTGCAGCGCGTCCTCGCCAATCGTGGCCTGGGTAAAATGAACCCTAGAGACCCCCGCGGCCGCCTCCCTCTTCTCGCGCTTCCTCCCCAAGCCCCACCTCGCCCCACGCCGCCCATCTCCGCCTCCTCTCTCACGTCCTCCCTGCCGCCATGGCCTAGCCCACCCTCGTCATCGACCTCCCCAAGCCCCCCCTCTCTCTCTCTCTCGGGGGTGCTGCTGGTCGCAATCTGGACGAAGAAAAGGAGACCCCGGAAGAAGTTAGAGCGTCCTGGTGGTGGCTAGATCGATGCGGCCGACGGCGAGTGCCGGTGAGCGACGGGGAGGCCCCTACCTCTCCGCATCTTCTCCCAGGTTCCCGATCTGGAGCGGGTGGGACGGACGCCGGCGAGGCCAGCCCCCCCCCCCTCACACGCAGGTACTCCCCCTCTCCCCGTTGTGCCCTCTCTCTTCTCCGACCCCTCTTTCTTGTTACATACAGGCAGCACACCATATGAATCAAAAGTTAATCACGTGCTTCTTGCCCCTCTCTCTCTCTCCCTCTCTTCACATGTACTCTCGTGGATTTAGTCAGAT
>NC_041387.1:581891549-581896026 GCF_002162155.2 Triticum dicoccoides
TCCAACCCCTCTTTCTTGTTACACACAGGCAGCACACCATATGAATCAAAAGTTAATCACGTGCTTCTTGCCCCTCTCTCTCTCTCCCTCTCTTCACATGTACTCTCGTGGATTTAGTCAGATTTGATTTATTCTTGTTTCCTTTCCAGATTTAATTTCATCCTTGTTTCCAAGATCTTCCTATTCATAATCTATTAAATAATGACTTGTACATACGTATTTTATCATGTCTACTAATAATCTCATCACATTGCAGTTCATACATCAGTTTATTTTATCCTGTTTCCTTCAACTATGTATTTAGGCTGTTCATTTTCCCTTTTTCAGATGTATGTCATGTATGTGTAGCCATGGTTCTGAAACACCCCCATTCCTTCTCTTCCTACCAATTTTCATTGATTCAGTTATTTGACTAAATGATAATATATGCCCCAGGGTTAATTAGTACCTAAAATGCTACCTTTGGTTTGTGAAAAAGATCTAGAGTGGCTTATGCAGCTCCTGTTATGTTTCATTGATTCAGTCATGTAGTAGGATAGTTCCACTGGATTTTACTAAATGGTTTGTAGCTTTACTTAGTGAAAATGCCTCAATTGGTTTCCGCAACATTGCTTGTCTGTTGGCAGCTGGAGCATACTTGGTACATGAGCCTTGCCGTGAGTGGTGGTGCAACGGTGACCTTGACGAGCAGGGCAATGGCCAGACACGAGTAAGACACCAAAGATGACTGGAAGCACTCAAAAATGTTTACCACGCTGGAGCTATGTCAGGTACCTACTGTTCTTTTGTGTTGTGTGTTTTCTATTTCCCGTCAGAAACTCATTCCATAATCAATTTGCAGGTTGTACGAGGGCAGTTAATGAATATACTTGCGACCCTTTTACTCTCAGGTAAATCACTAATTATTACATGATCTTTCATAGTTGAAGTACCTACCAAAGGTAGTTATTTTATCCTTCTAACACGAGCAATGAACATTTTTTGCCATTAATTATGGTCACATTATTGCTTCTTGGTTAAAAAAATTCAGTAGAGGGTTGTA
Organism: Triticum dicoccoides; assembly: GCF_002162155.2. Lineage (NCBI taxonomy): Eukaryota > Viridiplantae > Streptophyta > Magnoliopsida > Poales > Poaceae > Triticum > Triticum dicoccoides. The sequence continues at coordinate 581,892,592 of NC_041387.1, forward strand.
GCTATTTGGAGTGCAGAATTATTAAGTACAGAGCAAGGATTCCAATTGGTCATACATGAAGTGATACTCTTGCAAGAGCTATGCAATTAAAGTTCATTTAATTACAGTTTCACCACACTATGAAAAGGGTACAACCTACCAATCTTGAGAGCATTAATGTAACAACTTTTTGTAGCTTAGAAATCCAATGGAAACTAATAAGGTAAATATGCTTCTTTCTTGCAGACTTGCAGTTTTGTTTTATTCATTACCCTGCTGCAAGCTCTTGGTCGTATACTGTATATAAGTAAATTGTCTTTGCTTCTTGGTCCAAGGGAAAAAATTGCTGAATGATTTTGGCATCTCCTGATTTTCCTTCTCCATGGTTTGCCATGTTCTGTGGTCTGAATTTAGTTTCTTTTTCTTTGTCTAAATTATGTGCAAATTCATGGAACCCACACTGTTTGCAAGTTCGGTTTGCCTTTTTCCTTTAAAGATTTGTACTGCTCTATTTTTTTTAATTGTTGAGGCAACAAAATACCCCTTATGTCATGTATGCTTCTTTGATAGCAGTTTATTAAGTGCTTATACCATAATATCTCTGATATAAGTACTCTAATTATAATAGTAGCAATCTAAATTTATTATTGGCTTGAAAATAAAATATTTGTGAGGATAGAAAGGAAATATCAGCTTCACTCTGCATTTCTTATAGATGTACCTAGGAGAAATGCAGAATTAAGAAGAGCTATTTTCAGAACACCACTAGCTATATCTCTATATATATGCGGAACTCAAAACTCTTTTTGAAGATGGATGGATGAACTTGATCCCTGTCCATCTCTGCTTTTTGTCGGTACATGATTGTGCACCTCCTATGCCTACTTAATTGTGTGTTCATTTTGTTAATTAAGAAGCATATGATTTTATGGCTGGGTACGTTGAAAATATATAAAACCTTTCTTCTTTTGGATAATTTGTTTCCCTTTCGCTAATCTTTGTTACTTGCCTACACATCTATGCATACTATTCACTACTGCTACCAATCCCATGCTTGTTTGTTCAGATACTTGAATGGTGGAACATGGCTTTTGTTCGATGGCGATTTTCCATTCTTTGTATGTGTTGCATTCTTTTGTCCAAAAGTAGAGATGTACTTTCTTCAAGAAGAAAATGCTAAGTCTTTTACTAGCAAAGATGTCGATCTTGCACATTTAGCTCTCTACGCATAGTCTCACTATCATCTTGTGTAGTTTATTTATAGGGATTGAATACAGAATTTTAGCCCTCCTATTTTAGAGTATGAATCGGAATCTAAATCAGCAATTGTAAAAATGATCAGTAATTGTGCTTACTTTTCAGACTCTCCTCCTTTTCTCGCTGCTGAACCCCTGCCATCATCATGTCCAGACTGGCTGTCTCCATGGTTGTGGCGCCAAGGTCACCGCATCTTACATCCTGATGCATGTAAGACAATATGATTAAGCTCCCTGTATTTTGTTAATTTTTGGTCTTACTAGCGTATATATTCATTTCTATTTTGTGCTCATGGGGCCTTGATGTATTACGTACAAGGTGTGTTAGGTTGAAGCATGAGGCTAGAAGGGGTCTTGTGCGAGGACTAGCGTTTGCTTTAGTCAAACCAAAATACTTCTAAAATTGCAGCTGCACTTGTTGGTCCGATGTACATGAGAAGCCCCATTTTGTTGGCAATAGATGCATGGTTTCTCAGTAATTAAAATAACTTAATTTTTTATATGATGTATGGCAGTCATGTGTCTGATGTTCTTCGTGTATCGGATTCCAAGAGTTTTAGGATGGGCGGTACGGTTCCCATGTTTGATGTTTTTTACTTTCGCAAAATTGGTCGATGCTGATGAGAATGGCACCGGTGGTCTTCGACACTTATATTTTTTATGTATATAATGTTCCCAAGTTTATTCTTTTACTCTCTTTGGTTCAATAAGATTAAGATACATACTTTGCCTTGTGCTGAATCTGATGTCATTCAGATTCTAGGATTTTTAGGATGGGTCGCAAGTTTCTCTTGTTGGACGTTTTCTTTGTTTCTTAATTTTTTTGTGATAACATGGGTGATCCTGTTTCTACCTCAAACTTGCCTTTCTATGTTTCAGTTTCAAGAAGACATTATTTGATGTTAGATGGCCATTATGTTCGCTTCATATGGACAGAGGACTAATGGTACTCTTCCATGAAGAGAAGCAAGTGGATCAGTATGTAGTAGCAGGTATCAATGTTTTCTCATACTGATGATTCTGAAGTAATTAGATTGAGAAAATTGCTTTATTCCCCAATTTCTCTCTGAAACCTTTGCCTTGTCCATAGTCATACCTAAATGAGTTACTTTATGTCCTATAGCTCTATTACTTTTTTCCCTAGAACCTGTCTCTTTAGTCTCCTTTACAATACCATGATCAGGAGGCAAGAAATATGTGTGAATGGAATAAGAACTGTATATAGTTATTGATAAGCATCTTCCAGTATCTAACATATAAAGCCTCCTAGAGCACCCGCCATTCAGGAGGCCTTCCCGTGCGCATCATTCCTGTCCGTTCGATCTCCTTTGACTTTGGCTCCTGGTCGTTCGATCATTTGACTGGTGGTAATTTTTGGTCACTGTGTAATTAATTTCTTGGCCTATGACTGGTGGGCTCAGCACTCACATGGATTGGCTGGGTCAGTTGTTCCCTTGTCTGCGAGGGATTAGGCAGCCACTCCGCGCCCGCCCCGTGCTCGACGTGCACATCCTGAGCCCCGCGCCCCCTTGGCTCTCTCCTCTCCCTCCTTGTCGCCAACCCTAAACATTTTCCCTCTCCACCCTACAGCCGCCTCCCCTAGCTCCTCGTCCCCTTCACTCAGTCCATCCCTCATCATCTCGGATCCAGCGGATCTGAGGCGTGCGGGTGCGGAGGCGAGTTTCTCCGGCGGCGGCGGCGGCGGTCACCTGCAGGCAAAGGGCGGTGGCCGCACTCGATTTGATCTGCAGGAAAGATAGAACATGAGGAGAAAGAAGGAAGGAAAGGAGGAACGCCACCATGGGCGAGGAGGGGCAACATGGTCTTCGTGGTGGGAATGGAGGAGAAGAGGAGGATGGAGGTGGGTGGTGGGAGCAGAGTACCAGGAGTTCCAGGTCCAGGTGACGCTCGTGGAGTGGAGAAGCTCGTCTCCAGCATCACCATCCCCAATCTAGGTTGCTCCCCACCCCCCTCCTCCCCCCAGTTATTATATCCCAGTTCTCTGATTCTGTGATTTTGATTTCTCAATTTGTGTTTTTTCAGCTCTGAGATAGAAAAGAAGAGAAATAATCTTGTGGAATTTCTTATCTGAGATAGAAAAGAAGAGAAAGATCTTGTGGAAGAGCTTGACGAAAAAGAAAGGGGTGAATCATCTCTTTCTCCCAATCATGTTTGTTTCTGCATTTTCATTTTTATGTTA
>NC_041387.1:581896434-581898625 GCF_002162155.2 Triticum dicoccoides
TCCCTATTTGTTGCTCCCCTCCCCCCTCTTCCTCCCCCAGTTATTATATCCCAGTTCTCTGATTCTGTGATTTTGATTTCTCAATTTGTGTTTTTTCAGATCTGAGATAGAAAAGAAGAGAAATAATCTTGTGGAATTTCATATCTGAGAAAAGAAGAGAAAGATTCTTGTGGAAGAGCAGCTTGACAAAAAAGAAAGGGGTGAATCATCTCTTTCTCCCATTCATGTTTGTTTCTGCATTTTCATTTTTATGTTATATATGGTTTGCTCAAATCCTATTTATATTCAACTTCTTCGAACCATCTATTTTTCTTGCACTAGAATATTGCAAAGGGAAAATTTATTTACAAAGCTTGTCATTTTGATCTTGTGTAGGCGGCACAACTGTACACCACCATGAACAGGTTGTTTCATCGCTACAACTCATATAGCAAGCTATGCCAGTATGGCAATATCTGATAGTACGGCTGCTCACGTTTCCAGGGGCAACACTCACATTTACCCTCCAAAATTCAACATTTTCATATTTTGAGGAGCTTCAGTACGTTTGCTCACCGATGAACTAGAAGTTGTTTTGTGTACTGCATGATTGAGGAAGTGCTATTGCAGATCAAAGGTGAGCCTATTCTATTTTCTTTCTTCAAGCTCAGGTGAAGGTTTATCTCCTCTTCACTAATGTTAAATCTTTATCACCGCATTGATTAGTTGGTAGAAGCATCTGCTGGGAATCAAGTGTTACATGGCTGTGGGTGACAAGGTATGCTAAGGCCATCTGCTTTATTGTGACTTAAGAGACTACAATACTCTAGGGTATCCTAAGGTTTTATTTCAGTTATACGATGAGCATGGGTCCCATAACATACTCAAATAGTTAGAAAATCTGAAACACCTCTTAATTTGTTCGCTAGCAGTATGAATCAGAGTTGGGTACTTTTAGCTGTTGTGGGGTGAGAATATACATATAATTGTTGGTGCTTTTGTGTTCATTTATACTAAGAAGACTAGGCCCGTCAGGGTATGATTTACCTGGGTTTTTTTGGATTTTTTTACTGCCTCTAATGATTTACGCGTGTTACCAGGGACGCACGAGAACTACTTACGTGTGAACGTAATGATCTTCTCTGTTCTCTCTAGAGCGTTTGTGACCTCCACCTCTTTGACCGCCCACCGCTTTGACTGGGCTATCTCTGTCTCTCCCAAAAATTCTGGTTCAATCCCGTGTCGTGGCTCTACCGATCTATGTGCGTATAAAAAGCCCCCCGTGGCGTGGGTCTCTCCAGTCATGGCTGTTCCCAAACCGCTCCTCACCAATAGACCCATCTCTCCTGATACTGCCCTCTAGCCTCCACCCGAGATACCACGGCGCGCTACGTCGCCGCTCCGGCTGGCCGGCCGAGAGGTGCGTGCAGGCAACAACATGAATCAGGAGAGCTGCGTACCATCGCCTCCTCATGGATCTTCCTCGGTTCCGGCTCCCTGGCCTGAAGGCACAGATAAACAGCGGTGGCCTTTGTGTGGTCCAAGGGGGCAAACCTGCAGCTGGTGGCGAATAGCTCGCTGTCCTGCTGCTCTCCATCCTAATCGGCTCCCCTCATCCTTCCCCAGGTTCGCTCCGGCTGCCGGTCCCCTCCATCTACCCCATGGCCGATGTTAAAGAAATAAACACATGATGTGCTGAATAGCTGACATACAGAGGAAATGCTACAGCTTGACGATTGTTGCAAAACTACATCATTTTTAGGTATTTAGTGTTCCTTTTGTGATAGTTTTCTCTCCTATAGAAGTAAAATGAATCATTTTTAATTCTTTGAACAAGGTTGCCAAAAGTAGGGCGCTCAGCCGTTGAGGCATTATCACATTTTTAAGAAGCTTTGCAAAATCTGCTCTTATACTAAAGAAATCTAATGTAGGTTTGTTGGCCTTATTGGGTACTGATATGCTGAACACATGATATTAAATATACAGTGAAGTGGGTATGTTTATACTATCTACACAGGATCGCCATTTTCTTGAACTGTTGTTGGGATTATCATGGATTGGGATGCATTATGATAATAAGATATTAGGTATTGATATATGATCTGTATGTCACACTTGACTTCATCATCCTTTGTTTTCAGATCTATTCTTTAGGCATACACTAATGTGGTAGCTTGGGTCATATTCTGTAGCTAATTTAGTCACCACAATA
>NC_041387.1:581898991-581910780 GCF_002162155.2 Triticum dicoccoides
TTATTTATGGCCCAAAACTTATTATCTGTGGATAGCCACAACTGAGGTCTTGAGTTTTTGAGTATCATAGAAGAACCACGTTCCTTTCGCAGCGATAGATCAACATTTGACCCTTTTTTAGCTATTATAGGAAGACTAAGATGCACAAAATCAACCTGTGTTAGGCCAATGGTCCTTTCCAAATGTGAAATCTTGCATGCGTTATTTATCAATTCCAAAAGGTGATGGTTGTGTTATTACGTTGGAAAAGAGGTACTTGTACAGTTTTGCTACTGATTTTGACCAAGGGTTTTTCGGCTCTCATCTCTATATGAATATGCTTTTTTCAGGTTAGTGGTTTAGGAGTTCCTGCCAACACTGGCTTTTGGAATTTATCCTCGCTTCATCAGTTGGGATTTCTGTACAAAACTAAGATAATTTATTTTGGTGCTTGCGATGAGTATTAGATAGAGGGGTGATGCACACATACTTCACCCAGTGTATCTGTTCATGTATGTTGTTAATTGACTAATTAGACAAAAAACCTCTATCTGTATGGTGTTTGTGATGATGCTATCAATTCACCAAACACTAAAATACCGGGTTCTGCTTTTCAAATCTAGCAAATTAATTCTCTATTGCTTCTTGTCCAAACAGAGGTATTAGATCTATTCTGTGCCATGAGTCTTACTGTCAAAAAATTATATAAGCCGCGCTAGATGATTATAGGTAGCTCATATCAAGAACTTTGTTTTAGCAGCACAATTCGGATAAATTTGCACTTTTTCACCAACGAACAAGGTGTTACATACCAGATCAAAGATTGAAGCCAGGCTGAACATTGCGATCCTACAGATCTGCCAAGTGGTTCCTCATGAAAGAGATAGTAGTGCCGTGAAAGAACACTACCTAATGCCATCTTCTGAGAAAGCTGGACATGCAAAAATTGACAGTGTTGGACATTTCTCTTTGTAGCAACGAATAAATTCATTGTATTACTGTATAGCCATGGTGGTAATCTTTTTTGGATAACAAGAAACAATTTGCTTCTCATCAGAGATAATATTGCAGTCTATCAGAAAAAATGTTAGCTATTTAATTAAACAGAAAACTCTGTCACTCATAGAAACAGATGATAAACTATCAGACTACCTGATAGAAAAGCAAAATTACCACATTATTTAGAACATTTCTCTAATTTTGAGATGGCCAACTACTAACATTTTTAGAAATTTGCCATGTGTTAGATAATATGGCGAACTTGTATAAGAAATCAGGGATACACATGGCAACCTTTAACCAATTTGTCCTATAAAAATTTGCCATGCATCGGTCAAGCTCCACATCGGGCATGTATAAATGGAAACAAACAAAGTTTACTAGGATTCACGATTGGGGATGAGTAAACACTGGAGCACATACACAATAAAAGGATTGCTAAAAAAATTGCAATCTGCGGGACACTGGATGGCAGATGAAAATAAAAGGAAGCAACATAAGATGGGACGAGGAGGCAAACCTTGTAGTGTAGGGGCATCTGGCTGTTCCCAAGGCCCTTGCGCTTGGTGTGGTCGCCGTGATGGCGCCCGTGACGCTCCGGCCCAGCGTGCACACGAACGAGTCGCTACCGCCGCCTGAGGATATGGTGGTTGTTCCCAGCGAGGAGCAACAGCAGCTCCCGCCAAGGCGCCAGCTAACCAACCGGATGTGCTCGCTCGGCCCGAAATTTCCAATTACAGAGCCCAGGATAGCGACTTGGCTCGTCGTGCACCCCGGCCTCGCTCGCCCCGGAGCGTGGTCACCGATTCGTCACCTCGCCAGTACAAGGACCCAGAGGGCGACCACATGCTCCTCTGTGAGTTCAAGAACAAGGCGGCTCTGATATTCTTCGACGAGGACCTCCTTGCACAGGTGTGCGCTGTCGGCCGCTGATGCCGAGCAGCCTACACGCACCTAGCCCTGCCGCGGCACGTCGAATTGAGACCAGCCATGGCTGCCACTGGTCCTCCGCGGCCGCTGTTGTCGCTTTGAGTGGAAGGTGGACGAGCTGCGCATAGCTTGAGCAGGTCGGGCTTTGGGGGATGCGTGCTGCCGTCGGACGCCGGAAGCAGCTGTCCCACGCCGCAAGACCCGCCATGGCCGCCGCGAGCAGATCGGTGTCGCTGCCACATCTCCTCTGACTCTCAGTCACTGGAATGGATAAGAGACGGGTAGGGGTTGGGCGAGTGGGTGAGGGGAGCTGCATAGAAAACGGTTGTCTGTGTGGTTTGTTGTAACTTGTAAAGTCGCGAACGTTTTCACACTTTCACGGGCTAATGTGTCAACAAGCAAGCATCAAACTTTGTGAGTGATCAGACGACCGTAGACTACCTATGCATGTACGGAGTACCAAATTTTTTTAGTGCTCCAACTAGATATACATTTTTCTTGTATAAACTACTTCCTCCATTTTCAAATATTTGTCTTTCTGGACATTTTAATAAGTGACTACATACAAAGCAAAATGAGTGAATCTACACTCTAAAATATTTCTACGTATATTCGTATGTTGCCACCCATTTGAAATCGAACATATAAACCTGCCTACACTACTCGCCATTCCAGAGCAACCGTGTGCGCTGAGCTTGTTGGACCGAACGATTCTTTTCCTTTAGCGAGGTTTTTGGCTGCTGGCAGCCGGTAAACCATTGGTTGTTCTCCACGTTCATGGCTGTATGTAGACATATTGGCCGCTACATCCCCTCAGCCCATGGCTTCCAGCGCATCCCCTCCCTGCCCCCACCTCTCCTGCTCTCCTCGCTTCCTCCCAGATTCATCTTTGATGGTGGCGGCGGCACTCGATTCGATCTGCAGGAAGGAAAAGGAGGTGCGACGGTGGATGAGAGAGGGTCACCGGCCGACGTTGATCTGCGTCGGCGGCGTGACCTAGAGGTTTGTGGCGGGTCGATCCGCTGGATCGGGGCTGTCATCCCCGTGGATGAGGATGCACATGGTGCTACGTGGCGGGTGTGTTCGATGACGTGGAGGCGTTGTGGTGTGGCGTACAACGTGAAGGGGGAGGTGTGCAGAGGAGTTCCGCGGCGGTGACACCATGGATACGGCATCAATGGAGAGGTGTGCATGGGGGTTCCGCGGCGCCGCCGCCATGGATCCGCATCCTGGTCGTGACCTTTGCCCCCACGCATGCTGGCCGGCCCACATCGCCCCTGGATGGCATGGAGGCCGTCCATGACACCGCCGATGTGCCGCTCTTGGATGCCGAGGCCGGCACTGCTCCAAAGACATCGACGACGCCACCGAGGCGCAGCAGATCATATCAAGGCTGATGTAATGTGCTTCCAAGATCAATATTTTGTCTTGCTTTCCTTGAATGTAATACCACTGTCTTCATACTGTTTTTAAGAATCTTTTACATGGGGTTTTATACATTTTCCTATTGCTTTTTATGGAGATGTTGTTTGGAATTTAGGCTTTTATTGGGTTGTGAGTTGATATGAAGTCCTATGACATGTTTCAAAGAATTAGTTCTACATACAGTATAGTGAAAGTTCATGTGTAATGTAGAGTCTGAGCATGAACTGATGTTTGCAGTAGGGAAGTTTGTTGGCCGCATCTCATGGTTCTTTTCAAGGTGCCTTTCGTTTCAAGGTCACCACAAAGCAGCGTCTGGTTCTCATCGTGCATTGCCTTTAGATGAACCATCGACAGCAACTAAGGTCGTATCTAAATATCATCTAGCATTCTAAGGACTACTAATCAAGCTCTGTAATAGGATGAAACCTTCCTCTGTTTTTCGGCCATGCTATCTCTGCTGCTTTTGAACAGCTACCACCTACACTTTACTTATATAACCTTTGCTGTTGTTCCTCATGAAACTATTAATATGCATAATGCCACCCTTATCTATAATTATCTGTTTTCACTACTTTCTGTGTTCCAAACATCGAGTACTCACCAGCAACAACAAATATGCTAAGCAAGGAAGAGGCATGCCCTAACTGGCAGCGTCCACCTTCCAACCAAGGGATATAGCACTATCATTTAGCATAGACTATTCCAGGAGAAACAGTAATCATGAACAGAGACAGTAACCAGCAGTAAGTACTCATTATTTCGATCTATGACTGAGTTTTCCTATCACCACTCTTGCAATACTTGGCTTGTTGCCGGCCTTTGCGCCATTTGGCGCAACGGGTCATCTAGTTGGCGTAAAACAAAGAGCAACTGCAATGGGATGATCCATTTCATCCGTCGCCGGCCGTTTGGGTCGGCGCGGACATAAAAAATGGCCCAATGCGCCGATCTAAACGGGCGCGCGTCCTATTTTTGTTCACGGGCGATCCATTTCCGGTCCATTTTTGAGCCTGATTTACGTCGGCGCGACACGCGATGGACACGCGCACGCAGGCCTTCTTCTCATCCGGACTCGCTGGTCGGTGGCACATTGTTCTTCTCTCATCCAACATCAACCCTCGCCCACCTCCTTCGTCGCCTACGCCATCGCCCATTTTTGTCGGTGACTCTGTCAGCTGCCGGCGTCTCCACATCCGCTCAGCAACGCCGCCCACTCCCACGTCGCCCGCCACCACCGTCTTGTCACCGGGGAGCCGACTGTTTCCCACCCCCGCGCCCCCACCACACAGCCGACCCGACCAAGAAGCCGCCTCGCCGCCCGGTCAGATCCTCACCGGTACACTCTCGGACGCCGGCCCACTCGTCGGACGCCGGCAGGGCAGCTAGCTGATCCGTGCGCGTCGCGACTCCCTTCGCCGGCTATCTCCTTCATCGACGCCCGCAAACTGTTCGACAGTTTGTCAAGGTATAAAATGGACTCCGTCGATGAGTTTCTTTTTCACAATTTCCTTTGCGACTCCGACGATTCATCGTCCGATGACTACGAGGAGATATTGGTTGCCGTGTTGGTCCATCACCACCTCAACAGCCAGCGGCCGTTGTTCCGTGGCTCCATTCCGGGCCACCTTCCGGCGTTGAATCGCAACCAAGAGAGCGGGCATTTCCTTCTTTGGAAGGACTATTTTGATACAACAAACCTGTTGTTCAAACATAAAATGTTTCCGTATGAGTAGGCATCTTTTCAACCATATTCGAGAGGGGGTGGTCGGCTATGATACTATTTCGAGTGCAAAGAGGATGTCGTTGGCAAGATTGATTTTTTCTCTTATCAGAAATGAACTGCCGCCATCCGAATGCTTGCATACGGAGTGCCCGGTGATCTCATTGACGAGTATGTCCGTATGAGCGAGTCTACATGCCTAGAGTCCCTGTATAAGTTCTGCAAGGTTGTTATTGTTGTGTTTGACCCTAAGTACTTGAGAGAGCCGACAACTGAAGATACAACCTGTTTGTTGGCGATGAATGCCAGCAGGGGCTTCCCAGGGATGCTTGGTAGCATAGACTGCATGTACTGGGAGTGGAAGAACTGCCCTTCTACTTGGCAAGGGCAGTATAAGGGCCATGTCAGGTCTTGCATTGTCATACTAAAGGCCGTGGCATCTCAAGATCTCTGGATCTGGCACTCTTTCTTTGGCATGGCCGGATCACACAATGATATCAACGTGCTTCAGCGCTTGCCAGTGTTTGCTAGGCTTGCTGAAGGCAACAGACCACTGGTGAACTTTACCGTCAATGGCCAAAACTACAACAAAGGATACTACCTGGGTGACGGTATCTATCCTCAGTGGACCACTATTGTCAAGACAATACCCAACCCTGTTGGAGAGAAGAGGAAAAGATTTTTCCAAGAGCAAGAGAGTGCTAGGAAGGATGTCGAGCATGCCTTTGGTGTTTTCAATCTCAATGGGGCATCATTCGGTATCCTGCTAATACCCGAAGCACGCAAAAATTATGGAAGGTGATGACTGCTTGTGTGATCATGCATAATATGATCGTAGAAGGCGAGCGCCTGGAACGTCTATACAATCAAGGGTTTCAGTTTCAGGGTGAGAATGTTGTGCCTGAGCATGGAGGAGCGGCAACATTTGAACAGTTCACCCAATTTCATCAAGACATGCGTGATTGAGAAACTCACGTGCAACTGTAAAATGATTTGGTTGAGCATATGTGGGCTCATGTTGGCAACTAATAGATGTATCTTCTTTTATTAGTTTGCAAAACTATGTGAGACATTTTTATTTTTATTCGGTTTGTAATAACTATGCTATTTTATTCGGTTTAAACTATGCAAATTCATCAATGCAAAATAGGGCGGCCAGCCGGCCACGCCGGCACATATGGGTCGGCGCATTGGACGCGCTGCCGACCTATATCTAAAACAGGGCGGGCGCCGGGCGGGCGGCCGACCCAAACGGACAAAAAGTGGACGAAATCACCGTCCGTTTGGGCCACCCCATTGGATTTGCTCTAAATGACTTGTTCACGTCCATCGCGCAAAGATCATTTGCAGCAACGAAGCAAAGCAGTCTATGAACAACATGTAGGAATGATCCGTAAAGTGTTTGCACTGATCAATAAGACCGATAATGATGTTCGGCGTTGGCCCACCCATGCGGGGTGAGGCTGGGTCCGCCCTGTCAGCGTCGTTTGCACTATGTCGGGTTGTTTGGCTCGCGCAGGCGCTGGCCCGAGATTTCTGCCTGCTTCCTAGTCAGTTGCCCTGCTGGGAAGGCTGGGTCGCGCTGCTAGTGTCCTTCGCTCAAAGATGCCACGGACCTGTTTTACGAAGAAGGTGCACCGAGTACAGGGTCGATAGATACATCAAACTTCGTAGACCAATCGACACCGAGTCTGTTGTTTTCAAGGGTACCATTCTTCTCCCTCCTATTAGGCAAATTGATGTCGGATCATTCGCCTAGCATTAATGCCGAAAGAGCATGGTGCCGCATGGTTGGTTTTGATAATCGGTGAAAATCCCTATGGACTAATGGTTGTCTTGAGTTATATTTGAAGGGTTTGTTCATAAGCATTGCTTGAAGATCATTTGTTGGTTTCAAGGTTATTAGAAGAATATTATGTGTTGAACAATGTGTTATTCAAGGATTTATCCAAAGATTGGTCATGTGAGAGTTGAGGCTATTGCAAGCATGTCTTGAAGAAGAAGATTGTGTGAACATTCATGTTTACCTTCAAGACATCACCTTTATGAAGAGAGAAGATAAGATACAAGGTTGATCAAGACTAAGTACAAAGAGTGGATTCAAGTAGAAGATGTACCGAGTGGGTCAAGTGATCTCATGGTATGGTAAGCATTGTCCATTGCACTTTGTGTACTAACCCATGATCTTTGTGAAGTTTCTTTATAGGGTTAGGTGTATTTTCATGGGCTTGCATCAAGACGAAGATCTCATATAACCCATGAAGTATGGCATCAAGTGGTGATTGTCATCGAGGTTGTGTTATGCAAATTCAAGTGGAGCATCGTGAAGAGATCTCGTGCTTGAAGCTTGCCATCCATTGTGGTGAAAATAGACATGTGAAGATGTGCCAAAGATAGGCTCACCCATAGTGGAGTATGGGGGATAAATCTACTAGTACTCATTGAGCCAACGCAATTAAGAAAGGTGGTCTAACTTGAGGAGGACGAGATCACCATCACCTAGCTCAAATGGACTATGTGCAAGGCAAAGGTTTCTCATTGATATGTTTTCTACTTTACCGGTCTCATAGTGTTAGTCGGGAGACCGGGTTATAGGATCGATGGTCGTATTATCAACGGGGGCTCTCAAGTGAGTAGCTTGACCGTATCGTCCGTAGAGATCTCAAACCATTACATCATTGGCATCATCTTTCTTGGTTCTTTTTTGGCTTTTCTCTATGTGAGTTTTGGAGCTTGTGGTCATCTTCAACGCAAGCTCAAGTTCATCGAACACGGATTTCGTATGCATCATCTTTTATGTTTTCAATGTTGGAGTTTATGTCGAATCTTCACTGATGGAGGTTTCACATCTCTGTATCATTGGAATATTTATGTTGCCACTTATGAAGATTTCTAGTCATGATTTGATAGCTCTTGTCGTTAGCTTTCTATCAAGCTTGAGTTCATCGACATCACAGTTCATTTGTAGAAGTTATGACAGTTTTGGTCTTACTAGCATCCATGTATTTTGGTTGGGCAGTTTTACAGCATCGAGGTGGTAGTATGGCTCTGGACCACGGTAGTACCGCTTAGGCGGTATTTCCGCAGATCGGTGCTGCCCAACTTTCGCTTGTATCCCCTACGGGAATTGAACGCATGCTTTCGACATGAAAACCCAATGTCCTAATCTTTGGACGAAGGAGTGGTGCTTCTCTTGCCCAGTCCGCTTAAGCGGTAGTAGAGCAGTAGTACCGCTCTAAGCGATACTAGAGCGGTATTACTGCTCCAGCTAAGTGTTGGGTTGCGTTGACCGTTCTAAGCGGTAGTACCGCTTCCCCAAGCGGTAGTACCGCTTGAGCCCGGCCAGTGGGCATAACAGTTGGATTCGAGGGGACCTATTTAAGGGGGTCTTCTTCCCCAATTTGTTCTTATCCCTTTGAGCTCGTGTTTCCCCTTCATTTGTTGACCCTTTTTGAGCTTGCTATCTCTCAATCCCTCCAATGATTTTGGCTCCTTCTTGATGGAAAAGAGATAGGAGATCTAGATCTACATTTCCACCAATCCATCTCTCCTCTAAGTGAGGGGAACCCTTTGGATCTAGATCTTGGAGTTCTTTGTGCTCTCTTCTTCATTCTTCCTCTCATATTCCTCCATAGCTTGCGTTGCTTTGGTGGAATTTGATAGTGAGGGACTTGAGCACTTTGTGTGCTCTTGCCATTGCATTGGTTTGACACTACTGCAGGATGGTCCAATCCCGACAATCCAATCAGAGACCCTTCAACAAAACTGTGTGTGGTGCATCAATCACAAACGGTGAGAAAGTGCAAGTGGCAGTTATACTATATTTGGATGTGATGACAATGTGGTTAGTCGAACAAATATTGGTTGCTAAAGTTTATCTCAGGATATTGGTTCCAAGTGCTTCGTGATGGAGATGTGCGACCCCCCAATTCAAAAAGGCCAAAGGCGTGGTCTACCGACGAGTCAAAGGTTTTAGTTTTTGGTTCGCTTCGAGTCGTAGGAAAGACTGCACTATTAAGAGGGGTTGGTGTGGATGAAAGTTGTGTGGTAATTTCATTGCCGAACCATATACACTAGCCTACCCATTCCTACCACCTAAAATCTTAGTGTGTGTGCATGTGGTACTCAGAAAGCTTATAACAGAAAATTACTGGGTACCCCATGCGCGCGGGGTCTTTGGACCCCCGTGCGCACGGGGTACTGCGTAACTCTCTGGGTACCCCATGCACACGGGGTCTTTTTGACCCCCGTGTGCACGGGGTACTTCGTAAACTCTCTGAGTACCCCATGCTCACGGGGTATTTTGACCCCCGTGCGCACGGGGTGGTGTGAAAGTCTCTGAGTACCCCATGTGCACGGGGTCCAACAGGCAGAAACGGCCACCCTAGGACAAACACTATAATCCCCTTCTTCTTCCTCCATCCCTAACCTTAATGTCTTGTTGAGCTCCACTATTGCTACACCTCATTTTGGTCAATACTCTCAATCCCTCCACCTAAACTTGTTGAAACTTTGGGGATTGGGAGAGCAAGACCCGATCTACATCTTGACCAAACCAAATCGCGTTCCCCGCAACATTTCTTCCCCATTGACTTGTTACTCTGGGAGCTTGGGCTCCTAGGTGGTTAGAGGTTCCTTCGAAAACTTCCTTGCTTGTGGTGTGCTTCGGAGAAGTTTGTAAAGGTGTGGTGGTCGCCTTCAAGACCAACCCCGAGTGATTCTAGGCTCATCTGTTGGGGGTGACTCAAAAGATACTACGGCGAGCCTTCGTGGCATTCCGCAACTTTGGCTCTGGCACTGCTCTAAACGTAGAGTAGCTCTTCCCCAAGGAAGAGTGAACTTCGGGATAAAATCCGCGTCCTCGCCTCACTTGTGGTTAATCCTTTCCCGCACCTTACTTTGCCTTGTATGCTTGTTGGCTTGCTAATTAGATTGTTTCCTAGCATATCTTGCTTTAAGCTTGCTTGTCATATAGGTTATGTTCACCTAGTTTCATATCTAGTGAACCCTATTTATCCGCTAAACCTTAAAAATTGACAAGAAAGATTAAAATTTGTAGTCTCCTATTCACCCCCTCTAGTCGATCATATCGATCCTTTCAATTGGTATTAGAGCCTCGTGCTCTAATATAAGGTGTTACAACCTTAGAGGATATGGCCGATCTAGGGAATGAGGGAGGTGGTGCACCCGTTACAGAGGATGGTCAAAACCTACCCCCCGCCACGCCCGAGGCACTTTGTGCCCCGGTCGTTGCTCCCGCCACTCCTATTAACCCGGGTGTCCCTTTGTTCGCGGCCGATATTCTTTCAATGTTTGCGGACCTCAAAGCCTCTATGTTGAAAGAAGTTCGTTCCTCGGTCAAGGAGGAAATTGACGCTCGCTTAAATCCCTCGACATCTGCATCAAACTAATTTGATCCAAATGTCATTCATGATGCAGATGACTCGAGAACACTTGCATCTCCGGCTCATACTCAAGTTCCCAAGTACAATGTCGTGGAACCCTTTTACTCACCACAAGCCTTGCAACATCCTCACATTAATCCTGTTGGGCCTATGAAATGATCTAGATGACGACTAGAGGGGAGGGGGTGAATAGGAGTTTTAAAACTTTTACGGATTTGGCTTTATCCTAATGCGGAATTAAACTAACGGATACTTTTCAAGCACAAATCCCAACAATGCTAGGCTCAACTAAGTGCACCAACAACCTATGCTAAACAAGATAGGCAATTAAGCAAACTAGCAAGCACAAACTATATCACAAGATATGGAAATGAAGGAACAACTAAGCAATTCAACTATCACAAGATATATCAATATGGGCAAGTATGAATTGCGGAAAGTAAAGGGTGTGGGTATGAGATAACCACAAGTGAGTCGGGGATGCAGATTTATCCCGAAGTTCACACTCGTGAGAGTGCTAATCTCCGTTAGAGCGGTGCCATAGCCAAAGCTCCGGGGCGTCACCAAGTGACTCACCGTATTCTCCCTTTCGAGTCACCCCCAACGGATGAGCCTCGATTCACTCGGGGTTGGTCTTGAAGGCGACCACCACACCTTTACAAACCTCTCCAGAGCACACCACAACCACGAAAGCTTCCGGAGGAACTTGACCACCTAGGCCACTTGAACACCCTTCCTCGGAGCACACCACAAAAGGAAGCTTCCGGGAGAACCTTGGCCACATAGGCCTCTTCAAAATCTTCTCAATATATCACCAAACCGTCTAGGAGGCGAAGCCTCCAAGAGTAATAAACTCACGGGCTCTCACACGAACAAATCGATGCGGGAAGCTCAAACCAATGCAACAAATGCAATGCAAGGTCAAGCAACAAATGCTCAACTCACTCTCTCAATCTCACAAGATGCAACTCAAGAAAGTGGGAGATTGAAGAGAGGGGATGCAATGGAGGAAATCAACAAATGACTCCAAGATCCATCCACAAATCACCCTTCACTTAGAAGGAAGATAGGGGTTTGGGAGAGGTGGTAAGAGGCTCAAAATGATGTTTAGAATGTGAATGAACAACCCCCAAACCGGTGGGGAGGAAGGGCTCTTTTATAACCAACTTCCAAAACTAGCCGTTGGGGCTCCCACGGGCACTTCCTGGACACCCCGTGCCCACGGGGGTCAAAAACCCCGTGTCCACGGGGTACCCAGAACAGCCTGCAGCAGCCCACTAAAACAGTGATAACTTTGGCATACGGACTCCGAATTCGATGATCTTGGGCTC
>NC_041387.1:581910790-581943153 GCF_002162155.2 Triticum dicoccoides
AATGCTAGGCTCAACTAAGTGCACCAACAACCTATGCTAAACAAGATAGGCAATTAAGCAAACTAGCAAGCACAAACTATATCACAAGATATGGAAATGAAGGAACAACTAAGCAATTCAACTATCACAAGATATATCAATATGGGCAAGTATGAATTGCGGAAAGTAAAGGGTGTGGGTATGAGATAACCACAAGTGAGTCGGGGATGCAGATTTATCCCGAAGTTCACACTCGTGAGAGTGCTAATCTCCGTTAGAGCGGTGCCATAGCCAAAGCTCCGGGGCGTCACCAAGTGACTCACCGTATTCTCCCTTTCGAGTCACCCCCAACGGATGAGCCTCGATTCACTCGGGGTTGGTCTTGAAGGCGACCACCACACCTTTACAAACCTCTCCAGAGCACACCACAACCACGAAAGCTTCCGGAGGAACTTGACCACCTAGGCCACTTGAACACCCTTCCTCGGAGCACACCACAAAAGGAAGCTTCCGGGAGAACCTTGGCCACATAGGCCTCTTCAAAATCTTCTCAATATATCACCAAACCGTCTAGGAGGCGAAGCCTCCAAGAGTAATAAACTCACGGGCTCTCACACGAACAAATCGATGCGGGAAGCTCAAACCAATGCAACAAATGCAATGCAAGGTCAAGCAACAAATGCTCAACTCACTCTCTCAATCTCACAAGATGCAACTCAAGAAAGTGGGAGATTGAAGAGAGGGGATGCAATGGAGGAAATCAACAAATGACTCCAAGATCCATCCACAAATCACCCTTCACTTAGAAGGAAGATAGGGGTTTGGGAGAGGTGGTAAGAGGCTCAAAATGATGTTTAGAATGTGAATGAACAACCCCCAAACCGGTGGGGAGGAAGGGCTCTTTTATAACCAACTTCCAAAACTAGCCGTTGGGGCTCCCACGGGCACTTCCTGGACACCCCGTGCCCACGGGGTCCCGTGCGCACGGTACAGACCCGTGTGCACGGGGCCCCGTGCCCACGGGGGTCAAAAACCCCGTGTCCACGGGGTACCCAGAACAGCCTGCAGCAGCCCACTAAAACAGTGATAACTTTGGCATACGGACTCCGAATTCGATGATCTTGGGCTCGTTTTGAAGCTATGGAAAAGTCCAGGGTCCTCACATAGAGAACCAACCAAGATCAACAATAAATAATGATGCAAGTAATGCAAAGTTTTGAGCTCTCTACATGCGACATGATCAAGCTACTTGCCCGAGAGTCCCTCTTGATAGTACGGCTATCAAACCTATAATCCGGTCTCCCTCCAAGAACCATGAGACCGGCAAAACTAGGAAAACCTAGCTAAGGTATACCTTTGCCTTGCATATTCAACTTGAGCTTGGTGATGACTCCAATGCTTGTCTCAAGTTGAAATCCCTTTCTTGTCCACAACCACTTGGTGAAGATGCTTGAATTGATTCATCATATTGCAATGAGGGAAGCCTTAACTTAAGCCCATCTTCACATGAGCATTATCATGATGTGGACCGCAAGCTTCAAAGCATATAACCTCCGGCTTCTCATCTTGCACTTGGAATCCTCGAACCCGATGACCATCACCACTTGATGTCATCCACTCATAGGCTACTTGAGATCTTTCCTTTTGATGCAAGCCCATGAGAAACACCTAACCCACATAGACATACCAAACACATAGCATGGATTAGGTAACAAAGCACAATTCACAATTACTTACCATACCACTAGATCACTTGATCTCACGTGGTACAATGTTTGTGCTTTGAGAGTTGACCACTTAGATATAATCTTTGAGCTTCATCTTGGTCAACCAACATCTTTACTCGAAGCTCCATCTTGGTTTCTTGAAAGCCACAATGAACTCTTCATTTCCCTTCATTGCTTCAAGACTATATCACCAAAGACTCTTCCATGACCATATCAAGTTCCACTATGAATATCATCTTGGTCACCACTTGCCCTTCTAAAAACTCCATCACAACCTCTTGAGAGGCATAATGAATTCATCACTCTAGTTGCTTGCTTCAAGACTTGATCAACCGAAACCCAACACATGATCTCACCATGATCTTGTCTTGAGACCATAACTTGAATTCTTCTCTTTGATTACTCTCTCAAGCCTTGATCCTCAAAAGCCCAAATATATCAATCTTTGAGATCCTCCAATGCACTCCATCATGAACATAATTAGATTAGGCATTGAAACCAATCTTGATGGCTTCAATAGAAGTACCCGAAGACCAACTTGAAACCTCACTGGATATGGGATATCGAGAGCCAACACCTAGGCCAAGTAAGCATGGGATATCCAGAGAGTTGACACTCGACCCCGTGCGCACGGTACAAGCCCGTGTGCACAGGGTATCCAGAGAAGGATACCATGAGGACTTCTTTGGATGCTTTGATGGCAGACTTCACAAAACAGCAAAACAGCCCAATGCACTTCAAGCATCACTATGGAACATATCTTCATATAAGATTCAATGCACTTGATGCTCCATAGGAATTGTCATTTAGTACCAAAGCATAGGGCAAATATATCTTCATATATATGGACTTCATCCTTGATTCTGTCCAATATCCTTGAGGCACTATCTTCATATATATATATGGACTTCATCCTTGATTCCGTCCAATATCCTTGAGGCACTATCTTCATATATATGGAGTTCATCCTTGATTCCGTCCAATATCCTTGAGGCACTATCTATGGACAAAACCTTCAAATATATCTCACTGAAAACATTAGTCCATAGAGATTGTCATTTAGTTACCAAAACCACACTTAGGGGCTACATGCCCTTTCAGCCTCCACCCCCTTTGAAAGCTAATGTGTTTGCTAAGTGGAAGCTAGATATGGAGTCTTACATGCGCAGTGCTTCAACTCAACTGTGGTGGATTGTGGTCAATGGATTCAACCCCAAGGACCCAATGAATCTCACTCCAAGGGAAGTCGTTAATGATCAACTCAATGCAACCGCCCGCAACATGTTGCGCACCACGGTGACCGGAGACTATAGTGACTCCATTGCTCTCCTTCAAACCGCCCAGGAAATTTGGGATTGCCTTGAGGAGGATCTTGAAGGAGATGAAGCAATTCGAATATCTCAATTGGCTTTGCTCAAGCAAGAAGTCAATCTCTTTGTGAGGAATGAGGGTGAGTCCGCAGAAGAGGTTTACCGAAGGTTAAAGTCCCTTGTGCTCAACTTGAGAACCTTTGGGTGCACTTGGGAAAATGATGACTTCATCAAGGACAAGTTCATAGATGTTATGGTCCTCAGGGAACATACCATGGTCATGATGATACATCAACGTCCAGATTATCACAAGTTGACCGTGGCTCAAGTTTTTCCACTTTCTCCACTCATCACTACTACAGGATGTTGCTAACGCGACACTACGATCGGAGACCCTTTGACGAAACTGTGTGTGATGCAATAATCGCAAACGGTGGTGTAAAAAACCATCAAAAAAGGTGCAAAACGTTTGCAATGACAGATGCATCAAACACGGTTCAGATTTTAGTTGCGTGTGCGATGCACGGCACACGGTTCAATTCAATGAACTATTTGCGATGAGGAAGAAGAACGGAAATGGGCAGCCAGATGAAGGCGTGTGCGATATACAACATACAATTCAATCGAATTAACTGTTTGTGATGAGGCGGAACAACAGAAACCGACAGCTAGATAAAGGTGTGTGCGATTGAGGGCATACGCTTCAGAAGGATAAACTGTTTGTGATTAGGCAACAGAACAGAAACAGTCAGCCAGATCAAAGGTGTGTGCGACTGATGGCATACACATCACACGAATGAACTGTTTGCGATTAGCCACAACAAACATAAACAGTTAGACAGATCAACGTGTGTGCACTAGATGGGCACACATTCTAATTAAAAGATGTGTGCGCGATGGTAATAACAAGCGTGCATAGTTCTTGGAACAAGACGTGTGCTGACATTGCCTATTGTGGTGCACTGAACGCCACGTACGCGGCCGAGAAAGCTTGCCCATGTTACGTTGTCCGCAAATAGTGCCGCACTTAGAAATTATAGAACCGTCAATAAATTTTGAGCCTGCTTCGGGTCACCTTCCAAATTACAAACCTGTTCACACCGATCAAAATCTAAACGGTTTCCCACTTAGGAGTGTATTAGTACTCGGTTATAAATATTGTACTATGCCAAGATGACTGCACATTTCTTCCTCAAATCCTCATCCACAAAAGCAAACAAGTCATTCAACATCGTTCTCTTGCGTCTGCCATGGCCAGAGTGAGTTCTCGTTCGAGAGATTACAACCAGGGAGAGGCGAGCATGGAAGCGGAAGCACGATAGATGTCTCGCTTAGCCGCGAAAGCAACCGACATGTCCCGCCCACGGCAGTAGCAGCACAGAGGTCCTGCCGCACCGTCGAAGCAGCATGGAGGTTCCACCGCACCATCGATGCAGCAGACTAGTCCGGTCGTGCTGCGGAAGCAGTGGAGATGTCCTGGCGCGCCGCAAATGCAACAGAGATGTCCTCCCGCGCTGCAGCAGCCTGGGAAAATCTCTCGCAGGCAGTCGATGACTCTTACAGGCGCCTGCATGTGATCGTCCATAGCCAGGTGGATCAGATCACCGGCTAGATGAAGCTGCAAGACGAGCTGAATGCCTTGTTTGAACAAATCCAGGCCGAGCGTGACCTGCTGAGGGCGAAGCAGGTGGAGGAGACCGCTACCTTGTTGAAGAGGACGGGCGTCATTGTTAAGAAACTTATGGGCGAGAATGTCATGCTCCACATCGAGCGCGAAAGGCTGGTGGAGGAATCCGCTGTTGCTGCCAAGCACCGTATTAAGGACACGAAACTGATGAAAGAGATCATCGCCGCTCGCCGTGAGAACTAGTCTCCGCGACCTGCAGCGCATCAAGAAAGTAGAGATCAGCGAGCCAGATCGTTGCATGCATCTTCCTTCTTCTTTTGCCCTTGTGTATTTCGGGCATAGCCGCATGTGGCTTTTTTAGTTATCTTCCTAGATATGTAAGACAATTATTATCCACTGTCATCGTCCTTATATTCATCATGCTTGCTATAAGTCGCAGTCAATGCTATATAGGTCCGTCAGATCTTACATCAAGATCCGTGCAAAATTTTCTTTTCAGATTTTCACTTTTCTCTCTTAAATCTCAGTCTAGTGAGACATAGCCACGCCGTGAAACAGGGGCTCGGGCGCCATTAATGGAGACGTTGGGAGGGAGGTGCACGACGGATAGAGGTCAAAGGGCTCTCCTCCCGATGAGCACGCGCAGGGGTCTGATCGCACACCTCCCGTACTCAAGTAGCTACCCGCACGACACCTCCTGGCCAATAAAAAAAGGGACGTGTGGCGGCACGTAATTGGTAAGTAGAACGCCCACGGTTTCAATAATAGGTGTGTTTCCGATTTGTAACGTGACAACACTTGTTCCAAAATGACTTTGTTGATTTTTAATGTGTGCGTCTTCACAAATCGGACAGAAAAATTACCACAGCATGGCACCATGCCAAGTTTCATGATTTCCAAGCGTGTTTTGGATTTACAAGAATTAAAAAATGAAGTTTCTCAATCATTCTGGCCGAGCCACGACGCCTATATGTTTCAATTTCATTCTCATTTCTTGTATGGGACCTAGAAATTCACCAAAGGACACACATGTGATTTTTCAACCAACTTTGGTGCACTGGAGCATGTGTTTGTAGTTCAAATTTGAATTATGCACATTAAATGCCCAGAAATTTAATTAATGTATAAAAAAGGCCAAACGAACCCGGAATAATTCCAAAATTTAGCACGATACTTCTATTTGGTCTAATCTGCCTGTGTAAACAAATTAAGGCGGGAGAAGGCAGTGTACATATGTCATTTCGCACACGGAGGTGACACATTCCCTCTCGGAACCACGAGCCTTTTCAAAGAAGCTCCGGTTTGCAAGAAGCTTATACCAAAGCTTGTCCCAATTCAGCCAAAAAAATTACTGCAGCATCTTGGTGCCATGTCATGACACCATGCCTAGTTTCATGATTTTTAGGCGTGTTTTGGATTTACATGAATTAAAAAACCAAGTTTCTCAATCTTTCCGGCCGAGCCACGATGCCCAGATGTTTGAATTTCTTTCCCATTTCTTGCATGAGACCTAGAAATTCACCCAAGGACACACGTGTGATTTTTCAACCAACTTTGGTGCATTGGAGCATGTGCTTATAGTTCAAATTTGAATTATGCATATTAAATGACCAGAATTTCAAGTAATGTATAAGAAAGTCCAAATGAACCCGGAATAATTCCAAATTTTAACACGACACTCATATAGTTCTATGTTGCCTATGTAAAAAATAAGGGGGGAGGCAACATATATCATTTCAAACACGAAGGTGACAAGCCCCCCTCGGGAACCACGAGTCTTCTCGAGAGAAGCTCCCGTTTGCAAGAAGCTTATACCAAAAACTTGTCCAAATGCGGCCAATTTTTTTACCAAAACATTGATAGATAGAATCGAACGCCTACTCTCTTTCTACGCCATCTATAAGGCTATCTAGCCTACAATCTTCTTGGGAATATTTCGCCGCTATCATTACTTGGTCACATACCAAGTTTACAGGAATTTCCTTCCCATCTAGTCCCTGAGGTCCAACTCGGGCAATATGATTCGGATTGAGTCCGATGTAGCGTGTCTTCACCATGGCCCATGCCTCTCGTGCACCTTCCTGACATGCGGACATCTTCCATAGCTCGAAGCGACGCCGAGCACCCTTGAACAGGTCCGCCAACCCCTCCATACTTTCTGGAGGGGCATCGGCTGGCCATAAGGCTTTGGCCATCTTCTTCATGGCTTTCCGGCACGCTCGTGCAACTTTGACAGTTCTTTTAGAACATTGCTTTGAAGCTCGGAGACTTCCTCTTCATGGCGGTCGGTTAACACACTTGTATGAACCGCATTATAACATTCTGTATTACATGATTATCTCAACACTCCAGATGGTTCAAGAGTCATACTGAATATGCCGCCCTTCAACTTTTGGTTCTCCTGTTGCGCATCTAAGAGTTGAGCCTTTAAGCTCTTTATCTCTTCAGCTTGCTTCTTCACTTCATCTTCCAGTTTTTTATTTTTTTCCCGGTCATTGGGGCACTCTTCATTTCTTCAAGCTTTGTGACAGCAACATTTAGCTGTGTCCGGCTTGTCTCGAGCTCCTGGGACAATGCGATGTTCTTCTCATTGAGGACCTGCGGTCATAAATGATTCTGAAATCGGTTAGTTCCTACCGCTTTAAGTCTCGGGGGCTACTAGTATCTATATATTAAAATTGCATAAATTTTCACCTGTATATCCTTTGAGAATAGGTGAGTAACTCCAGTAAGTCCGTCCCAGGCAGCTCAGATATACGCGTCCACGGTGCTGAGAGCGGTAAATTCTTGCTCAGAAAAGGCCGAGGCGCGCAAGATCTCTTTTAAGCGACGGTGATTCATCGTTCTCTCCACCTTAGAATTAGTGACGGACACTTCATCTGGATCTTCATGAGGTGGATGAGACGGCGCCACCCCTATATGTGCCCTTGTCCTAGTTGACGAGTTTGGCACCTGATTGGTTGCGGCTCGGCTTGCTGGACCTTTGGTACGGTTCGCCGTATACCTCTCCTGAGATGATAGAAGGAGGAGGAAAATGGCGATTCGACTTTATGCCTAGACATGAAGTAGCGAATATACCTCTTCGGTGATGGAGTAGGCTCAGCGGCGCTCCCGGTCCCCTTTCGTTTCGCACGCTCACTGATGTCTACTATGCAACTTTATTCTTGTAGACACGTGTTGGGCCTCCAAGCGCAGAGTTTTGAAGGACAGTAGCAATTTTCCCTCAAGTGGATGACCTAAGATTTATCAATCCGTGAGAGGTGTAGGATGAAGATGGTATCTCTCAAACGACCCTGCAACCAAATACAAAAAATCTCTCGTGTCCCCAACACACCCAATGCAATGGCAGATTGTATAGGTGCACTAGTTCGGCGAAGAGATGGTGATAAAAGTGTAATATGGATGGTAGAAATATATTTTTATAATCTGAATAAATAAAAACAGAAAGGTAACAAATAGTAAACGGGCACAAAAACGGTGTTGCAATGCTTAAAAATGAGGCCTAGGGTCCGTACTTTCGCTAGTGCAACCTCTCAACAATGCTAACATAGTTGGATCATATGATTATCACTGAAAGTGCAATAAAGGATCACTCCCAAGTTCCTATTAGCGGAGAACAAAAGATAGGAATTGTTTGTAGGTCACGGAACCACCTCAAAGCTATTCTTTCCGTTAGATCTATTCAAGAGTTCGTACTAAAATAACACAAAGCTATTTTTTCCGTTTGATCTATCCTAGAGTTCATACTAGAATAACACCAAAGCAAATTCATATTCATAACACTCAATCCACACAAAGAACTATAAAGAGACCCCAAAGTTTCCGTCGGAGAAAAACGTGCATCAACCCCTATGCATAGATTACCCCAATATCACCGCGGGAATCCGCAAGTTGAATGCCATAACACATATCAAGTGAATCAATAAGATACCTCATTGTCACCTCAAGTATTCATATTGCAAGACATATATTATGTGTTCTCATCTCTGAATATTCGATCCGACAAGACAAAACTTTGAAGGGTAAATATTCAATTCATCATAACAACAGTATAGAGGGGAGAAACATCATATGATCCGAGTATATTAACAAAGCCCATGATATAGATCACGAGAGAGAGAGAGAGAGAGAGAGAGAGAGAGAGAGAGAGAGATCAAACACATAGCTACTGGTACAAACCCTTAGCCCCGAGGGTGGACTACTCCCTCCTCATCGTGGTGGCCGCCGGGATGATGAAGATGGCCACCGGTGTTGATTCCTCCCTCCACCAGGGTGCCGAAATGGGGTCTAGATTGGATATCATGGATACAGAGGCCTTGCGGCGGCAGAACTTTTGATCTAGGGCTACCCCGATGGGTTTTAGAATATTTGTGAATTTATAGGGTAAAGAGGGGGTTTGGTAGGCCACCGAGGTGGGCACAACCCACCTGGGTGCGCCAGGGGCCCTGGCACGCCCTAGCGGGTTGTGCCCCCCTCGGGGCACCCCCAGGTGCAGCTCAGGCCCATTGGGTTCCTTCTGGTCCATAAAAAATCTCCAAAAAGTTACGCGGTGTTTGGATTCTGTTAGATATTGATTTCCTGCGATGTAAAAAAGAAGCAAAAAACAGCAACCGGCACTGGGCGTTGGGTCAATAGGTTAGTCCCAAAAAATGATATAAAGTTGTTATAAAATAATTGTAAAACATTCAAGAATGATAATAAAACAGCATGAATACTTCATAAATTATTGATACGTTGGAGATGTATCAGCATCCCCAAGCCTAATTCCTACTCGTCCTCGAGTAGGTAAATGATAAAAGAAATATTTTTTTATGAAGTGTGAATGCTAGCAAAGTGCATAAGTTTGATCAATGATAATTTCAATCACTTATCCTAGCATCATAACACCAATTCTTTCTTATAAAACTTCTCATGTTATAGTGGCAACCAATTCACATGTTAAAGTTTAAACAATGAACTCTCTTGAAACCCAACAACCTATGTTCTTAGTCACCAAGCAATTGCAAATCAACTTATCAACAGAGCTTAAGTAAGAGATCCACATACTCAACCATCATATAGTCTTCTATGATTTCTAACACTCGCCGCATACACATGAGCAAAACGTTTCAACTGGACACATAGAAAGATAGGGGCTTATTGTTTCGCCTCCCAATGTATTCACCTTTGGGTGATGTCAACAATAATAACTCATGCTACCCATATCCAACTAGATATATGTGCCTAGATATTTCCTCACCACATGATGCTTGCCAAAGGAGAAAAATAAAAAGGAATAGAGAGAATTTTGTTTGACTCTTTGCATAAAATTAAATACTGAAAAGTAAAAGATAAGCCCTTCGCATAGGGAAGCAGAGGTTGCCATGCACTTATTTGTTTGTATGCTCAACCCCTTTGTGCAAAAAAATGTCACGTTATATTGCCCCTTATGATAGCAACCTTTATTATGCAGTCTGACGCTATTATTCTTTGCCATCACAAGTACATACAACGCTCAGTTTTCTCTTACACTAAATGATCTAACACTTTTAGAAGCAA
The DNA here is from genome assembly GCF_002162155.2 of Triticum dicoccoides. NCBI lineage: Eukaryota > Viridiplantae > Streptophyta > Magnoliopsida > Poales > Poaceae > Triticum > Triticum dicoccoides. The sequence goes on from NC_041387.1 coordinate 581,920,972, forward strand.
TTTTTATTGCCTTATTGCACCAATGACAACTTACTTGAAGGATCTTGCTCAATCCTTAGGTAGGTATGGTGGACACTTGAAAATAAGATTTGGGTTTAAGGGTTTTTGGATGCACAAGTAGTATATCTACTTGGTGCGGAATTTTTGGCTAGCAAAGATGGGGAGCAAGCACCACATGTTGAAGGATCTATGACAATATAACTTCTGTGTGATATGAGCAAACATAAATCATTACATTGTCTTCCTCGTCCAACATCAACAATTTTGGCATATAACATTTTGATGGGGGCTCACGATCACAAAAGATTTCCATGATAGTGTATTTGCATGTGAAAGTTCTCTTCCGTATACTAATTATTCGTGAATTGCTTGTATGACCAATATTGTGATTGTCAAGTCTCAAAATATTTCACTTTCTAAACCCAATGTGAAGCTACCACTAGGCATGATATGATTTCAACTTCTTAACATTCAATTTATTCAACAATTTACTCATAGGATATAAGTAAAGCTCAAGAGTAAATGACAAAATACTCCAAAAAGATATAAGTGAAGATCATGCGAGTAGTTAAGTAAATAGGTAGCTATTTGAGGACTCTCTCTTATTGAAAAACTTTCAGATCTAAGTATTTTATTAAAACAGCAAGCAAAATGAAAAAAATGACATTTCAAGAGTAGCACAACTCATGTGAAGAAGCGGAAATGCAATTCGGCTCTCGAGTCCAGATGACCCTGCTATCTAGACCGCACATGCACCTCATGATCGCCGCCCTGGAAAGTATTCACTATCGTATTTGGAAGAAAAGAGTCGCATCATGGCCCACATCCAGGAACGGAGAAATGATGTGGCACGTTAACGTCGGTTAGGTACAGATGCGACTCCGACGGAAATGTACAAAACAACTCCCTGCCGTACCAACCTCGCCAAAAGGAGAAGTCCTGGGTACTCAACTACCAGCTCACCTACCATGCAAAAAAAATTCCAGCACACAAGCGAACCCTCTCCCATTTGTTTTTTTACTTGCTCTCCTGTTTGTCTACTGTGAACACAATTTGACAAAGAAAAAAACCAGCATTTTGAGGTGGCCAATCATGAAGGGGATGCAAATGAAATGAAGAAACGATGTTTTGCAGAGAATAGGGAGGACTGAAAGTGTGCAAACCAAGGATTTTTGATAAAATAATTAGGTGGCATTGGTGCTTATCCCAGATCTGAAAGACATGGGACACTAGTTGACAGGCAAAAATAAAATCAGCATTGCTATCAAACAAAAATTGGTTGGATAAGAGGGCCATAACCGAGGTGATAGGCACCAATACTAGACGATGTTGGATGTTTCTCGGGTACAACTGTGATTACAAAATTGGAAAGCATGTTCGAGTACGAAGCAAAAACTGATGGATGAGCACCCTTCTGGCTGCCAGTTTATATGTCCTTAGTTGCTTCTGCAATGCAGGATGGATACTGCTGAACCGCTTTGCACATTGCCTCTGTTACAACAAGTTCATTTTTCAGATTTCTTGGCTTGGCTGCTAACAAGTTCAGCTTGGTGTGGTCGAGAGGATGCCGGGACCGATCTCTGCGCAATTTCAAACAGGACATAGATCCAAAAAAATTATTTCCCAATAGACATTACACTTGCCAGTGGGGGGACAGTAACTGAATTTCAAAAATTCCAGCTTAAACCCACCACAAAAATCTGTATTTCTGAATCGACATTTATAGCCACCCACACACTCCATGAAAATCATACATACTACAGAACCACTAATCATTATAACTAACCTAATGAAATATATCAAAAAAGTTGCAGAAAAATTGAAGTATGGGATTAGTACCTCTTTGGCCAGCCTGGTGCCCACTTTCTGCATGATCCTCAATCAGAGCATCTTGGTCCGTTTGCATGTTTACCTTACCACCCCCTTGCTCAATGGCATCGGTGTTTTCCCTTCGATCTTGCTGAAATCGGTTCTGGCTCTAACACAGGCAGCAACACTTGCCTGCTCACTCACGGTGCACCACCATGATACGTCTCCAACGTATCTATAATTTTTGATTGTTCCATGCTATTATATTACCTGTTTTGGATGTTTATGGGCTTTACTTTACACTTTTATATCACTTTTGGGACTAACCTACTAACCGGAGGCCCAACCCGAATTGCTATTTTTTTGCCTATTTTAGTGTTTCGAAGAAAAGGAATATCAAACGGAGTCCAAACGGGATGAAACCTTCGGGAGCGATCTTTTCGGAACAAATGCAAACCAGGAGACTTGGAGTGGACGTCAAGCAACGAGCGAGGCGGTCACGAGGGTGCCCGGCGCGCCCTAAGGGGGTGGGCACGCCCCCCACCCTCGTGGGCCCCTCGAGCATCCACCGACCTACTTCTTCCTCCTATATATATCTACGTACCCCGAAACCATCTAGGAGCACCACGAAAACCTAATTCCACCGCCGCAACCTTCTGTATCTGCGAGATCCCATATTGGGGCCTTTGTCAGTGCTCCGCCGGAGGGGGAATCGATCATGGAGGGCCTCTACATCATCTCCAAGGCCTCTCTGATGAGTTGTGAGTAATTTAACATAGACCTTCGGTCCATAGTTATTAGCTAGATGGCTTCTTATCTCTCTTTGATTCTCAATACAAAGTTCTCTTCCTCTTCTTGGAGATCTATTCGATGTAACCCTTTTTGCAGTGTGTTTGTTGAGATCCGATGAATTGTGGGTTTATGATCAAGTTTATCTATGAGAAATATTTGAATCTTCTCTGAATTCTTTTATGTATGATTGGTTATCTTTGCAAGTCTCTTCGAATTATCAGTTTGGTTTGGCCTACTAGATTGATCTTTCTTGCAATGGGAGAAGTGCTTAGCTTTGGGTTCAATCTTGCGATGTCCTTTCCTAGTGACAGCAGGGGCAACAAGGCACGTATTGTATTGTTGCCATCGAGGATAAAAAGATGGGTTTTATATCATATTGCATGAGCTTATCCCTCTACATCATGTCATCTTGCTTAATGTGTTACTATGTTCTTATGAACTTAATACTCTAGATGCAGGCAGGAGTCGGTCGATGTGTGGAGTAATAGTAGTAGATGCAGGCAGGAGTCGGTCTACTAATCTTGGACGTGATGCCTATATACATGATCATGCCTAGATATTCTCATAACTATGCACTTTTCGATCAATTGCTCGACAGTAATTTGTTCACCCACCGTAATAATTTTGCTATCTTGAGAGAAGCCACTAGTGAAACCTATGCCCCCCGGGTCTACCTTTTATCATAAAAGTTTTTCATCTACTTCTATTTGCATCTTTTATTTTCCAATCTATATCATAAAAATACCAAAAATATTTATCTTATAATATTATCTCTATCAGATCTGACTTTTGCAAGTTACCATGAAGGGATTGATAACCCTTTTATCGCGTTGGTTGCGAGGTTCTTGTTTGTTTGTGTAGGTGCGTGGGACTTTTGAGGAGCCTCCTAATGGATTGATACCTTGGTTCTCAAAACTGAGGGAAATACTTACGCTACTTTGCTGAATCACCCTTTCCTCTTCAAGGGAAAAACCAACGCATGCTCAAGAGGTAGCAAGAAGGATTTCTGGCGCCGTTGCCGGGGAGGTCTTCGCTCAAGTCAAGACATACCAAGTACCCATCACAAACTCATCTCCCTCGCATTACATTATTTGCCATTTGCCTCTCGTTTTCCTCTCCACCACTTCACCCTTGCCATTTTATTCGCCCTTCTTCTGTTCGTCTTTTCGTTTGCTTTGAAGTCTTACTTGGCTCATTTGCTCGTTTTGTTGGAATAGTTGTTTATTTATTGCTAAATAGAGAACCTAAGATCTATGGATCCTCATCTGCTTGCTAATATTTTTAAGAGATCCAATTATGATGAACCAATTGCTAGTGAATTTGGTGCACTAGATTATCTTTATGAAGCTTTGCTTGAAATTCGTGAATCTGAAAATTGTGATGAAGAAATTTATGAAGAGATTCACGATAACTCCTCGAATAAAAAGCATGATTTCAATGATTTTACTATAAATTCTCTTGATGCCAATTGTGCTAATAATATGCAAAACCTAAGCTTGGGGATGTTAGTTTTGCTATGTCTACTACTTGTTGCAGCGATCATGATTGGGGTGATTCTTCTTTTGATCTTAAAAATTTATTTAACCCCCATGATGAATATGAGATTGATAATAGTGTTTGCAATATTATTGAAAGTGGGTTTGGAAGAATAACTTTAGATCCCACATATTTGGATTTTGATCAATCTCATGAAATTTTTGATAAAAGTGGGCTTGGAGAGGTCATTACTTTAGTTAATGTTAATCCCACTATTTTGGAAGAGTGTCAACTTCGCATGCATATGGATCGTGTTGAAAATATTTTATGTGATGGCTATTTTGTTGAGTTTGCTTATGGTCCTACATGTATTTATTATGAGAGAGGAAAATATGGTTGTAAAAATTTTCATGTTACTAAATTACCTCTCTTCATGTTGAGATTGCTATCCTCTTCTTCTTTGCATATGCTAGTTTTTGCTTGCCTTGATAATTTGTTTACTTATAAAAAACCTATGCATAGGAAGTATGTTAGACTTAAGTGTGTTTGCCACATGTTTTATGATGCTCTCTTTATGCTTCAATTCTTGTCTTTCATGTGAGCATCATTGAAATCTCAATGCCTAGCTAAAAAGGCTTTAAAGAAAAGCACTTGTTGGGAGATAACCCAATATTTTTCCTTGATGTTATTTAATAAATAATTAATCTAGCCTCTGGTTAGATGTGGTTTTATGTTTTAATTAGTGTTTGTGCCAAGCAGAACCTATAGGATAACCTTGGGTGATAGTTAATTTGATTCTGCTGAAAAACAGAAACTTTGCGCTCATGAGAAAAATTCAATTAATCACTGAAACGTGCTTTTGCGTTGATTCTTTTTGATGTAGATCAATAGACAAATTTACTAGGACGTCCTATTTTGGTAGGATTTTTGGAGTTCCAGAAGTATTCGAAAGTTGCAGTTTTCTACAGACAGTTCTGTTTTTGACAGATTCTGTTTTTCGTGTGTTGTTTGCTTATTTTGATGCATCTATGGCTAGTATCGGGAGGTATGAACCATATAGAAGTTGGAGTACAGTAGGTTTAACACCAATATAAACAAATAATAATTTCATTATAGTACCTTATGTGGTGGTTTTTCTTTCTTGCACTAACGGAGCTTATGAGATTTTCTGTTGAGTTTTGTGTTGTGAAGTTTTCAAGTTTTGGGTAAAGATTTGATGGACTATGGAATAAGGAGTGGCAAGAGCCTAAGATTGGGGATGCCCATGGCACCCCAAGATATTCAAGGATGACCAAAAGCCTAAGCTTGGGGATGCCCCGGAAGGCATCCCCTCTTTCGTCTTCGTTTATCGGTAACTTTACTTGGAGCTATATTTTTATTCTCCATATGATATGTGTTTTGATTGGAGCGTCTTGTATGATATTAGTCTTTGCTTTTTGCATTACCACAATCATCCTTGCTGTACACACCTTTTGGGAGAAACCCACATGATTTAGAATTTATTAGAATACTCTATGTGCTTCACTTATATCTTTTGAGCTAGATAGTTTTGTTCTATGTGCTTCACTTATATTTTCTAGAGCACGGCGGTGGCTTTATTTTGAAGAAATTGTTGATCTCTCATGCTTCACTTATAATATTTTGAGAGTCTTTTAGAACAGCATGGTATATGCTATGGTTATAAAATTGGTCCTAGAATAATGAGCATCCAAGTTGGGTATAATAAAAACTATCATAGAAAGTGAATTGGATGCTATGATCAATTTGATGCTTGATAATTGTTTTGAGATATGAGGATGGTGATATTGGAGTCATGCTAGTGGGGGTAATTATGAATTTAAGGAATACTTGTGTTGAAGTTTGTGATTCCTGTAGCATGCACGTACGGTGAACCGGTTTGTGATGAAGTTGGAGCACGATTTATTTATTGATTGTCTTCCTTATAAGTGGCGGTCGGGGACGAGCGATGGTATTTTCCTACCAATCTACCCCCTAGTAGCATGCTCTAGTGCTTGGTTTTTGATGACTTGTAGATTTTTGCAGTAAGTATATGAGTTCTTTATGACTAATGTTGAGTCCATGGATTATACGCACTATCTCCCTTCCACCATTGCTAGCCAATCTTGTGCCGTGCAACTTTCGCCGGTACCATACACCCACCATTTACCTTTCTCAAAACAGCCACCATACCTACCTATTATGGCATTTCCATAGCCATTCCGAGATATATTGCCATGCAACTTTCCACCGTTTCGTTTATTATGACACGCATCATCATTGTCATATTGCTCTTGCATGATCATGTAGTTGACATCATATTTGTGGCAAGGCCACCATCATGATTTCCATACATGTCACTCTTGGTTCATTGGATATCCCGGTACACCGCCAGAGGCATTCATATAGAGTCATATCTTGTTCTAAGTATCGAGTTGTAATCTTGAGTTGTAAGTAAATAAAAGTGTGATGATATTCATTATTCGAGCATTGTCCCAAGTGAGGAAAGAATGATGGAGACTATGATTCCCCCACAAGTCGGTATGAGACTCCGGACTTTATAAAAATAAAAGAGGCCAAAGAAGCCCCCCAAAAAAAGAGGCCAAAGAAGCCCACCAAAAAAATGAGAGAAAAAGAGAGAAGGGACAATGCTACTATCCTTTTACCAAACTTGTGCTTCAAAGTAGCACCATGATCTTCATAATAGAGAGTCTCCTATGTTGTCACTTTCATATACTAGTGGGAAGTTTTCATTATAGAACTTGGCTTGTATATTCCAATGATGGGCTTACTCAAAACGCCCTAGGTCTTCATGAGCGAGCAAGTTGGATGCACACCCACTTAGTTTCTTTTGTTGAGCTTTCATACATTTATAGCTCTAGTGCATCCGTTGCATGTCAATCCCTACTCACTCACATTGATATCTATTAATGGGCATCTCCATAGCCTGTTGACATGCCTAGTTGATGTGAGACTATATTCCTCTTTTTTGTCTTCTCCACAACCACCATTCTATTCCACATATAGTGTTATGTCCATGGCTCACGCTCATGTATTGCGTGAAAGTTGAAAAAGTTTTAGAATACTAAAGTATGAAACAATTGCTTGGCTTGTCATCGGGGTTGTGCATGATTAAATACTTTGTGTGATGAAGATAGAGAATGACCAGACTATATGATATTATAGGGATAGCTTTCTTTAGCCATGGTATTTTGAGAAGACATGATTACTTTGTTAGTATGCTTGAAGCATTATTGTATATCATGTCAATATAAACTTTTATTTTGAATCATTTGGATCTGAACATTCATGCCACAATAAAGAAAATTACATTGAGAATTATGCTAGGTAGCATTCCACATCAAAAATTCTGTTTTTATCATTTACCTACTCGAGGACGAGCAGGAATTAAGCTTGGGGATGCTTGATACGTCTCCAACGTATCTATAATTTTTGATTGTTCCATGCTATTATATTACCTGTTTTGGATGTTTATGGGCTTTACTTTACACTTTTATATCATTTTGGGGACTAACCTACTAACTGGAGGCCCAGCCCGAATTGCTGTTTTTTGCCTATTTCAGTGTTTCGAAGAAAAGGAATATCAAATGGAGTCCAAACGGGATGAAACCTTCGGGAGCGATCTTTTAGGAACAAATGCAAACCAGGAGACTTGGAGTGGACGTAAAGAAACGAGCGAGGCGGTCACCAGGGTGCCCGGCACGCCCCCCACCCTCGTGGGCCCCTCGAGTATCCACTGACCTACTTCTTCCTCCTATATATATCTACGTACCCCGAAACCATCCAGGAGCACCACGAAAACCTAATTCCACTGCCGCAACCTTCTGTATCCATGAGATCCCATCTTGGAGCCTTCGCCGGCGCTCCGTCGGAGGGGGAATCGACCACAGAGGGCCTCTACATCATCTCTAAGGCCTCTCCGATGAGTTGTGAGTAGTTTACCACAGCCCTTCGGGTCCATAGTTATTAGCTAGATGGCTTCTTCTCTCTCTTTGATTCTCAATACAAAGTTCTCCTTCCTCTTCTTGGAGATCTATTCGATGTAACTCTTTTTGCGGAGTGTTTGTCGGGATCCGATGAATTGTGGGTTTATGATCAAGTTTATCTATGAGAAATATTTGAATCTCCTCTGAATTCTTTTATGTATGATTGGTTATCTTTGCAAGTCTCTCCAAATTATCAGTTTGGTTTGGCCTACTAGATTGATCTTTCTTGCAATGGGAGAAGTGCTTAGCTTTGGGTTCAATCTTGCGGTGTCCTTTCCCAGTGACAGCAGGGGCAGCAAGGCACGTATTGTATTGTTGCCATCGAGGATAAAAAGATGGGGTTTATATCATATTGCATGAGTTTATCCCTCTACATCATGTCATCTTGCTTAATGCGTTACTCTGTTCTTATGAACTTAATACTCTAGATGCATGCAGGAGTCGGTCGATGTGTGGAGTAATAGTAGTAGATGCAGAATCGTTTCGATCTACTTGTTGCGTACGTGATGCTTATATACATGATCATGCCTAGATATACTCATAACTATGCACTTTTCTATCAATTGCTCGACAGTAATTTGTTCACCCACCGTAATAATTATGCTATCTTGAGAGAAGCCACTAGTGAAACCTATGGCCCCCGGGTCTATCTTTTATCATATAAATTTTCCATCTACTTTTATTTCCATCTTTTATTTTCCAATCTATATCATAAAAATACCAAAAATATTTATGTTATCATATTATCTCTACCAGATCTCACTTTTGCAAGTTACCGTGAAGGGATTGACAACCCCTTATCGTGTTGGTTGCGAGGTTCTTGTTTGTTTGTGTAGGTGTGTGGGACTTTTGAGGAGCCTCCTACTGGATTGATACCTTGGTTCTCAAAACTGAGGGAAATACTTACGCTACTTTGCTGCATCACCCTTTCCTCTTCAAGGGAAAAACCAACGCATCCTCAAGAGGTAGCACACCACTTCCACCACCGCTTCCCCACATCTTAATCCTGTCGCAGCACTGTTTCCCAAGTCTTCTATTCCCCACCAGGATCCATTGCCTGATCGATCTACCAAGGCCCCTTGAATGCTAACCATCCCCATTAGAACTGTTGTGCTAGATGCCCCCTCAGCGTAGATAGGCAGCCTAGGAACGATTTTGAAGAATTCATCAGCCCATGGTCGCCGGGATCTCACCCCGAATCAAAAATTACTTGTAGAAGGATAACCATCACCTGACTACTAGATCCACGGGGAAATCCATCGCCATTTTCTTGCTCTGCTCCTTGTTCGCAAGACGCGGCTAGCAGCTCATGTCTCCGATCCGCTGATGCCGTCACCGCTGTTGACGCCGCCCACTCACGGTCCCTCCCCCAGAGCACACAAGATTCCTTTTTTCTCAACCACATCCGAGCTGGTGGGTTGGTCTCCATTCATTGCCAACCACTTTCTACACGACATGTCCAGGTACAGGATTGTCATGCCCCACGACCTGACCAAACGCCTCCGTCAGAACCAAGCTCCTCACATTGTACGTACAGACGAAAGGAGTTATGTATTCGAAATTTTACATTTGTGTATTTAACAGTCAATCATTGGTGGTCCTGATCCCGAGGCTTGTCTGTGCGGTGGAGATAGCAGGATCATCTGGACCCGGGAGCCAAAACGCTCCTCCCGTGAAGAAGCAAAAACTTAGGCTCAACCGATACTAACCGATAATTGTTGAAGAAGAAAGGTGGGATGCCTATCGGGGCATGCCCAAGCTTAGATGCTTGAGATGTATTGAAATATTAGCTTGGGATGCCTTGATCATCCCCAAGCTTGAGATTTTGTGTCTCCTTAGTTCCTCTTATATCACGATTTTCCTAAATCTCAAAAACTTCATCCACACAAAACTCAACAAGAACTCGTGAGATAAGTTAGTATAAATCAGTGCAAAACCTTATCATTCTCTACCGTAGCAAATCACTAAAATTATTATTCAACATTGCATACTAAATGCCTCTGCATATTTAATAGTCCTATCCTCAAATAGAATCATCAAACAAGCAAACAATGCAACCATAACAGCAATCTGCCAAAACAGTATAGTCTGTAAAGAATGCAAGATTCATCATACTTAACTAAGTCCAAAAATTATGATAAAAATACCACACTATAGGAAATTTATCAGCGCTTATTTTGAAAAAGTTTCATCAATTTATCACATTCTGAATTTCCTAGGGAATTTTTGCAACAGCGGTAAACTTTCTGTTTTGAAACAGCAACATGTATACATGCAAAATAAGCATGGCAAAGGCTATCATTGCAAATTTTATTGAAATAAAAGAGGAAAAACATTATTCTAAATAACATCAAGCAAATCCTAGCAAAATAAATTGACGCTCCAAGCAAAACACATATCATGTGACGAATGAAAACATAGCTCCAAATGAGGTTACCGATAATGTTGGAGATGAAAGAGGGGATGCCATCCGGGGCATCTCCAAGCTTAGTTGCTTGGATCTTCCTTGAATATTACCTTGGGGGTGCCTTGTGAATCCCCAATCTTAGGGTCTTGTCACTCCTTATTCTCCTCATATCGACATCTCACCCAAAACATGAAAACTTCAATCACACAAAACTTAACAGAACCTTGTGAGATAGGTTAGTATGATAAAGAGCAAACCATTCCACTTTTGGTATTGTCAAATAAAATATTCATAATTATTCTCACACAATTCCTACTGTATCATATCATTTCCACAATTTATATTGAGCAATATAAGCCATAGAAACAACGAAACAAGCAAACTATGCATTGAAAACAGAATCTGTCAAAAACAGAACAATCTGTAGTAATCTGTACTCAAACCATACTTTTGCTACTCCAAAAATTATTAAAAAAACTGTACCACGTTAGAAATTTGTATATTAATCTTCTGCAAAAATAATCAACTCAAAAGCACTCTTCTGTTAAAAATGAGAGCTATTTTCGTGAGTGCAAGAGTTTCTGTTTTTCAGAAAGATCAAATCAACTATCACCCAACATGATCCCAAAGGCTTTACTTGGCACTTTATTGAAACAAAGACAATAAACATGATTAGTACAGTAGCCTAATCATGTTAACACACAAAAACAGTAGATAAAAGTGTTGCGTTGTCTCCCACCAAGCGCTTTTCTTTAATGCCTTTTAGCTAGGCATGCTGAGTTCAATGATGCTCGCATAAAAGATAAGAATTTAAACGTAAAGAGAGCATCATGAAGCATATGACTAGCACATTTAAGTCTAACCCACTTCTTATGCATAGGGATTTTGTGAGCAAATAATTCATGGGAAAAATAATCAACTAGCATAGGAAGGCAAAACATGCATAACTTCAAAACTTTCAACACATAGAGAGGAAACTTGATATTATTGCAATTCCTACAAGCATATGTTCCTCTCTCATAATAATTTTCAGTAGCATCATGAAGAAATTCAGCAATATAACCATCACATAAAGCATTCTTTTCATGACACATAAGCATAGCAATTTTGTTACTCTCCACATAAGCAAATTTATTCTCATGAATAGTGGTGGGAGCAAACTCAACAAAATAAGTATCATGAGATTGAAAATTAAAATCATGATGACAAATTTCATGGGTATAATTATTGAATATAGCATACATGTCATCACCATAATCATCATAGATAGCGACATTGTTCTCATAGTCTATTGAAGCCTCATCCAAAATGGTGGATTCATCATTAAATAAAGTCATGACCTCTCCGAATCCATTTTCATCATTATAATGATCATAAATAGGAGGCATGCAATCATTATTACAAATTTGCACATCAAATCTTGGGGGACTAAAAACATCATCTTCATCAAACATAGCATCCCCAAGCTTGTGGCTTTGCATATTATTAGCATCACGGACATTCAAAGAATTAATACTAACAACATTCCCATCATGCTCATCATTCATGCCAATCATTTTATTAAATTCTTCTTCTATCAATTGAGCACAATTTTCTGAACCATCATTTTCAAGAAAGATATTATAAAGATGATCAATAATATGATGCAACCTCAATTCCATTTTTTTGTAGTTTTCTTTTTATAAACCAAACTAGTGATAAAGCAAGAAACTAAAAGATTTGATTGCAAGATCTAAAGATATACCTTCAAGCACTCACATCCCCGGCAATGGCGCCAGAAAAGAGCTTGATGTCTACAGAGGCCTTGCGGCGACGGAACTTCTGATCTAGGGCTACCCCGATGGGTTTCGGAATATTTGTGAATTTATAGGATAAAGAGGGGGTGCGGGGGGCCACTCAGGTGGGCACAACCCACCTGGGCGCCAGGGGGCCCTGGCGCGCCCTGGTGGGTTGTGCCCACCTCGGGGCACCCCCAGGTGCAGCTCAGGCCCATTGGGTTCCTTCTGGTCCAGAAAAAAATCTCCAAAAAGTTAGGCGGTGTTTGGACTCCGTTTGATATTGATTTCCTATGATGTAAAAAATAAGCAAAAAACAGCAACTGGCACGGGGCACTGGGTCAATAGGTTAGTCCCAAAAAATGATATAAAGTTGCTATAAAATGATTGTAAAACATCCAAGAATGATAATAAAACAGCACGAATACTTCATAAATTATAGATACATTGGAGACGTATCACTCACCCCGCGAAGGAGCCGTTTTCCTTTTGACTGCTCGTGCTTGGGTATGGCGCGCTGAGCGCCAATCCTGTGAGACACGGTCTAGTGCGGAGGGTAAGTTTTAAGCGGAAGTGCTTCACTTTTTAAATGGCTTCCGAACACTCACCTTAACGAAGGGATAGAGGTCGGCGTAATCGGCCATAATGGCTACCTCCGAGCCGTCAAGGCTCACCTCATAATAAATGTCGTCTTCACATTCTACAAATATATCTGGATCCTCATGGAATCCAGGGTCTTCATTGCGAGCTTGGTCCTCTGGTTGAGGAGGGGGCAATAGATGTTCTCGACTACCTTCCTCCATGACTATTTCGAAGCAACCAGAGTATCGGTTAATGCATCCCAATGATAAAAAAGTGTTGAATGATTAACTTACCCATTCAATGGGGTTATACATGGAGAAGCCTTCCCGACAATTTAAATGGGCAAAGTCTTCTTCTTCCCCTTTATAAAGGTCAGCCAACATGGCAGCCAATGCGGCTTGGTTATCCGGACCCTCTCGCCTATAGCGAGACGCGTCGTCCTCCCGGTTGTAGTTCCATAAAGGAGCCACTCTGGATTGAAGAGGCTAGATGCATCACTTTATCGCAATGGCCATGACTTCAACGATGGATAGTCCGTAATGGGTCAGCAATCTGACCTTGCTGACCAGTCTCATCACCTCCGCACTATCCTCTTGTTCGGGGGACTTGGGATGCTAGTTGAGTATCTTCTTCAAGGGAGTGCTGGAAAATTCGAGAAGTCCGCGCCGGACAAGGTCCGGAAGAGGAACATCCGCAATGTAGAACCATTCCGAAGACCATTCTTCGGACCCTCTCTTCGGAGTCCCAACTAGATAACCGGATCCAACTATGCGCCATACTTCGGTGCCACCCACTTAAAATATAGACCCTCCGCCCTGATGGCAGGGGACGAGGCAAAATAACTTTTTCCATAGTTCGAAATGAGCCTCGTAGCCTAAAAACAATTCGCAAAGGGCGACAAAACTGGAGATGTGCAGAATGGAACCTGGTGTGAGGTTGTGCAGCTGGATCCCGTAGTGCTCCAATAGCCCCCTAAGGAAGGGGTGGATCAGGAACCTATGCCCCTAAGAAGGAACGAGATGAAACACACCCTCTCTCCTTGGCTGGGGTTGGGGAAATTCTCCGCCAATGCACCATCGCCCGTAGAAGCCAATCCTGCCCGTATGGAGACTAGATCCACGAGGAAAGATATCCTTGCGTCTGGAGACGATTACGCTGAAGATGGGATACAGAACAACTTCGCCAATCCCCCTATTGAGGGCCATGAGGACGCGAGCGCCATGGTTTGAGATTTTTTCGTAGTTTGCTCCGTTGCTCTTTGGGTGATGTGGGGATTACGTTGGGGGATCTAACCTCGTTATATAAATACCACCCGTGCCTATTAAAGGGTTGAAATGTAAAGAGGTAATGGAACATTTGCATTCGCTCAAACGCATGGAAATCGAGGCGACGGTAGGAAGGAATCATAAAGACTGGACACAAAAGCCGATGCCGGACTATCGTCAATCCGGAGTATGGTGGAGAACCCGCCTTGCAAAGCCGAAGACTTATATCCACATACTACATCGTCATTGAAGGCAAGTTTGGGGGCTACTGAAGGAGTCTTGGATTCGGGGGTCCTCAAGTGTCCGGCCCAGGAATATGGGCCGGGTTGGATGGGCCGTAAAGATCAAGCTAAAGACCATCCTCCGTGTCTGGGTGGGACTCCTCCATGCATGAATGACAAGATTAGAGTCCGGGTGTATTATTTCCTTGTGGACCGACCATGTACAAACCCCAGGTCCCTCCGGTGTGTATATAAACCAGAGGGTTTAGTCCGTAGAGGCTATCATCATTACCATCATCGGAATATTCATAGGGTAGACATCTAGGGTTTAGCCACCACGATCTCAAGGTAGATCAACTCTTGTAATCTCTATACTCTTCGAATATAGTCAAGCAGGAGTAGGGTTTTACCTCCTTTAAGAGGGCGCAAACCTGGGTAAACATTGTGTCCCTTTGTCCATTGTTACCGTCGATCCTTAGACGCACAACTTGGGCCTCCTTACCTGAGATCTGCCGGTTTTGACACCAACAGAGCCTTCGACATGATATGGAGTTGAACCAAAAATTTTGTAAGGGCAAGGAGATTGCCTAGTTCGGGAAGATTGATATGTCTCCAACATATCTATAATTTTTGATTGTTCCATGCTATTATATTACCCGTTTTGGATGTTTATGGGCTTTACTATACACTTTTATATCATTTTTGGGACTAACCTACTAATCGGAGGCCCAACCCAAATTGATGTTTTTTTGTGTCTATTTCAGTGTTTCGCAGAAAAGGAATATCAAACGGAGTCGAAACGGAATCAAACCTTTGGAGCGATCTTTTTGGAACAAACGCAATCCAGGAGACTTGGAGTGGACATCAAGAAGCAGCCGAGGCGGCCACGAGGGTGTAGGGCGCGCCCCCTGCCTCGTGGGCCCCTTGTGGCTCCCCTGGCCGACCTCCTTTGCCTATATATATCTACATACCCCGAGAACATCCAGGAACACCATGAAAAACTATTTCCACCACCGCAACCTTCTGCACCCGTGAGATCCCTTCTTGGAGTCTTTTCCGGCGCTCCGCCGAAGGGGGAATCGAGCACGGAGGGCCTCTACATCATCACCAAGGCCTCTCCGATGAGTTGTGAGTAGTTTACCACAGACCTTCGGGTCCATAGTTATTAGCTAGATGGCTTCTTCTCTCTCTTTGAATCTCAATACAAAGTTCTCCTTGATCTTCTTGGAGATCTATTCGATGTAACACTTTTTGCGGTGTGTTTGTCGAGATCCAATGAATTGTGGGTTTATGATCAAGTTTATCTATGAGAAATATTTGAATCTCCTCTGAATTCTTTTATGTATGATTGGTTATCTTTGCAAGTCTCTTCGAATTATCAGTTTGGTTTGGCCTATTGATGTCTACTACACAACCTTCTTCATGTAGACGTTGTTGGGCCTCCAAGTGTAGAGGTTTGTATGACAGTAGCAAATTTACCTCAAGTGGATGACCAAAGGTTTATCAATCCATGGAAGGCGTAGGATGAAGATGGTCTCTCTCAAGCAACCCTGCAACCAAATAACATAGAGTCTCTTATGTCCCCAACACACCCAATACAATGGTAAATTGTATAGGTGCACTAGTTCGTCGAAGAGATGGTGATAAAAGTGCAATATGGAGGTAGATAAAGGTATTTGTAATCTGAAAATATAAAAACAGCAAGGTAGAAAGCGATAAAAGTGAGCGTAAACGGTATTGCAATGGTAGGAAACAAGGCCTAAGGTTCATACTTTCACTAGTGCAAGTTCTCTCAACAATAATAACATAACTGGATCATATAACTATCCCCCAACATGCAACAAAGATTCACTCCAAAGTTACTAATAGCGGAGAACAAACGAAGAGATTATGGTAGGGTACGATACCACCTCAAAGCTATCCTTTCTGATCTATCTATTCAAGAGTCCGTAGTAAAATAACACAAAGCTATTCTTTCCGTTCAATCTATCATAGAGTTTGTACTAGAATAAGACCTTAAGACACAAATCAACCAAAACCCTAATGTCACCTAGATACTCCATTGTCACCTCAAGTATCCGTGGGCATGATTATACGATATGAATCACACAATCTCAGATTCATCTATTCAACCAACACAAAGTACTTCAAAGAGTGCCCCAATGTTTCTACCGGAGAGTCAAGACGAAAACGTGTGCCAACCTCCTATGCATAAGTTCACAAGGTCACTGAACCCGCAAGTTGATCACCAAAACATACATCAAGTAGATCACATGAATATCCCATTGTCACCACAGATAAGCACATGCAAGACATACATCAAGTGTTCTCAAATCCTTTAATACTCAATCCGATAAGATAACTTCAAAGGGAAAACTCAATCCATTACAAGAGAGTAGAGGGGGAGAAACATCATAAGATCCAACTATAATAGCAAATCTCGCGATACATCAAGATCGTGCCAAATCAAGAACACGAGAGAGAGAGATCAAACACATAGCTACTGGTACATACCCTTAGCCCCATGGGTTAACTACTCCCTCCTCGTCATGGAGAGCCCCGGGATGATGAAGATGGCCACCGGTGAGGGATCCCCCCTCCAACAGGGTGCCGAAACAGGGCCCCGATTGGTTTTTGGTGGCTACAGAGGCTTGCGGCGGCGGAACTCCCAATCTATTATGCTCCTAGAAGTTTTTATGGTATATGGACATATATAGGCAAAAGAAGTCGGTCAGGGGAGCCACGAGGTGGCCACGAGGGTGGGGGCGCGCCCAGGGGGTAGGGCGCGCCTCCCTGCCTCGTGGCCACCTCGAAGCTTCCCTTACTTTAACTCCAAGTCTCCTGGATTTCTTCCATTCCAAAAATAAACCTCGCGAAGGTTTCATTCCGTTTGGACTCGGTTTGATATTCCTTTTCTGCGAAACACTAAAATAGGCAAAAAACAGCAATATGGGCTGGGCCTCAGGTTAATAGGTTAGTCCCAAAAATAATATAAAAGTGTATTATAAAGCCCATTAAACATCTAAAACAGATAATATAATAGCATGAATGCTTCATAAATTATAGATACGTTGGAGATGTATCAGCATCCCCAAGCTTAATTCCTACTTGTCCTCGAGTAGGTAAATGATAGAAGAAAGAATTCATGAAGTGTGAATGCTAGCAGGTGCACAAGTTTGATCAATGATAATTTCAATCACCTTTTCTAGCATCATTATATGTCATAACAGTAGTTCATCTCATAAAAAATTTCATGATGAAGTAACAAGCTATTCACATGTTAAAGCAAAGACCATAAACTTTCCTGAAAACTAGCAAACTTCATTCTTAGTCATCAAACAATTGCAATTCATCTTATTTTCAGGAAGAGTCTATGTCAGAGCTTTGATTTAGCAAACTCCACATACTCAACTATCATTTAATCTTTCACAATTGCTAACACTCACGTGATATTTATGGGTCCAAAGTTTTAATCAAACACAGAGAAAGATAGGGGCTTATAGTTTCGCCTCCCAACCTTTTACCTCATCGGTAATGTCAACAATAATAATTTATGGACGCCTACATCAAGTGGATATATATATCTGGATCACCCCAACACAAAGTGCTTGCCAAAGGAACAAATGTAAAAAGGAAAGCTGTTGATCACCATGACTCTTGTATAAGGGTAGAAACTAAAAGTAAAAGATAGGCCCTTCGCAGGGGGAAGCAGAGGTTGTCATGCGCTTTTATGCTTGGATGCACAAAATCTTAATGCAAAAGAACGTCACTTTATATTGCCACTTGTATATGGACCTTTATTATGCAGTCCGTCACTTTTATTGCTTCCATAACAAGACCGTATAAAGCTTATTTTCTTCACACTAATAAGTCATACATACTTAGAGAGCAATTTTTATTGCATGCACCGATGACAACTTACTTGAAGGATCTTACTCAACCCATAGGTAGGTATGGTGGACTCTCATGGCAAAACTGGTTTAAAGGATGTTTGGAAGCACAAGTAGTATCTCTACTTAGTGCAAAGAATTTGGCTAGCATGAGGGAGAAAGGCAAGCTCAACATGTTGGATGATCCATGGCAATATAACTTTTCAGATATAGGAAAACATAACCCATTACGTTGTCTTCCTTGTCCAACAACAACTCTTTAGCATGTCATATTTTAATGAGTGCTCACAACTACAAAAGATGTCCATGATAGTATATTTATATATGAAATCTCTCTTCCTTCAATATTCTTTCATGAATTGTTCAAGTAACCAATACAATGTTTGCTAACCTTCAATAAATTTACAACCTCTACTTCTTATATGTGAAGTCATCACTCCCCAAGGCATAAGTATATGAAACATATATAATTTCAGATTTATGATATTCAACTCATTCAACCATTTACTCATAGGATATAAGTGAAGCACACGAGTAAATGACAAACTACTCTAAAAAGATATAAGTGAAGATCAATGAGTAGTTAAATAATTATGTAACTATGTGAAGACTCTCTCTCATTTTAGAATTTCAGATCTTGGGATTTTATTCAAACAGCAAGCAAAACAAAATAAAATGACATTTCAAGGATTGCACACATCATGTGAGGAAGCAAAAACTTAGGTTCAACCGATACTAGCCGATAATTGTTGATGAAGAAAGGTGGGATGCCTACCGGGGCATCCCAAGCTTAGATGCTTGAGACTTATTGAAATGTTATCTTGGGGTGCCTTGGGCATCCCCAAGCTTGAGCTTTTGTGTCTCCTTAATTCCTTTTATATCATGGTTTCCCTAAATCTCAAAAACTTCATCCACGCAAAACTCAACAAGAACTCGTGAGATAAGTTAGTATAAAACAATGCAAAAACCTTATCATTTTCTACTGTAACAAATTACTAAAATTATTATTCAACATTGAATACTGAATGTCTCTGCATATTCAATACTCCTATCCTAAAATAGAATCATTAAACAAGCAAACAATGCAAACATAACAACAATCTGCCAAAATAGTATAGTCTGTAAAGAATGCAAGATTCATCATACTTCCCTAACTCCAAAAATTATAAGAAAAATAGTACTCTGTATAAGATTTATCAGAGCTCCATATTCAAAAATATTCAACATTATATCACTCTCTAACTTTTCTAGGGAATTTTTGCAACAGCAGTAAACTTTCTGTTTTGAACCAGCAACATGTATACTTGCAAAATAAGCATGGTAAAGGCTATCCTTAACATTTTTATTGAAAATAGATATGCAAAACATTATTATAAATAACATCAAGCAAATACTAACAAAATAAAATGACGCTCCAAGCAAAACACATATCATGTGGTAAATAAAAATATAGCTCCAAGTAAAGTTATCGATGAACGAAGACGAAAGAGGGGATGCCTTCCGGCGCATCCCCAAGCTTAGGCTCTTGGTTGTCCTTGAATATTATATTGGGATGCCTTGGGCATCCCCAATCTTAGGCTCTTACCACTCCTTATTCCATAGTCCATCGAATCTTTACCCCAAACCTGAAAACTTCACAACACAAACCTGAACAGAAAATCTCATGAGCTCCGTTAGTACAAGAAAACAAACCACCACTTTAAGGTACTGTAATGAAATCATTCTTTATTTATATTGGTGTTAAATCTACTGTATTCCAACTTCTCTATGGTTCATACCCTCCGATACTACTCATAGGTTCATCAAAATAAGCAAACAACACATAGAAAACAGAATCTGTCGAAAACAGAACCGTCTGTAGTAATCTGTATCAAACGTATACTTCTGCAACTACAAAATTCTGAAATAAATTGGTGGACCTGAGGCATTTGTCTATTAATCATATGCAAAAACAATCAACCTAAAATCACTCTCCAGTAAAACATGACAGCTATTCTCCTGAGCGCAAAAGTTTCTATTTTTTACAGCAAGATCATATAGACTTCACCCAAGTCTTCCCAAAGGCTCTACTTGGCACAAACACTAATTAAAACATAAAACCACATCTAACCAGAGGCTAGATGAATTATTTATTACTAAACAGGAGAAAAAATTACAGACCAAAAATAAAGTTGGGTTGCCTCCCAACAAGCGCTAACGTTTAACGCCCCTAGCTAGGCATGATGATTTCAGTGATGCTCACATAAAAGATAAGAATTGAAACATAACAGGAGCATCATGAAGAATATGATTAGCACATTTAAGTCTAACCCACTTCCTATGCATATGGATTTTGTGAGCAAACAACTTATGGGAACAATAATAAAGTAGCATAGGAAGGCAAAACAAGCATAACTTTAAAACTTTAAGCACATAGAGAGGAAACTTGATATTATTGCAATTCAAACAAGCATATGTTCCTCCCTCATAATAATTTTCAGTAGCAACATGAATGAATTCAACAATATAACCAGCACATAAAGCATTCTTTTCATGATCTACAAGCATATAATTTTTATTACTTACCACATAATCAAATTTCTTCTCATGAATAGTAGTGGGAGCAAACTCAACAAAATAACTATCATGTGAGGCATAATCCAATTGAAAACTAAAATCATGATGACAAGTTTCATGGTTATCATTATTCTTCATAGCATACAAGTCATCACAATAATCATCATAGATAGCAACTTTATTCTCATAATCAATTGGAACCTCTTCTGAAATAGTGGATTCATCACTAAATAAAGTCATGACTTCTCCAAATCCACTTTCATAAATATTATCATCATAAATAGGAGGCATGCTTTCATCATAATAAATATTCTCATCAAAACTTGGGGACAAAAATGTCATATTCATCAAACATAGCATCCCCAAGCTTGTGGCTTTGCATATCATTAGCATCATGGGTATTCAAAGAATTCATACTAATAACATCGCAATCCTGCTCATCATTGACATATTTAGTGCCAAACATTTTATAGATTTCTTCTTCTAGCACTTGAGCACAATTTTCCTTACCATCATTCTCACGAAAGATATGAAAAAGATGAAGTGTATGAGACAAACTCAATTCCTTCAAGCACTCACCTCCCCGGCAACGGCGCCAGAAAAGATGAAGTTTTCTTTTATAAACTGAACTAGTGATAAAACAAGAAACAAAAAGATTCGATTACAAGATCTTAAGATATACCTTCAAGCACTCACCTCCCCGGCAACGGCGCCAGAAAAGAGCTTGATGTCTACTTGTGACGCCCGGGTAATTAAACTACAGTAACCCTCTACTAAGGATGCCACGTCACCTCGGTTACTGTTGATAATCTCTCGTTAGTTCAAAAACCGATTCAAATTCAAATTCAAAATCAAGTAAACAATAAAAGTTTTCAAGTATTAAAACTAAAATGTTCGGAGTGAGCCAAATAATGCATAGGTAATTATGGTGGAGAAACCACACTTTTATAAAATATTTAAATACTCTAAATGAATATAATAGTAGCAAATACAGTTATTTAAATGCTTTAAAAATAATAAACATTTTCAAAACTAAATTGTCATAAGTATTAAACTATTGTGGCAGTGGCATAAATTTGTTAAATCTATTTAGGTGCCACTTTGGTAATTTACTAAAGCTAAAATAAAAGGAAACTGAAAGAAAGCAAAAATAGCAAATAAAAATAAGAAGAGGGAAAGAACCCCCGCTTCCCCCACTAGGCCTCGACCCAGCCGGCCCAGTCGGCCACCCCACCAGGCCGGCCGAACCTGGCAAGGGCCAACCGGCCAGCCCACCACCGCTCCCTTATCCACCCCCACTACCCGAAACCCCAAACCCTAACTACCCCCACGACCCACCCCACATTCTCCCTCGACCCCCCCACTCTCTCCTCGCGCCCCCTCCTCTTGGTCCCGATCTGGATCG
>NC_041387.1:581943469-582007760 GCF_002162155.2 Triticum dicoccoides
ACACACACCCCGTGAGCACCTCTCCTTCTCCTTCCCCTGGGTTCCCGCTCGACGACCGCGGCCATAGCCGTCGTGCGCACGCGCGCTCGCACTCCCGCCGCGCGCCTCGCCTCACCTCCCCTCCCTGTGAGCCGCTCCGGCCAGCCCCGCCACTACCTCCACCACCGCGCCACCCGCGGCCCTCCGCCGCCTCTCCTGGCCGGCGTCGTGGGCGCCGGCGGCTTCGTCCATGGCCTCGCCCGGGCAGCCTCTGGGCTCGCCTCGCGCCAGGCGCCCCTGCGCCCGTTAGCCCGCACGCCCGCAAGCCCTTGCGCCCGCTTAGGCCCCTGGGGCCAATGACAGCCGGGGCCCAGCCCCCAGAACTATTAAAAAAAATGAATCAATAAAAATTATAATTAATTAATTAATTAGTGAATTAATTAAGTTAATTAGTCCTATTTAATTAATCTGATTAACTTGTTAGTTTAATTAAACAGTAATTTGTTTAGCTAACCCCTAATAAAACTAATCAGAGTATGACAGGTGGGTCCCACTTGACCCACTGGTCAGGTTGACCAAGTCAACTCTGTTGACTGCTGATGTCAGCATGATATCATGCTGATGTCATAATTCCATTTTCGAATTAATTTAAATAATTAATTAAATTCCAGAAATTAATAAAATCTTTAGAAAATCATATCTTTTAATCCGTAACTCGGATGAAAATGTTTTCTACATGAAAGTTGCTCAGAACGATGAGACGAATCCGGATACGCAGTCCGTTCGTCCGCCCCACAGCCCTAACCTATCGAACCCGCAACTTTCCCCCTTCGGCTCCTCTGCCCGAAAACACGAAACACCGGGGATATTTTCCCGGATGTTTCCCCCCTTAACCGGCATCACCTCATACCACGTTAGGGCCCGCCTAGCATCGTTACTTGTCTTGTCATGCATCGATATGCATCTGTTTACATGGTATTCATTGTTTCTTCCCCCCCTTTTCTCTCCGGTAGACTACGAGACCGACGCTGCTGCTGCCCAGTTCGACTACGGAGTTGACGACCCCTCTCTCTTGCCAGAGCAACCAGGCAAGCCCCCCCCCTTTGATCACCAGATATTGCCTACTCTTCTCTATACTGCTTGCATTAGAGTAGTGTAGCATGTTACTGCTTTCAGTTAATCCTATACTGCTGCATAGCCTGTCCTTGCTACTACTGTTGTTACCTTTATCTACTATCGTACTGCTTAGTATAGGATGCTAGTATTTCCATCTGTGGCCCAACATTCTTGTCCGTCTGTTGTGCTATACTATCGGGCCGTGATCACTCGGGAGGTGATCACGGGTATATACTTATACTTATACATGATACATGTGGTGACTAAAGTCGGGTCGGCTTGTGGAGCACCCGCGAGTGATTCACGGATTAGGGGCTGAAAGGACCTTTGTCCCGACGGCCCTCTGGATGGATCTTTGTGGCGAAGCGACGGGGCAGGTTGAGACCGCCTAGGAGAGAGGTGGGCCTGGCCCTGTTCGGCGTTCGCGGATACTTAACACGCTTAACGAGATCTTGGTATTTGATCTGAGTTGGCTACGAGCCTATATGCACTAACCAACTACGTGGGAACGATATGGGCACTCGGTGTCGTGGTATCAGCCGAAGCACTTCAGACGTCAGCGACGGAGCGGCGCGTGCCGGATTGGACTGGAACGCCTGCTAGGCTAGGTCTGCTTACGGCCGCCCTCGCAACATGCAGGTGTGCTATGGGCGATGGGCCCAGACCCCTGTGCGCTTAGGTTTAGGCCGGCGTGCTGGCCTCTCTGTTTTGCCTAGGTGGGGCTGCGATGTGTTGATCTTCCGAGGCCGGGCATGACCCAGGAAAGTGTGTCCGGCCAAATGGGATCGAGCGTGTTGGGTAAGTTGGTGCACCCCTGCAGGGAAGTTAATCTATTCGAATAGCCGTGATCTTTGGTAACAGGACGACTTGGAGTTGTACCTTGACCTTATGACAACTAGAACCGGATACTTAATAAAACACACCCTTCCAAGTTCCACAGACAACCCGGTGATCGCTTTTCCACAGGGCGACGAGGAGAGGATCGCCGGGTAGGATTATGCTATGCGATGCTACTGGAGATGCTACTTGGAGATGCTACTTGGAGGACTTCAACCTACTCTCTTCTATATGCTGCAAGACGGAGGCTGCCAGAAGCGTAGTCTTCGATAGGACTAGCTACCCCCCTCTTATTCTGGCATTCTGCAGTTCAGTCCACTCATATTGCCTCCTTACACATATACCCATGCATATGTAGTGTAGCTCCTTGCTTGCGAGTACTTTGGATGAGTACTCACGGTTGCTTTTCTCCCTCTTTTCCCCTTTCCCTTCTACCTGGTTGTCGCAAACAGATGCTGGAGCCCTAGAGCCAGACGCCACCGTCGACGACGACCCCTACTACACCGGAGGTGCCTACTACTACGTGCAGCCCACTGACGACAACCAGGAGTAGTTAGGAGGATCCCAGGCAGGAGGCCTGCGCCTCTTTCGATCTGTATCCCAGTTTGTGCTAGCCATCTTATGGCAACTTGTTTAACTTATATCTGTACTCAGATATTGTTGCTTCCGCTGACTCGTCTGTGATCGAGCACTTGTATTCGAGCCCTCGTGGCCCCTGGCTTGTATTATGATGCTTGTATGACTTTTTTTGTTTTAGAGTTGTGTTGTGATATCTTCCCGTGAGTCCCTGATCTTGATCGTACACATTTGCGTGCATGATTAGTGTACGATTGAATCGGGGGCGTCACACTACTACACAACCTTCTTCTTGTAGACGTTGTTGGGCCTCCAAGTGCAGAGGTTTGTAGGACAGTAGCAAATTTCCCTCAAGTGGATGACCTAAAGTTTATCAATTCGTGGGAGGCGTAGGATGAAGATGGTCTCTCTCAAGCAACCCTGCAACCAAATAAGAAAGAGTCTCTTGTGTCCCCAACACACCCAATACAATGGTAAATTGTATAGGTGCACTAGTTCGGCGAAGAGATGGTGATACAGGTGCAATATGGATGGTAGATAAAGGTATTTGTAATCTGAAAATATAGAAATAGCAAGGTAGCAAGCGATAAAAGTGAGCGTAAACGGTATTGCAATGGTAGGAAACAAGGCCTAAGGTTCATACTTTCACTAGTGCAAGTTCTCTCAACAATAATAACATAACTGGATCATATAACTATCCCTCAACATGCAACAAAGAGTCACTCCAAAGTGAGCGGAGAACAAATGAAGAGATTATGGTAGGGTGCAAAACCACCTCAAAGTTATCCTTTCGGATCTATCTATCCAAGAGTCCGTAGTAAAATAACATGAAGCTATTCTTTCCGTTTGATCTATCATAGAGTTCATACTAGAATAACACCTTAAGACACAAATCAACCAAAACCCTAATGTCACCTAGATACTCCATTGTCACCTCAAGTATCTGTGGGCATGATTATACGATATGCATCACACGATCTCAGATTCATCTATTCAACCAACACAAAGTACTTCAAAGAGTGCCCCAAAGTTTCTACCGGAGAGTCAAGACGGAAACGTGTGCCAACCCCTATGCATAAGTTCACTAGGTCACTGAACCCACAAGTAGATCACCAAAACATACATCAAGTAGATCACATGAATATCCCATTGTCACCACAGATAAGCACATGCACGACATACATCAAGTGTTCTCAAATCCTTAAACACTCAATCCAATAAGATAACTTCAAAGGGAAAACTCAATTCATTATAAGAGAGTAGAGGGGGAGAAACATCATAAGATCCAACTATAATAGCAAAGCTCGCGATACATCAAGATCATGTCAAATCAAGAACACGAGAGAGAGAGATCAAACACATAGCTACTGGTACATACCCTCGGCCCCGAGGGTGAACTACTCCCTCCTCGTCATGGAGAGCGCCCGAATGATGAAAATGGCCACCGATGAGGGATCCCCAACTCAAATAGGGTGCCGGAGCAGGGTCCCGATTGGTTTTTGGTGGCTATAGAGGCTTGCGGCGGCGGAACTCCCGATCTATTCTGCTCCTGGAAGTTTTTAGGGTATATGGACATATATAGGCGAAAGAAGTCGGTCAGGGGAGCCACGAGGGGCCCACGAGGGTGGGGGTGCACCCAGGGGGTAGGGCACGCCTCCCTGCCTTGTGGCCACCTTGAAGCTTCCCTTACTTCAACTCCAAGTCTCTTGGATTGCTTTTGTTCCAAAAATAACTCTCGCCAAGGTTTCATTCCGTTTGGACTCCGTTTGATATTCCTTTTCTGTGAAACACTGAAATAGGCAAAAAACAGCAACATGGGTTGGGCCTCAGGTTAATAGGTTAGTCCCAAAAGTAATATAAAAGTGTATAATAAAGCCCATTAAACATCTAAAACATATAATATAATAGCATGAATGCTTCATAAATTATAGATACTTTGGAGACGTATCACCTACTAGATTGAACTTTCTTGCAATGGAAGAAGTGCTTAGCTTTGGGTTCAATCTTGCGGTGTCATTTCCCAGTGATAGCAGGGGCAGCAAGGCACTTATTGTATTGTTGCCATCGAGGATAAAAAGATGGGGTTTATATCATATTGCTTGAGTTTATGCCTTCTGCATCATGTCATCTTGCTTAATGTGTTACTCTATTCTTATGAACTTAATAATCTAGATGCATGCTGGATAGCGGTCGATGTGTGGAGTAATAGTAGTAGATGCAGGCAGGAGTCGGTCTACTTGTTGCGGACGTGATGCCTATATACATGATCATGCCTAGATATTCTCATAACTATGCACTTTTCTATCAATTGCTCGACAGTAATTTTTTCACCCTCCATAATAATTATGCTATATTGAGAGAATCCACTAGTGAAACATATGCCCCCCAGGTCTATTCTCTATCATATAAGTTTGCAATCTACTTTATTTTGCAATCTTTACTTTTTAATCTATGTCATAAAAATACCAAAAATATTTATCTTATCATATTATCTCTATCAGATCTCACTTTCGCAAGTGGCCGTGAAGGGATTGACAACCCCTTTATCACGTTGGTTGCGAGGTTCTTGTTTGTTTGTGTAGGTGCGAGGGACTTGTGAGGAGCCTCCTACTGGATTGATACCTTGGTTCTCAAAAACTGAGGAAATACTTACGCTACTTTGCTGCATCACCCTTTCCTCTTCAAGGGAAAAACCAACGCATGCTCAAGAGGTAGGAAGAAGGATTTCTGGCACCATTGCCGGGGAGGTCTTCGCTCAAGTCAAGACATACCAAGTACCCATCACAAACTCATCTCCCTCGCATTACATTATTTGTCATTTGCCTCTCGTTTTCCTCTCCCTCACTTCACCCTTGCCTTTTCTTCGCCCCTTTTAAGTTCAATCTTATGTTTGCTTGTGTCTCCATGTGCCTTCTATGTGCTTGCATCTTTGCTTGCTAAAAATCTATTGATATAGATCCACTTAAAGTGTTTTACTTGGATCATCTTTGATCCTTATGCGCTCGAGCTGAAACCCCAACTATCCTAGTTGATGGGAAATCTTTAGATGAGCATGCTCATTTTGTGCGTCACTGTTTGTCTGAAAAGAGGAAGCTTTTATGGTATCACATAAATAGTTTGCTATGCTATGCTTGGAATCTTCGTGAAAATTTATGATTTTACTTGTTGCTCTAAGAACCCTAAAAAACACCTTCCCTACCTATGTGAGTTTAATGATGATGAAATCCTATCTTCTTATGGAAAGGGTGTTTATAGTTACTATGATATCAAACAAATTGAAGAATTTGTCGTTTTTAAGGGTGCTCATGAAGTTGCTTCTTTGATTGAAAAGTATGATATTACTCTCTACAAATCTGAAAATTCTGACATACTTAAATATTGCTATGAAAACTTTGCTCATAATGCCTATGTTAAGGAATTTATTGAGACAATGACCGTTGCTTTGGAGGAAAATAATGATATGCATGAATCTATAGATAATTATGATTCCGATGATTTGATTGAAATATCCCTTGATGAACATGATGATTGTTATTCTTGTGGCCATGATGCCAATATTTATGAAGATGAATTTGCTATAGTTCCTTATGTTAAACATGAGATCATTGCTATTGCACCCATACTTGATAGTTCCTTCGATGAAAAGCATGATTGCAATGATGTTATTATAAATTCTCTTGATGTCAATTGTGCTAATAATATGCAAAACCCTAAGCTTGATGCTAGTTTTGCTATGTCTACTACTTGTTGTAATGATCATGATTGGGATGATTCTTCTTATGATCTTGAAAATTTATTTGAGCCCCTTGATGAATATGAGATTGATAATAATGTTTGCAATAATATTGAAAGTGGGTTTGGAAGAGTGTCAACTTTAGATCCCACATATTTGGAGAATGTTCAATCTTATGGTATTTTTTACTAAGTATGGCCGTAGAAATTTTTATCTTACTAAATTCCCTCTCGCCATGTTGAGATTGCTATCGTCTCTTTCTTCTTCCTTGCATATGCTAGTTTTTGCTTGCCTTGAAAATTTGTTTGCATATAATATTCCTATGCATAGGAAGTATGTTAGACTTAGATGTATTTGTCACATGTTTTATGATGCTCTCTTTATGCTTCAATTCTTGTCTTTTATGTGAGCATCATTGAAATCTCAATGCCTAGCAAGGGGCGTTAAACGATAGCGCTTGTTGGGAGGCAACCCAATTTTATTTTTGTTACTTGCTTTTTGCTCCTGTTTACTAATAAAAAAAATCATCTAGCCTCTGTTTAGATGTGGTTTTATTTTTTAGTTAGTGTTTGTGCCAAGTAGAACCTATAGGATCATCTTGGGTGAAAGTTAATTTGATCCTGCTGAAAAACAGAAACTTTTGCGCTCACGAGAAAAAATCTAATAAATCACAGAAACGTGATTTTGAGTTGATTATTTTTGCAGCATATCAATAGAAAAATTTCCCAGGACTTTCTAGTTTGGTAGAATTTTTAGAGTTCCAGAAGTATTCGAAAGTTACAGATTGCTACACACTGTTCTGTTTTTGACATATTCTGTTTTTCGTGTGTTGTTTGCTTATTTTGATGAATCTATGGCTAGTATTGGGGGGTATGAACCATAGAGAAGTTAGAATACAGTAGTTTTAACACCACTATAAATAAATAATGAGTTAATTATAGTACCTTAAGTGGTGGTTTTTCTTTCTTGCACTAATGGAACTCATGAGATTTCCTGTTGAGTTTTGTGTTGTTAAGTTTTCAAGTTTTGGGTAAAGATTTGATGGACTATGGAATAAGCAGTGGCAAGAGCCTAATCTTGGGGATGCCCATGTTGGAAATATGCCCTAGAGGCAATAATAAAATGATTATTATTATATTTCCTTGTTCATGATAATTGTCTATTATTCATGCTATAATTTTGTCATCCGGAAATCGTAATACATGTGTGAATACATAGACCACAACATGTCCCTAGTAAGCCTCTAGTTGACTAGCTCATTGATCAACAGATAGTTATGGTTTCCTGACTATGGACATTGGATGTTGTTGATAATGGGATCACATCATTAGGAGAATGATGTGATGGACAAGACCCAATCCTAAGCATAGCACAAGATCGTGTAGTTCGTTTGCTAGAGCTTTTCCAATGTCAAGTATCTTTTCCTTAGACCATGAGATCGTGTAACTCCCGGATACCGTAGGAGTGCTTTGGATGTACCAAACGTCACAACATAACTGGGTGATTATAAAGGTATACTACGGGTATCCCCGAAAGTGTCTGTTGGGTTGACACGGATCGAGACTGGGATTTGTCACTCCGTATGATGGAGAGGTATCTCTGGGCCCACTCGGTAATGCATCATCATAATGAGCTCAAAGTGACCGAGTGTTTGGTCACGGGATCATGCATTACAGTACGAGTAAACTGACTTGCCGGTAACGAGATTGAACAAGGTATTGCGATACCGACGATCGAATCTCGGGCAAGTAACGTACCGATTGACAAAGGGAATTGTATACGGGGTTACTTGAATCCTCGACACCGTTGTTCATCCGATGAGATCATCGAGGAGCATGTGGGAGCCAACATGGGTATCCAGATCACGCTGTTGGTTATTGACCGGAGAGTCGTCTCGGTCATGTCTGCATGTCTCCCGAACCCGTAGGGTCTATAGACTTAAGGTTCGGTGACGCTAGGGTTGTAGAGATATTAGTATGAAGTAACCCGAAAGTTGTTCGGAGTCCCGGATGAGATCCCGGATGTCACGAGGAGTTCCGGAATGGTCCGGAGGTAAATAATTATATATAGGAAGTCAAGTTTCGGCCATCGGAAAGTTTCGGTGGTCACCGGTATTGTACCGGGACCACCGGAAGGGTCCCGGGGGTCCACCGGGTGGGGCCACCTATCCCGGAGGGCCACATGGGCTGAATTGGGAGGGGAACCAGCCCTTGGTGGGCTGGTGCGCCCCCTCCCCTTGCCCCTCCTGCACCTAGGGTTGGAAACCCTAGGGGTGGGGGCGCCTCCACTTGGCTTGGGGGGCAAGCCACCCCCCTTGGCCGCCGCCCCCCTTGGAGATTGCATCTCCTAGGGCCGGCGCCCCCCCTAGGGGCCCTATATAAAGAGGGGGGAGGGGGACAGCCGCACCCATGCTCTTGGCGCCTCCCTCTCCCTCTGCTACACCTCTCCCTCTCGTAGAGCTTGGCGAAGCCCTGCCGAGATCGCTGCTGCATCCACCACCACGCCGTCGTGCTGCTGGATCTCCATCAACCTCTCCTTCCCCCTTGCTGGATCAAGAAGGAGGAGACATCTTCCCAACCGTACGTGTGTTGAACGCGGAGGTGCTATCCGTTCAGCACTAGGATCATCGGTGATTTGGATCACGATGAGTACGACTCCCTCAACCCCGTTCTCTTGAACGCTTCCGCTCGCGATCTACAAGGGTATGTAGATGCACTCCTCTCTCTCGTTGCTAGATGAACTCCATATATTGATCTTGGTGAAGCGTAGAATTTTTTTTATTTTCTGCAACGTTCCCCAACAGTGGCATCATGAGCTAGGTCTATGCGTAGTTCTCTTTGCACGAGTAGAACACAAATTTGTTGTGGGCGTAGATGTTGTCAACTTTCTTGCCACTACTAGTCTTATTTTGCTTCAGCGGTATCGTGGGATGAAGCTGCCCGGACCGACCTTACACATACGCTTACGTGAGACAGGTTCCACCGATTGACATGCACTAGTTGCATAAGGTGGCTAGTGGGTGTTTGTCTCTCCCACTTTAGTTGGAGCGGACTCGATGAAAAGGGTCCTTATGAAGGGTAAATAGAAGTTGGAATATCACGTTGTGGCTTTCACGTAGGTAAGAAAACATTCTTGCTAGAACCCTATTGCAGCCACGTAAAACATGCAACAACAATTAGAGGACGTCTAACTTGTTTTTGCAGCATATGCCTTGTGATGTGATATGGCCAAAAGTTGTGATGAATGATATATATGTGATGTATGAGATCATGTTCTTGTAATAGGAATCACAACTTGCATGTCGATGAGTATGACAACCAGCAGGAGCCATAGGAGTTGTCTTAATTATTGTATGACCTGCGTGTCAATGATTAAACGCCATGTAATTACTTTACTTTATTACTAAATCGTTAGCCATAGTAGTAGAAGTAATAGTTGGCGAGCAACTTCATGGAGATACTATGATGGAGATCATGATGATGGAGATCATGGTGTCATGCCGGTGATGAAGATGATCATGGAGCCCCGAAGATGGAGATCAAAGGAGCTATATGATATTGGCCATATCATGTCACTATTTGATTGCATGTGATGTTTGTCATGTTTTTGCATCTTATTTACTTAAAACAACGGTAGTAAATAAGATAACCCCTCATAATAATTTCAAGAAAGTGTTCCCCCTAACTGTGCACCATTGCGAAAGTTCGTTGTTTCGAAGCACCACGTGATGATCGGGTGTGATAGATTCTAACATTCACATACAACTGGTGTAATACAGATTTACACATGCAAACCACTTGGGTTAACTTGACGAGCCTAGCATGTACAGACATGGCCTCGGAACACAGAGACCGAAAGTCGAACATGAGTCATATGGAAGATACGATCAACATGGAGATGTTCACCGATGATGACTAGACCGTCTCACGTGATGATCGGACACGGCCTAGTCGACTCAGATCATGTAACACTTAGATGACTAGAGGGATGTATAATCTGAGTGGGAGTTCATTAAATAATTTAATTAGATGAACTTAATTATCATGAACTTAGTCTAAAAACCTTTGCAAAAAATGTCTTGTAGATCAAATGGCCAACGCTCATGTCAACCTCAACTTCAACGCGTTCCTAGAGAAAACCAAGCTGAAAGATGATGGCAGCAACTATACGGACTGGGTCCGGAACCTGAGGATCATCCTCATAGCTCCCAAGAAACCATATGTCCTAGAAGGACCGCTAGGTGAATCACCCATCCCAGAGAACCAAGACGTTATGAACGCTTGGCAGTCACGTGCTGATGATTACTCCCTCGTTCATTGCGGCATGCTTTACAGCTTAGAACCGGGGCTCCAAAAGCGTTTTGAGCAACACGGAGCATATGAGATGTTTGAGGAGCTGAAAATGGTTTTCCAAGCTCATGCCCGGGTCGAGAGATATGAAGTCTCTGACAAGTTTTATAGTTGTAAGATGGAGGAAAATAGTTCTGTCAGTGATCACATACTCAAAATGTCTGGGTTGCACAACCGCTTGTCCCAGCTGGACATTAACCTCCCGGACGAGGCGGTCATTGACAGAATCCTTCAGTCGCTCCCACCTAGCTACAACAGCTTTGTGATGAACTACAATATGCAGGGGATGGTGAAAACTATTCCTGAAGTATTTTCAATGCCGAAGTCAGCGGAGGTGGAAATCAAAAAAGGAACATCAAGTGTTGATGGTCAATAAAACCACTAAGTTCAAGAAAGGCAAGGGTAAGAAGAACTTCAAGAAGGACGACAAGGAAGTTGCCGCGCCCGGTAAGCCAGTTGCCGGGAAGAAGTCAAAGAATGGACCCAAGCCTGAGACTGAGTGCTTTTATTGCAAAGGGAAGGGTCACTGGAAGCGGAACTGCCCCAAATACTTAGCGGACAAGAAGGCCGGCAACACTAAAGGTATATGTGATATACATGTAATTGATCTGTACCTTACCAGTGCTCGTAGTAGCTCCTGGGTATTTGATACCGGTGCGGTTGCTCATATTTGTAACTCAAAGCAGGAGCTGCGGAATAAGCGGAGACTGGCGAAGGACGAGGTGACGATATGCGTCGGGAATGGTTCCAAGGTCGATGTGATCGTCGTCGGCACGCTACCTCTACATTTACCTACGGGATTAGTTTTAAACCTCAATAATTGTTATTTAGTGCCAGCTTTGAGCATGAACATTGTATCTGGATCTCGTTTAATATGAGATGGCTACTCATTTAAATCCGAGAATAATGGTTGTTCTATTTATATGAGAGATATGTTTTATGGTCATGCCCCGCTGGTCAATGGTTTATTCTTAATGAATCTCGAATGTGATGTTACACATATTCATAGTGTGAATACCAAAAGATGTAAGGTTGATAATGATAGTCCCACATACTTGTGGCACTGCCACCTTGGTCACATTGGTGTCAAGCGCATGAAGAAGCTCCATGTTGATGGACTTTTAGAATCTCTCGATTATGAATCATTTGACACATGCGAACCATGCCTCATGGGCAAAATGACCAAGACCCCGTTCTCCGGAACAATGGAGCGAGCAACCAACTTATTGGAAATCATACATACTGATGTGTGTGGTCCAATGAGCGCTGAGGCTCGTGGAGGATATCATTATGTTCTCACTCTCACTGATGACTTAAGTAGATATGGGTATGTCTAATTGATGAAACACAAGTCTGAGACCTTTGAAAAGTTCAAGGAATTTCAGAATGAGGTAGAGAATCAAGGTGACCGAAAAATAAAGTTCTTACGATCAGATCGTGGATGAGAATATTTAAGTCACGAATTTGGTACGCACTTAAGGAAATGTGGAATCGTTTCACAACTCACGCCGCCTGGAACACCTCAGTGTAACGGTGTGTTCGAACGTCATAATCGCACTCTATTGGATATGGTGCGATCTATGATGTCTCTTACCGACTTACCGCTATCATTTTGGGGATACGCTCTAGAGACAGCTACATTCACTTGAAATAGGGCACCGTCTAAATCCGTTGAGATGACACCGTATGAATTATGGTTTGGGAAGAAACCTAAGCTGACGTTTCTAAAAGTTTGGGGATGCGATGCTTATGTCAAGAAACTTCAACCTGAAAAGCTCAAACTCAAGTCGGAAAAATGCGTCTTCCTAGGATACCCTAAGGAAACCATTGGGTATACCTTCTACCTTAGATCCAAAGGCAAGATCTTTGTTGCCAAGAACGGGTCCTTTCTAGAGAAAGAGTTTCTCTCGAAAGGAGTAAGTGGGAGGAAAGTAGAACTCGATGAAGTACTACCTCTTGAACCGGAAAATAGTGCAGCTCAGGAAAATGTTCCTATGGTGCATACGCCGACTGGAGAGGAAATTAATGATGATGATCAAGGTACTTCGGATCAAGTTGCTACTGAACTTCGTAGGTCCACAAGGACACGTTCCACACCAGAGTGGTATGGCAACCCTGTCCTGGAAATCATGTTGTTAGACAACGGTGAACCTTCAAACTATGAAGAAGCGATGGCGGGCCCAGATTCCAACAAATGGCTTGAAGCCATGCAATTCGAGATATGATCCATGTATGAAAACAAAGTATGGACTTTGACAGCCTTGCCCGATGATCGGCGAGCGATAGAAAACAAATGGATCTTTAAGAAGAAGACGGACGCGGATGGTAATGTTACCATCTATAAAGCTCGACTTGTCGCTAAGGGTTATCAGCAAGTTCAAGGGGTTGACTACGATGAGACTTTCTCTCCCGTAGCGAAGCTGAAGTCCGTCCGAATCATGTTAGCAATTGCCGCATACTATGATTATGAGATATGGCAGATGGACGTCAAAACGGCATTCCTTAACGGCTATCTTAAGGAAGAATTGTATATGATGCAGCCGGAAGGTTTTGTCGATCCCGAGAATGCTAACAAGGTATGTAAGCTCCAGCGATCCATTTATGGGTTGGTGCAAGCATCTCGGATTTGGAACATTCGCTTTGATGAGATGATCAAAGCGTTTGGGTTTATGCAGACTTATGGAGAAGCCTGCGTTTACAAGAAAGTGAGTGGGAGCTCTGTAGCGTTTCTCATATTATATGTAGATGGCATACTTTTGATGGGAAATGATATAGAACTTTTGGACATCATTAAGCCTACTTGAATAAGTGTTTTTCAATGAAGGACCTTGGAGAAGCTGCTTACATATTAGGCATCAAGATCTATAGGGATAGATCGAGACGCCTCATAGGTCTTCCACAAAGCACATACCTTGATAAGATATTAAGAAGTTCAATATGGATCAGTCCAAGAAGGGGTTCTTGCCTGTGTTGCAAGGTGTGAAATTGAGCTCGGCTCAATGCCCGACCACGACAGAAGATAGAGAAAAGATGAGTGTCATCCCCTATGCCTCGGTTATAGGGTCTATTATGTATGCCATGCTGTGTACCAGACCTGATGTAAACCTTGCCATAAGTTTGGTAGGAAGGTACCAAAGTAATCCTAGCATGGAACACTGGGCAGCGGTCAAGAATATCCCGAAGTACCTGAAAAGGACTAAGGATATGTTTCTCGTTTATATGGTGACGAAGAGCTCATCGTAAAGGGTTACATCGACGCTAGCTTCGACACAAATCTGGATGACTCTAAGTCACAAACCGGATACGTGTATATTTTGAATGGTGGGACAGTAAGCTGGTGCAGTTGCAAGCAAAGCGTCGTGGCGGGATCTACATGTGAAGCGGAGTACATGGCAGCCTCGGAGGCAGCGCATGAAGCAATATGGATGAAGGAGTTCATCACCGACCTAGGAGTCATACCCAATGCATCGAGGCCGATCACTCTCTTCTGTGACAACACTAGAGCTATTGCCCTTGCCAAGGAGCCCAGGTTTCACAAGAAGACCAGGCACATCAAGCGTCGCTTCAACTCCATTCGTGAAAATGTTCAAGATGGAGACATAGATATTTGCAAAGTGCATACAGATCTGAATGTCGCAGATCTGTTGACTAAACCTCTTCCGCGAGCAAAACATGATCAACACCAGAACTCTATGGGTGTTCGATTCATCACAATGTAACTAGATTATTGACTCTAGTGCAAGTGGGAGACTGTTGGAAATATGCCCTAGAGGTAATAATCAAATGATTATTATTATATTTCCTTGTCCATTATAATTGTCTATTATTCATGCTATAATTGTGTTATCCGGAAATCGTAATACATGTGTGAATAAATAGACCACAACATGTCCCTAGTAAGCCTCTACTTGACAAGCTTGTTGATAACCTGATAGTCATGGTTTCCTGACTATGGACATTGGATGTCGTTGATAACGGGATCACATCATTAGGAGAATGATGTGATGGACAAGACCCAATCCTAAGCATAGCACAAGATTGTGTAGTTCGTTTGCTAGAGCTTTTCCAATGTCAAGTATCTTTTCCTTAGACCATGAGATCGTGTAACTCCCGGATACCGTAGGAGTGCTTTGGATGTACCAAACGTCACAACGTAACTAGGTGACTATAAAGGTATACTATGGGTATCCCCGAAAGTGTCTGTTGCGTTGACACGGATCGAGACTGGGATTTGTCACTCCGTATGACGGAGAGGTATCTCTGGGCCCACTCGGTAATGCATCATCATAATGAGCTCAAAGTGACCAAGTGTTTGGTCACGGGATCATGCATTACGGTACGAGTAAAGTGACTTGCCGGTAACGAGATTGAACGAGGTATTGGTATACCGACGATCGAATCTCGGGCAAGTAACGTACCGATAGACAAAGGGAATTGTATACGGGGTTACTTGAATCCTCGACATCATGGTTCATCCGATTAGATCATCGAGGAGCATGTGGGAGCCAACATGGGTATCCAGATCCCGCTGTTGATTATTGACCGGAGAGTCATCTCGGTCATGTCTGCGTGTCTCCCAAACCCGTAGGGTCTACACACTTAAGGTTCGGTGACGCTAGGGTTGTAGAGATATTAGTATGTAGTAACCCGAAAGTTATTCGGAGTCCCGGATGAGATCCCGGACGTCATGAGGAGTTCCGGAATGGTCCGGAGGTAAAGAATTATATATAGGAAGTCAAGTTTCGGCCATCGGGAAAGTTTGGGGGGTCACTGGTATTGTACCGGGACCACCGGAAGGGTCCCGGGGGTCCATCGGGTGGGGCCACCTATACCGGAGGGCCACATGGGCTGAAGTGGGAGGGGAACCATCCATTGGTGGGCTGGTGCGCCCCCCTTGGGCCCCCCTGCGCCTAGGGTTGGAAACCCTAGGGGTGGGGGCGCCTCCATGGCTTGGGGGGCAAGCCGCCCCCCTTGGCCGCCGCCCCCCTTGGAGATTGCATCTCCTAGGGCCGGCGCCCCCCCTAGGGGCCCTATATAAAGAGGAGGGAGGGAGGTCAGCCGCACCCATGCTCTTGGCGCCTTCCTCTCCCTTTGCTACACCTCTCCCTCTCGTAGAGCTTGGCGAAGCCCTGCCGAGATTGCTGCTGCATCCACCACCATGCCGTCGTGCTGCTGGATCTCCATCAACCTCTCCTTCCCCCTTGCTGGATCAAGAAGGAGGAGACGTATTCCCCAACCGTACGTGTGTTGAACGCGGAGGTGTTGTCCGTTCAGCACTAGGATCATCGGTGATTTGGATCACGATGAGTACGACTAAGTCAACCCCGTTCTCTTGAACGCTTCCGCTCGCGATCTACAAGGGTATGTAGATGTACTCCTCTCTCTCATTGCTAGATGAACTCCATAGATTGATCTTGGTGAAGCGTAGAAATTTTTTATTTTCTGCAACGTTCCCCAACAGCCCATGGCACCCCAAGATAATTCAAGGACAACCAAAAGCCTAAGCTTGGGGATGCCTATGCTCCAGAAGGCATTCCCTCTTTCGTCTTTGTCTATTGGTAACTTTACTTGGAGCTATATTTTAATTTACCACATGATATGTGTTTTGCTTGGAGCGTTTTGTATGATATGAGTCTTTGCTTTTTAGTTTACCACAATCATCCTTGCTGTACACAACTTTTGGGAGAGACACACATGATTCGGCATTTATTAGAATACTCTACGTACTTCACTTATATCTTTTGAGCTAGACAGTTTTACTCTAGTGCTTCACTTATATCTTTTTAGAGCACGGTGGTGGTTTTATTTTGTAGAAATTATTGATCTCTCAAGCTTCACTTATATTATTTTGAGAGTCTTTTAGAACATCATGGTATTTGCTATGGTTAAAAAATTGGTCCTAGAATGATGGGCATCCAAGTTGGGTATAATAAAAACTATCATAGGAAGTGAATTGAATACTATGATCAACTTGATGCTTGATAATTGTTTTGAGATATAAATGTGGTAATATTAGAGTCATGATAGTGGAGTAATTGTGAATTTGAGGAATACTTATGTTGAAGTTTGTGATTCACGTAGCATGCACGTATGATGAACCGTTATGTGATGAAGTTGGAGCATGATTTATTTTTTGATTGTCTTCCTTATGAGTGGCGGTCGGGGACGAGCGATGGTCTTTTCCTACCAATCTACCCCCGTAGGAGCATGCGTGTAGTACTTTGTATCAATAACTTGTAGATTTTTGCAATAAGTATATGAGTTCTTTATGACTAATGTTGAGTCCATGGATTATACACACTCTCACCCTTCCACTATTGTTAGCCTCTCTTGTGCCGCGAAACTTTTTCCGGTACCATACACCCACTATGTACCTTCCTCAAAACAGCCACCATACCGACCTATTATGGCATTTCCATAGCCATTCCGAGATATATTGCCATACAACTTTCCACCATTCCGTTTATTATGACACGCTCCATCATTGTCATATTGCTTTTGCATGATCATGTCGTTGACATCGTATTTGTGGCAAAACCACCTTGATGATTCTTTCATACATGTCACTCTTGATTCATTGCATATCCTGGTACACCACCGGAGGCATCCACATAGAGTCATATTTTGTTCTAAGTATTGAGTTGTAATTCTTGAGTTGTAAGTAAATAAAAGTGTGATGATCTTCATTATTAGAGCATTGTCCCACGTGAGGAAAGGATGATGGAGACTATGATTCCCCCAAAAGTCGAGATGAGACTCCGGACTTTATGAAAAATAAAATAGGCCAAAGCAGCCCAAATAAACAAAAAGAGGCCAAAGAAGCCCACCAAAATAAAAAAAATGAGAGAAAATGAGAGAAGGGACAATGTTACTATCCTTTTCCACACTTGTGCTTCAAAGTAGCACCATGATCTTCATGATAGAGAGTCTCCAATGTTGTCACTTTCATATACTAGTGGGAATTTTACATTATAGAACTTGGCTTGTATATTCCAATGATGGGCTTCCTCAAAATGCCCTAGGTCTTCGTGAGCAAGCAAGTTGGATGCACACCCACTTAGTTTCTTTTGTTGAGATTTCATACACTTATAGATCTAGTGCATTTGTTGCATGGCAATCCCTACTCACTCACATTGATATCTATTAATGGGCATCTCCATAGCCCGTTGATACGCCTAGTTGATGTGAGACTATCTTCTCCTTTTTGTCTTCTCCACAACCACCATTCTATTCCACATATAGTGCTATGTACATGGCTCACGCTCATGTATTGCGTGAAAGTTGAAATTTTTTGAGAACATTAAAGTATGAAACAATTGCTCGGCTTGTCATCGGGGTTGTGCATGATTTAAATATTTTGTGTGATTAAGATAGAGCATAGCCAGACTATATGATTTTGTAGGCATAGCTTTCTTTAGCCATGTTATTTTGAGAAGACATGATTGCTAAGTATTATTGTTTTCATGTCAATATGAACTTTTATCTTGAATCATTTGGATCTGAACATTCATGCCACAATAAAGAAAATTACATTGAGAATTATGCTAGGTAGCATTCCACATCAAAAATTCTGTTTTTATCATTTACCTACTCGAGGACGAGCAGGAATTAAGCTTGGGGATGCTTGATACGTCTCCAACGTATCTATACTTTTTAATTGTTCCATGCTATTATATTACCCGTTTTGGATGTTTATGGGCTTTACTATACACTTTTATATCATTTTTGGGACTAACCTACTAAATGGAGGCCCAGCCCGAATTGCTATTTTTTTGTCTATTTCAGTGTTTCGCGGAAAAGGAATATCAAATAGAGTCCAAACGGATTGAAACCTTCGGGAGCGATCTTTTTGGAACAAACGCAATCCAGGAGACTTGGAGTGGACGTCAAGAAGCAGCCGAGGCGGCCATGAGGGTGTAGGGCACGCCCCCTGCCTCGTGGGCCCCTCGTGGCTCCCCTGACCGACCTCCTTCACCTATATATATCTACGTACCCGAGAACATCCAGGAGCACCACGAAAAATTATTTCCACCGCCGCAACCTTCTGTACCCATGAGATCCCATCTTGGAGCCTTTTCCGGCACTCCTTCGGAGGGGGAATCGATCACGGAGGGCCTCTACATCATCACCAAGGCCTCTCCGATGAGTTGTGAGTAGTTTACCATAGACCTCCGGGTCCATAGTTATTAGCTAGATGGCTTCTTCTCTCTCTTTGAATCTCAATACAAAGTTCTCCTTGATCTTCTTGGAGATCTATTCGATGTAACTCTTTTTGCGGTGTGTTTGTCGAGATCCGATGAATTGTGGGTTTATGATCAAGTTTATCTATGAGAAATATTTGAATCTCCTCTGAATTCTTTTATGTATGGTTGGTTATCTTTGCAAGTCTCTTCGAATTATCAGTTTGGTTTGGCCTACTAGATTGATCTTTCTTGCAATGGGAGAAGTGCTTAGCTTTGGGTTCAATCTTGCGGTGTCCTTTCCTAGTAACAGCAGGGGTAGCAAGGCACTATTGTATTGTTGCCACCGAGGATAAAAAGATGGGGTTTATATCATATTGCTTGAGTGTAACCCTCTAATCATGTCATCTTTCTTAATGTGTTACTCTGTTCTTATGAACTTAATACTCTAGATGCATGCTGCATAGCGGTTGATGTGTGGAGTAATAGTAGTAGATGCAGGCAGGAGGCGGTCTACTTGTTGCGGACGTGATGCCTATATACATGATCATGCCTAGATATTCTCATAACTATGCACTTTTCTATCAATTGCTCGACAGTAATTTGTTCACCCACCGTAATAATTATGCTATCTTGAGAGAAGCCACTAGTGAAACCTATGGCCCCTGGGTCTATTCTCTATCATATAAGTTTCCAATCTACTTTATTTTGCAATCTTTACTTTTCAATCTATATCATAAAAATATCAAAAATATTTATCTTATCATATTATCTTTATCAGATCTCACTTTCGCAAGTGGCCGTGAAGGGATTGACAACCCCTTTATCGTGTTGGTTGCGAGGTTCTTGTTTGTTTGTGTAGGTGCGAGGGACTTGTGAGGAGCCTCCTACTGGATTGATACCTTGGTTCTCAAAAACTGAGGGAAATACTTACACTGCTTTGCTGCATCACCGTTTCCTCTTCAAGGGGAAAATCAATGCATGCTCAAGAGGTAGCAAAGATCAACCCGAGTGAGGCAAGTCCTTCATCGATGATGGCCATTGTGGGATAGACAAGGTTACTTCTTCATGGACCCTTTGTGAGTGAAGGCCTCTATGGACTCGCGCAGCCGTTACCCTTCGTGGGTTGAAGTCTCCATCCACGTGGACGTACGATAGCACCACATATTGGAACCACACCAAAAATCTGCGCGTATCCGTTGCGTTTGCACTTTCCAATTCCCATCCCTTTGCATTCTTACACTTGCATGCTTTACTCTTTCCGCTGCCCATACTCTTTCTATGCTTGTGTAAGATGTATTGTGCGCCTATTGACATGTGCTAAACTCAACCTTAACTTGAAGAATTCTAAAAATTGTCACTTTTACTTGTTAATGATCTAATCACCCCTCTACACCCCTCTTCTTGACCTTTCACACAACAATCTGGTTGTCTTATGGTGAAAGGGTTCAACTAATAAATTCTGCACTACCCTCACTACTTTCTTTTGCAACGTGCGTGCTCAAGTTACCTCTAAAACTTATAGATATCTTTGACCGAGCCAAAATACACTATTTATGGAGGAAGGTGCCTGACAGGGATGTAAAAGTCAATTCTCTCGCTGCTTGGGACATGGTATGTAAACCTAAAAAAGGAGGGCTAGGGGTACTTGATCTGAAGATTCAAAACAAAGCCCTGCTTTTCAAATTCCTCTACAAATTCATGCATAAGGTTGACTTACCTTGGGTTATGATCATATGGAATCAGTACTATGACACTACACCTCCACAAGCTGTCCATAGTTGTGGTTCGTTCTGGAGGAGAGATGTCTTCTCCTTGATGAGCATATATCAAGGTATCACCACATGCATCCCAACAGCAGGGTGCACAATTCTTCTTTGGAAAGATCAGTGGCATAATGAGCATGTTCTTATGGACTCACATGACCATTTTTTCATGTGCAAAAAATCAAGACATATCTATTGCTCAATTTGATGCAAACTCTGATCCTACTGCACACTTTAACTTCCATTGTCACTAGAGGCTAGAGAAGAATTGTAGACTTAACTAATACCATCAATGGCTTGACACTAGAACCTATGAAAATGGATGAATGGATTCTTTGCTGGGGAGAAACAAATTATAAACCAAGGAAATTCTACATGTTCCTCTTCAGGAATATAAGCGCTCCCAATGATATTACAAAGATTTGGAAATCTAAAGGCATCATGCGACACAAAGTCTTTGCGTGGCTAATGTTGATGGACATGGTGAACACAAGAGATATGCTCCCGAGGAGACATTTTGACATAGGTGAAGATCACTCCTGCCTAACTTGCACAACTAGAGCTCTGGAAACCAATGGCCATCTTTTCTTTGGTTGCACCTTTGCCAAGAGGGCAAAGACCACTATTTCAAGAAATAAAAATTCTCTCAACATGGAATATTTGGAAGCGAAGGAATAAGGTATTGTTTGATGGTGCACAAGCATCCCACTTGGACTGGCTCAGAATGTTACAACTGGATATGGAGATCTTGAAATTCAGATTGTCGTGAGACATATGAACTTTCCTTGAGGGTTTCCTAGCAATCCTCACTGTATAGTTTTGTTAGTCACACCATCATGTAACCTCTGATACGATCTAGAACTTGGACTCTGGCCAATGGGCATGTAAATACTTTGCAATTATTCATTTATTTATAAAACAACAGTAGGAGCCTCTCCTGTTGTTTTAACCGTTCAAAAAAGGGTTAGGTGAAAGATGACATGATTACATCACAACACTATGCACCATCTCGCACATAGCTGCACCAACAGACCCAATCACGTCAACTCGTTTGCATCACTTGGTCTTCGCCCTTAAAAAATGACCTATTCGGTCGCTCCTCCGGAGTGAAGCCCAACAGTGCTTTAAGGGCATCTCCAATGTGGGGATGCATTTCATCTGCTCGCATCCGTTTATGCCCGCATGGAGACAAACCATAGCCCAACGCGCACAACTTTTCTGTTTCTGTCTATTTCGTGTCTGTGCGGACCAATTTCCAGCCCAATTATGGGTTGGGTTTGCGATCCCATGGATAAGAGACGACAACCACCCGACCCTTTTAAATGCCATGCGTGCGGGGGCGCCCATCCCCGCCCACTCCTTTTCCCCCACTTTGCTCCCCCGCCGTCAACAGAAACCCTAGGCCACCGCCCACCACCGGCGCAATGTTGTGGAAGTGGCTCCCCGGGAAGCATGATCATGAAGCCGTCTCCTCCACAGGGCGACAATGCGTGGCCCCATTCACCTTGCTGTTGCCGGGGCTCCGTCATCGTGGCGGGACCGTAGGTACGTCCCTGTCGAGACGTGCTTGAGGTACCAGGAGGTGAAGCCGTGGGCACTACTGGGGAACACATGGATGTGGACTTCCACGTTCCCGGTGATGCAAGAGCTGGAGGAGCCCGAGAACAAGTAATAGGGGGCGCCACCCCTGCCCGCGCCGGTGGTAGGGCCACCGCCACCACTAACACCAACGTCGCCATGGTCACTTCCAACCTTCATTGACCTTGTTGACGTCGAGGACAAATAGTAGGCTCCAGCGCCAATGTGCGTGTGCTCCGGCAGCTACCCAAGTTAGGTCTAGAGTTTATTTAATTTATAGTCATGTTTTTTAGTTTAATAATTTTTTTAGGGGTTTTTAGTTTAATAAATGGAACGTACTTTTTGGCGGCTTAAATATTTTTTTTTAAATCAAGAAGAAAAAATGAACTGGCAGGCCGACGAACACGGACAGACATTTGGTGTTCACCCTGCCATACAAACGGATAAAAACGGACACATTTTGTATCTATTTGAGTCAACAGTTGGAGTTGCCTAAGGTTCGTGCATGATATCAAAGATACCAAAACTGCACCACACGGGTTTGGATAGGTAATGTGCATGCTACCAAACGCGTTGTTAGCTTTCCTGTGTGTACCTTTTCTGCTAATGCATATACAGTACAGGTTGTCTTA
Organism: Triticum dicoccoides; assembly: GCF_002162155.2. NCBI lineage: Eukaryota > Viridiplantae > Streptophyta > Magnoliopsida > Poales > Poaceae > Triticum > Triticum dicoccoides. The sequence continues at coordinate 581,966,216 of NC_041387.1, forward strand.
ATAATTTTCAGGTACTCCCTCTGTTTCTATTTACTGTGCATATTAAGTTTGACTAAAGTCAAATTTCATAAAGTTTGATCAAGTATATAGAAAAAATATAAGTATTTACCATATAACAAATTTATATCTATCTACTACCCCTATAAAAAAGAGGGAGCAGATCCAAGCAATTATATTCATACATCTATAATATCTAACGGCCCCTAATCCTCCCGTGGTTAACTCAACAAGCCACACATCTATCCACTAATCCTGCCCACCGTTCGAAAAAAACCCAAACACCCACATGTGTGGCATATTTGCACATCGTTCACACGTCTTGATGCGCGTTGATTCTGTTTTGCACGAATCCTGAACAAATCTGTTAGAATGGGAGTGCCACGTGGGCATCATCGTGTGTGTGGGCATTGAAGAGTTCACCCACACACCCCGCAACACGCGGTTTGCCAGCTGCACTGTGTGGGCGAAGTAGTTTCTGCCCACACAGCCACCACCTAGTCCATCTGCGTATGGGCGAACTGCTTTTCGCACACACGACACTCGTGTGTGGTTGGATGACAACTACAGTTGCACGTACGCGGCAACTAGGTAAACACACATGGCAACTATGATTTGTTGCTATACGGCAATTGCAGTTGTGCGTCCGTGTCAATCAGATAAACACACATGACTTCACCCGCAAAAAAAAGATAAACACACATGACAATTGTGATTAACCATACATGACAACTATGGTTGGACCACACGTGACAACTAGGTAAACACACATGACAACTATTGTTTGACCATATGTGACAAGTAGTTAATCACATACGGCAACCATGGTTTGATTACATGGGACAACTACCATAAATTAGACATAACAACTATAGTTAATCAAAACAGAGAGTTTTCATGCTTTTACAACTACATTTTGCTATCCCGAATAATTACATCTGCCATCGCGGATGGCAAATAAATCTCATCCCATGGGTACCTAATATAGTTGCGTCAGAACGTGTGGGCATATTTGCTTCGTGCCACACGCGCGAGGTGGGGTTATAGTACTTTTTGAGCGTGTGGCACGAAGTAGTTGCGCTCACACGTGTGAGCAATTCTAATGTTCGCCTACGCACAGCCCGTGTGAGTTGTCTCCTGTTCAGGTCACACACGGTGTGTGTGGACGGATGTATGTGCGTGCGTACATCAAACACCCCGCACTAAGGGCATGTCCAGCGGGTAGCCCTAGGGGTACTGCCCCATTGGTTTGGGTGGTCCAACTAGGTTCGGTTGATGCTTCAAACTTGTTAGGGGATCTTCTGCAAGAGGCAGCCTCTTGGGTAGAAAAAGTAAAGAGTGATAAGAAAATGTGAGAGCAAAGATGATAGACACTGGGGTCCATGGCATGAAAGGCTTTTGTTCATGTGACTGAAGAAATCAATTTTCCCATGCCTAGCTGGATGCATCGGGGGCGGCAGCTACCCCTGCCCTCATTGCTCATTGAACAGATCACGGCCAGGGCCTCCGTCGCCGTCCACCTCCACCGCCGCTCCACATCCCCATCCTCCTCCTCCGCCGCCGCCTCCCCGCCCATCCTCGCCGCCGCACCACGGTGAGCGGTGGCAGGTTTGTCGGGCGACGGGTCACCTGGGATGCCAACCGATGGATGCGGGTCAAGCCGACCCAGGCGGCGGCGCATCTTCGGGAGAGGAGAGGGGAAGAGAAGGAGAGTCTTGATCATCTAAAAAAAAGGAGAGTCCTGGCGGCGGCTGAGGAGGTGCTCGCCGGCGAGCGGGGTCCGGTGGCCTCCTGGCACGTGGGGTTGGACGGGGGCGCTTCCCGTCGGCCGCGGCCGTCCTCACAATACCACCTACTCGAAAGCATCGCCGCTCCCCGCAGCCAGCCAAGGCGACGTCTCCTGCCCCTCCTACCCACGCGACGATGTCGCTCCCCGCCTCCTACCCATGTGACATCGGCACGTCGCCTGCCCCAACAGGCCAACATCACCCACCCCGTCGTCCTCCTCCTCCTTAGTGCCGCCCTCTCGCCCACCCACAACGCCTTGCCTTGCAGCGCCTCCTGGCACACGCACGGTCCACACTGGAGCACGCCGCCCCTCGCTGCCGGTGACAGCACCCCTCATGTTCTTCCTTTTGGGTCTACTTTCTCTCTCACACATATACGTGTATCTGCACTGATTCCCTGTAGGAAGAGGACAAGTTGTTGGATCTGAGCACCTGTAGGAGGAGCATAAGCATAAGGAGGAATCGATTAGACAAGAATTATTTTTTAATTCGTATTTCTATGTCTGCATGATGACATTAGTTAACTGGTAATAGTAAGTCAGTGGCATACATCACTGATGAAACAGTTTTTTTTCCCATTTAGCAAGGAATTTGTGATATGTTCCTCATAATCAATGTTATGCCAGAAACTTTTACACAACTCAAGCCTCTACCAGTAATTGTAAATTAGTCATGACACCCAGTCTAGCACCTGTCGTGTTGTTTGATTTGTCTCTCTATATATATGTTCCCAAGAGTGGTCATACTTTTATATGACGATTTCCAACATATGATTGCACTGAAAGTTAATTTGATATTTCATTAATTTATCCAATTTTGGTTGTATAAATATAATTTTTAATTTGGCATCCCATTCCATGCCAAGAATCAAATCACAAGCTCAATTTGTTCCTTTGTAACGGGGTTCAGTAGCTTCCCTCTCCTGAATTAGTCTTATTGTAATTTCATGGTTATGCAATTATCAATCTTCTCTTATTCATTTCACGTGTCCATAGTTAGCCAGGCAATTGAAGGCGAATCATGTATTTTAGCACAGGTTCGATGTGGCGGTTGTTAAACTTATTCCAACTGTGAAGAATGGTAGTTGTTGCCGGATGAATTTCTGGTCTCGCACCTCCTTATTTCTGGTCTTGCACCATGGACAGCCTGAACAGCGCAGACGCGTGCTTCTCCTGAGGAGGGCCATGCGACATGCCGACATCAGGCGAGACCCCGGCCAGGCCGGCAGACATAGCCAAGTAAGACTAACTAAGTGCTAGATATTGTCGTGAGAAATTTTGGTGGATAGGATTTTAATAAAGTAGCAGTGTAGGTCAAGATGACTCAGAGATTTGTATGCAAAATGTGTAGACAGAATATGATACATTTACATTGACAGGTCTAGGCACGGATGGAGAGATTTATGATTTTAATTGATTAAGCTTAATACTTCTGCTCACTCATTATTACTCTGTATTCATCAAAATCTATTTATTTTGTACTATATAATATGGTAGCATGTTTGATGAACACAAACATAGACGGCCATGGTGCTAGCTGATAGCACTTGCTTACTTAAAAAGTTTGCATACTTTTCTCTAATTATATGAGAGTTTCTTACCAACTGTTGAGCCTACCAGCTTTATATCTATGTCTCTAAAGCCACTTCTTAACTTCAGGTCGGTACTTTGCGGTAGAGTATACCTCCATAATTCTTCATCTAAGATACTAAAGTTTATTGATGATGCTTTCTTTCAAGATATGCGGTACAAGGGATTTGAGGCGGATTGAGGAAGGAGCTGGAGCAGGTGGAGGATTGAGGAAGGAGCTGGAGCAGAGACGGACTAGAGGTGCTTAAGGGCATGTTTTTAGACTAGCCTGCTTAAGTACATGTTCATATGGAAGGGAATTTAAGTGCATGTTTTTGGATTGCAGGATGGAAGGGAACTTAAGTGCATGTTTTTGGATTGTAGATGGACTAAGTTCCTGTTTAAAAATGGTGACTGCGTTTAGAGCTGCCATTGGTGCTTGGTCAGACATGGTGTCTTTGTAACTACACTAAGTTCCCTGGTTCCTGCATAAAAATGTTAGCACGATGACATTTCTAAACATGATCTAGAAGCCCTCCAACCAGATCAAGCTCGGTACATTATAATAAAAAAATGACAAGGTAGTTAGAACTTCAGAATTCTATACAGGGTATATATTTGGTTGTACCATATTTAGCTGAACTAAAGTAGATGCTCTAACTGTGTTCATGTGATTTTGAACAGGTCCATGGAGATAAGGCCTAATGTGCACCCAAGGTTCAGAGGTGATCCAGGTTTCCAAGAAGGTTAGAAGGTTAGTTGCTTGTGCAATTCAGTTCAAAGGTAGCTTGTTGCTGGAAGGAGTGGAACTCAAGAAAACATAATAGGTTGGAGATTATCGGCTTCCTGTCAGAAATTGAGTTGAGCCAAGCTTTTTGTTCTTTTACTCTGTCTTTTCTTCTCAGAGAGGTTAATTTTCTATGCACACCTGTGTACAAACCTGCCCCTGCAGGTTAGTGATCGGAGGCTATGTCGTAAATTGTAATGCTACTCCTTCAGAATAGAGTTAGCTCCTTCGATTGCCAAAAGAGGCCTGGTGTTATGATTTTACTTCAGAATATTGGTTTTATGTCATTAATATTTTTATGTGAGATATTTGTTTTGTATTTTAGTAGTCGGTCAGGTGTGAGGTATGTTTATCTGTAACACATAATTGACTACCAGAAATTTAAGAATACCTTATCAAGGCCATTTGCAGGTTTGTAAAAGCATTTGGTTAGCAACCTCATATTATATAGTACTCCCTCTGTCGCAAAATAATGACTCAACTTTGTACTAAGTTTAGTACAAACTTAGTACAAAGTTGAGTCACTTATTTTGGGACGGAGGGAGTATATGTTGATTTAACTACTCCCTCCGTTCCTAAATATAGGTCTTTGTAGAGATTTCAACAAGTGACTAGATACAGAGCAAAATGCGTGAATCTACACTCTAAAATATGGCTATATACATCTGTATGTGGTGGTCCATTTGAAATCTCTAAAAAGACTTATATTTAAGAACGAAGGGAGTATATCTTTATCTTTTTTCTAAGGTTCCAGTTATCCATTGCTTAATGATATTTAGAGCAATTGTAGGATTGCATCTCGACGTACTGAACACATTGCAAGGTTGCTTTTCAATCATAACTAGATTTCTGATTCTTTTACAGCCTACTAGAACACAGAATATATTAAACAATATATCATATGATCACAATGATGTCTCATTTTTGGAAAAACAACTTGTGACATAACAACATTGTGTATTAATCAATTCATATATTGGTGCTCAACATTTAACGTGCGTTGCATGTGCAAGTATATTTAATAATGAATATAATGGTATTGATTTGTTATTGATATTTTTGTCAAAGTTTAAAAAACCGGAGGGAGTATATTATTGTCGACCAAAGTTGTCTCGTATACCAACTGGATTTCGAAATGTGTGACTGGAGGCCAATCATATCCAACCAGGCAGGTTAGTCCCAAACATTTGAGTTAGAGAATACTAGTACAGGAGAAGCATCCATCAAAGACCAGTCGAATCATAAACGAAAATCAGGTCTGATGATGAAATTTTCGGCCTGATAAGCAGTAATTCGATTTCGCCGGAAGAGCAGTAGTAAACTTCAGAAACGCAATTCAGTTCTGAAGAGAAATCAGAATTCTTCAAGCCTACAGAAAAGTTTTTTCCTTGCTTTGGTTGGGGCGCGCCAGGCCCAGCCTGCAGTGCAACGGCTGGGCGACACACTAAGGCCCCAGTAGCAAGCTACTATGATGGACCCTCCCCCATAAAAAATAAATTTAATATTATTGTGGGCACATGGCTCACATATCAGATATTAAACTGATAAAAACAAATACTACACTTGATCTTAGCCAAAAGACCGAGAAAGGTATGCTCCTTCCGGCTGGCCTGGGTCTGGTTATATAGCACGTCGCCTCCTTCCGCTCTGGCTCCGCGAGGTGGGATTAAACTAGAGCGCTGCGCAGCAGAGCAGCTCTGTGTTCCGTTCGTTGTTTTGAGCTTGGGCCGAAGTTGAGTTAAGGCCCAGCATAGATGGGCTTTTGATTCCCATAATACGGCCTCACAGTGGAACTAGTACTATTTTTTGCATGTAAGTGCAACTACTAGTTCTCAAAAAGGAAAAAAAGACAGTGCAACTACTACAAATTCTCTTGTGTTTTCACGCTTACTTTTTTTGTTCTCAAAAAGAAAAGGAAAACTGCACACGTCTTCCTGTTTTTGAGAAAAATTATCCAGACAACTTGAAAAATATACTATTTCCCTGCAGCTCGGCTGAACATCTAGGTCGAACAGTGCAAACTTTTATCAACTTTAAATCATCCTCTGTTACGTTACAAACCCTTGGAATTGTGTATGAAACGATATGCATTATTGCGTCATCTATATAGCTGGAGCTGGAATCCTCACCGCAAAAATAAAATATAATAGCTGGAGTATGGTGCACACACACACACCAACGGATGTTCTTGCCTGGAAGTAGCGCTGCATTTTGTTTTGTCTCGTTAGGCACCCACCAATGGTGCTGGGTTTATAAAACTCGGCATGTCGCTGTCCCGTGGTTGGCAGCGCGACGATGGTTCCATCGCCAAGATCATGGCAACGAAATGGTCAAGCTGTTCGACGTGTTATTGCCATCATTTTTTTCAGACTCCAGAGAGTGACATATATCATGGTGGCGCGGCTTCTGAGCAAGCTAGCAATTGACATGTTCTTGCCGGACCGAGTGAAAAGTGACCAGTACAAGTAAGCGCGTTGTGACATGCTGTTCTCCTCGCCTACTAAACTAAGCACGCGCACACGTACATGCAGACGTGTTGGAGATGATATGAAAAATAACAGGAGATCACAAGCTCAAGAGTGAATGAATGTTCAGACGGACGTGCGCGCCAGCAACTAGAAGGACAGCTGCGGTGCATCGAGATTCACTAGCGATGAATAGATATATATATATATTTCTATAATTTATAGTATTTCCCATTTCACTGTCGTAACTTATAACAGATGATCTGAACATTATGAACATTAGCGTCAGGAAAAGAAGAAGAAGAAAAATAAAAGAATGGGCCGACTGAAGAAGAATGTGATGAGATGATCGTCTTCAGGCGTCCTGGGAGTAGAAGTCGATGATGTCCTTGAGGTCGGGCTGGAGGAGGGAGACGGCGGAGCGGTCGTGGCAGCCGGCGAGCCAGAGGATGTGCTCGAAGAGGATGGCGTCGACGTCCACGAAGAGGGCCTTGCTCCTGCGCTCCTCCTTCCGCGCCGCCGTCTCCAGGAGCACCCGGAACGGGTAGGTGTCGAGCACCAGCTGGTCCACGGCGAACACCCGCCGCTCCTTGCCGACCACCACCGTCACCGTCGCCGCCGGGGGCGGGCCGGCCTCGTGGTCGCCGTCCAGGGAGTGGTAGCCGAGGCGGTGGGCGGAGGAGGTCGACGGCCGCCGGAGGAAGACGCAGCAGCCGGCCATGGAGGAGATAGCGCTTCCTTCCCTCGGTGCTCTGGTTCTTGGACTCCTCTGCTGCTTTGGACGCGTTGGTCTTGGGTGTGGGAGTGGGTTCCGTGGGGAGGGCGCGGCGAGGTGGTTTATACTAGGAGACGGGATCGTGGGCGGGTCGAGCCGTTGGAGGTTGGAGCTGGCTGTCTCGGGGTAGCCGTTGGACCGGGCCAGGCAGCGGAGGACAGGGGGTGACGGAAAGCGACAGACGGGGGCCGCGTCCCGGACCCGCTCCCCTGTCCGCCACTCGTCCATGTTTTTGTATCCTTCTTCTTTTTTCCAACTTTCCATTGATTTCGTCTCTGACTTGGCTCCGCCGGCTGGAGAGCTCACCATAATAACTCGTCAAGCAGTTGTCGAGACGTGTAGGCTGTAGAGACACGCGGTGTTTGCACTGGGACGGACATGGACACGGGCACGAGTGCACGACGATGCCGAGCGCGTGGCTCTGGGTTGGGACGATTGGGACGTGCCCAGTTGCGCGTTGCGTCGCCATCGCGCGCGCCGGAGCACCCGGCGCGGATAACGCGGCTTTAGGGCAGGAGAGACGCGGTAGAGGCAAAATCGAACATTTTAAAAAGTTTTAGGGCAGGACAGAGAGGCGGTTTTAGGGCATCAGAAATTTTCTGTCGCAGCAAATGATGTAAAATAGGGTATCAGAAAAAGTTGTCCTCCTCCACCCATCACAGCCGTCGTCGCCCCGAGCGCGCCCCCGAGCTTCTGCCGCGGACCACCCTCATTCGACGGCGTGGTCCGAGTTCTCCTTGACAACCACGACCATGTCTAGGGTGTGTGCCAAGTCCCAGTACTCTCTGTAAACGATACCCGTAAGCCCGGACTCCCTCAGCTGCCCCAAGTTCGTCCGCCTCTGTCCGCGCTCAAATTCCTCGCCATCTTGCTGCCTTGACGCCGAGCTCGCTTACATCTTTCTTAAGAGCCCCGCCATGGCCTCCACCGAGCTGGCTGCCACCTTCTCTCTCTTTTTCACTATATTTTATTTCTCCCACACACAAAAAGAGCCCCACTATGGCCATCACCGAGCGACTTCTTGGCCAACGTCGCTACACACCTCGCGGTTCATGTCCACATGACCCCGCGCATTGTCCCCATCCTCCGCGCATGATTAATTGGGCGAAAACCACTCCAAGACAACAACTCGCCATAGTTTTCGTCACTTCTGCCCGTCAGTTGTCCGGCCAAATTCGATGGGCACAACGACCTCCGACCATTCCCCTTCTTACCTGACTCTCCTGTGAGCACCCCAACAACATCGGTCACCGCCTTGACGAGGCTCTCAAACCCCTGCAACCTCCCTGTGTCGCGAGCTCCAACAACGCCCCAAAGCAAACTTGAGGAGAGGGAAAACAAGAGAGATGGTGGATGGCCTCGAGTGACATTGCAACGTGGGGGAGAGGGAGGACCAGAGTGCAGCGATGATACGTCTCCAACGCATTTATAATTTTTAATTGTTCCATGTTGTTATATTATCAATCTTGAATGTTTTATATTCATTTACTAGCAACTTTATATCATTTTTGGGACTAACCTATTGACATAGTGTCCAGTGCCAGTTGTTGTTTTCTGCTTGTTTTTTACTTTGCAAAATATCAATACCAAACAAATTCCAAATGCAACAAAACCTTTTGGAATTTTTTTCTGGACAGAGAACACCCAGGGAGCCAAAGGAGCTCACGGGAGGAGGCCCGTAGGACCCACTAGGCACCAGGGCGCGCTGATGGGTAGTGGAGCCTACGGGAAGCTTCTCCGTCAACCTCCACCTCTATGAATACTCTAAAATCTCCAAAACCCTAGGGGAGTCGACGAAATACAGTTCCAGCCGCCGCAAGTTCCAGAACCACGAGATCCAATCTAGAGCCCTTCTTCGGCACTTTGCCGGATGGGGCAACAATCACAGAGGGGTTCTTCATCATCCTTGTTGCCCCTCCGATGATGCATGAGTTGTTTACCACAGACCTACGGGGCCGTAGCTAGTAGCTAGATGGCTTCTTCTCTCTTTTTGATCTTCAATACAATGTTCTCCTCGATGTTCTTGGAGATCTATTTGATGTAACTTCTTTTTGCGGTGTGTTTGTTGGGATTCCGATGAACTGTGGGTTTATGACCAGTTACATCCATGAATATTATTTGAGTCTTTGTTGAACTCTTTTATGCATGATTGTTATAGCCTCGTATTTCTTCTCCAACATTTTGGTTTGGTTTGGCCAACTAGATTGATTTTTCTTGCCATGGGAAGATGTGCTTTGTGATGGGTTTGATCTTGCGATGCTCAATCTCAATGGCAGAAAGATACATGACATGCATGTATCATTGCTATTAAGGATAAAAAGATGGGATTTACTCCTACATGAATATATCTTGTCTACATCATGTCATCGTTCTTACTGCATCACTCCATTTTCCCATGAACTTAATACACTATATGCATGCTGGATAGCGGTCGGTGTGTGGCATAATAGTAGTAGATGCAGACAGGAGTCGGTCTACTAGTCTTGGACGTGATGCATATATACATGATCATTGCCTTGGATATCATCATGATTATTCGTTTTTCTATCAATTGCCCAATAGTAATTTGTTTACCGATCGTATGCTATTTTCTCGTGAGAAGCCTCTAGTGAAAACTACACCCCCAGGTCTATTTCCTATCATATTAAAACAAAAAGTACCTTGCTGCACTTTTTCTTTCTTTATTTTATTTTTGTTCTATTAGATATATTTATCAAATCTCATACAATTTAATCTATCTCAATACTGAGGAGGGATTGACAACCCTCTTACGAGTTGGGTTGCAAGTATTTGTTGTTTGTGTGCAGGTGTTGTTTACATAGTGATGTTTGGTTGTCCTACTGGATTGATAACCTTGGTTTCATAACTGAGGGAAATACTTACCTTTGTTATGTTGCATCATCATCTCCTCTTCCGGGAAATACCAACACAGATACAAGCCATAAGGAAGAATTTCTGGCGCCGTTGCCTGGGAGACATCATCAATATCTATCAAGTACCTACGCATAAAACTTTCATCTCCTTGCAATTATTTTATTTTCTATTTACCTCTCATTTTCATCTTCCCCACTTCTAAAACGATTTTACAAAAACACAAAAATATTTTCCATTTGCCTTTTTGTTCATTTGCTATCTTTGCTTGTGTGCCATAAGCCTTCTATTTGCTTGCATCTTCGCTTGCTAAAAATCTATTGACATGGATCCTCATCTACTGGCTAATATTTTCAAAAGATCCAATTATGATGAACCAATTGCTAGTGAATTGAGTGCACTTGATTATCTCTATGAAGTTTTGCTTGAAAACCATGAATTGCAAAATTGTGATGAAGTGTTGAAAGAAGAAATTTATAAAGTGATTCATGATAGCTCCTTCAATTAAAAGCATGATTGCAATAATGTTATTATAAATTCTATTAATGTCAATTGAGCTAATAATATGCAAAACTACAAGCTTGGGGATGATGATTTTGTTATATCCACTACTTATTGCAATGATCATGATTGGGGTGATAATGTTTCTTATGATTTTCATAATTTATTTAATCCTCATGATGAATATGATATTGATAATAATGTTTGCAATAATATTGAAAGTAGGTTTGGAAGAGTGTCAACTTTAGGACATAAGAATCCCACATACTCAGAGAGTGTTCAACCTTATGAAAATTTTGACAAAAGTGGGTTTGGAGAGGTCATGACTTTAGTTGATGTTAATCCCACTATCTCGAAAGATTATAAGAATTTTATGCATGTGGATCATGAAGAGAAAAATTTATATGATAGTAATATTGTTCAATTTGATTACGATCCTACATGTAATTATTATGAGAGAGGAACATATTGTTGTAGAAAATTTCATGTTACTAAATTACCTCTCGTTATGTTGAGATCGTCAATGTTTTATTCTCCTACCTTGCATATGCTAGATATTTCTTGTCTTTATAATTTGTTTTCTTATGAAATATGTTGGCGCTCTGGAAACCAGGGTACCCAGACTTGCTTGCCTGCGGCCCATGGTGTCGCTCCATCGATGACCTCGTATGGCCCATCTACAACATCGCCAAGACAAGACCATCGCGAGGGGCCAAACCTCGTGATGGAAACGACGCCAAGACATCCTAAGGGAGCGGCCTCCCTAGGCTGCTCCTGAGGTGCGGCGATTCCTATGAAAGTGCCCAACCTCATGAGGTTGCGATGGCGCAAACCATGACGACCAAGGCCAGGCGGGCGCCAGCGGGCGTAGAGAAGACAGTTTCCTCTTCGGTACTAAGGACGCAAGCGCAGGCATGGGTTCTCGAGGAATCATGCAAAGGTTTCCACTCCAGTGGACCGAGACAAAGACCGCCATGACGGATGTCATCGCTGAGCCCACTGCGGTGTCATGACCATAAGCTTTGCAGGAGAAGACCACCTTTTGTCAGGATAAGATGTACTACTTGTCCCCTTTCAAATTGGCCACTGTGGGATCCCTTCCCACCTACATTTTGGGGGAAGAGGACCTAGGCCACTATAAGTATAGGTTAGCCACCACCATAGAAGGGGATTCGATCGGCATCCAGATCACCCGAACCCCACGACTCACCAGAGCAGACCTCGCGAGGTTGCTCATCCCTTGTACTTGTTCATCCTCAGCCCCTCGCAAGGCTAATCCACCACAAAGCAGGAGTAGGGTCTTACACCGCAAGGTGGACGGAATCTGGGTAAACTGCCGTGTCCATCTCTTTTCGTGTTCATCGAGCTAGGCCGTGGGGCGACGGGTCAGTTGGCTGGAGAGGTTGAGTTCTGTTGGGAAACGTAGCATGCAATTTCAAAAGATTTCCTACGGTCATGCAAGATCTATCTAGGAGATGCATAGCAATGAGAGGGGGAGAGTGTCTCCATGTACCCTCATTGACCGAAAGCGGAAGCGTTTGCTTAACACGGTTGATGTAGTCGAACGTCTTCTCGTTCCGACCGATCGAGTACCAAACGTACGGCACCTCCGAGTTTAGCACACGTTCAGCGCGATGACGTCTCTTGAGCTCTTGATCCAACAGAGGGTTGAGGAAGTAGATGAGTTTCGTCAGCACGACGGTATGGTGACGGTGATGGTTATGTGATCCGCGCAGGGCTTCGCCTAAGCACCCCGAGGATATGACCGGAGGCGTAAACTGTGGAGGGAGGCGCCGCACACAGCTTGAACAATTGATGTGTGTTCTAGGGGATCCCCCTCCTCCTGTATATAAAGGAGGGAGGGAGAGGAGGCCGTCCCTAGGCGCACCCCAAGTAGGAGTCCTACTTGGGGTCCTAGTAGGATTCGCCCCCCTTCCTTTTACCGGAGGGGGAAAGGGGAAAGGAGAGTGAGAGGGAGAAGGAAAGGGGGGCGCCGCCCCCTCCCCTTGTCCAATTCGGACTCCTCCCTGGTAGGGGGCACGCCACCCCTTTTGTGGGCTGGTGTGCCTCCCTCCTATGGGCTATATCTTTCCCCGGGGGGTCCCGGTAACCCCTCCGGTACTCCGATATGTACCCGATACATTCCGAAATACTTCCGGTGTCCGAATACTACCTTCCAATATATCAATCTTTACCCCTCGAACATTTCGAGACTCCTTGTCATGTGCGTGATCTCATCCGGGACTCCGAACAACCTTCGGTCACCAAAACACATAACTCATATAATGCATATCAACATCAAAAGTTAAGCGTCCGGACCCTACGGGTTCGAGAACTATGTAGACATGACCGAGACACCTCTGCAGTCAATAACCAATAGCGGAACCTGGATGCTCATATTGGTTCCCACATATTCTACAAAGATCTTTATCGGTCGAACCGCTATGTCAACATACGTTATTCCCTTTGTCATCGGTATGTTACTTGCCTGAGATTCGGTCGTCGGTATCTTCATACCTAGTTCAATCTCGTTACCGGCAAGTTTCTTTAATCGTTTTGTAATGCATCATCTGATAACTAACTCATTAGTCACATTGCTGGCAAGGCTTCTTATGATGTGCATTACCGAGAGGGCCCAGAGATACCTCTCTGATACTCAGAGTGATAAATCCTAATCTCGATCTATGCCAACCCAACAAACACCTTCAGAGATATCTGTAGAGCATCTTTATAATCACCCAGTTACGTTGTGACGTTTGATAGCACACAAGGCATTCCTTCGGTATCTGGGAGTTGCATAATCTCATAGTCGGAGGAATATGTATTTGACATGAAGAAAGTAGTTGCAATAAAACTGAACGATCATAATGCTAAGCTAACGAATGGGTCTTGTCCATCACATCATTATCCTAATGATGTGACCCCATTCATCAAATGACAACACATGTCTATGGTTAGGAAACTTAACCATCTTTGATTAACGAGCTAGTCAAGTAGAGGCATACTAGGGAAATGGTGTTTTGTCTATGTATCCACACATGTATCAAGTTTTCGGTTAATACAATTCTAGAATGAGTAATAGACATTTATCATGATATGAGGAAATATAAAATAACAATGTTATTATTGCCTCTAGGGCATATTTCCTTCAGTCTCCCACTTGCACTAGAGTCAATAATCTAGTTCACATCACCATGTGATTTATCACCAATAGTTCACATCTGTATGTGATTAACACCCATAGTTCACAGCGCCATGTGACCAACACCCAAAGGGTTTACTAGAGTCAATAATCTAGTTCACATCACTATGTGATTAACACCCAAAGAGTACTAAGGTGTGATCATGTTTTGCTTGTGAGAGAAGTTTAGTCAACGGGTCTGCCACATTCAGAGCCGTATGTATTTTGCAAATTTTCCATGTCTACAATGCTCTGCATGGAGCTACTCTAGCTAATTGCTCCAACTTTCAATATGTATCTAGATTGAGACTCAGAGTCATCCGGATCGGTGTAAAAGCTTGCATCGACGCAACTCTTTACGACAAACTCTTTATCACCTCCATAACCGAGAAATATTTCCTTAGTACTCTTAGGTAACTAAGGATAACTTTGACCGCTGTCCAGTGATCCACTCCTGGATCACTATCGTACCCCTTTGCCAAACTCATGATAAGGTATACAATAGGTCTGGTACATAGCATAGCATACTTTATAGAATCTATGGCTGAGGCATAGGGAATGACTTTCATTCTCTTTCTATTTTCTGTTGTGGTCGGGTTTTGAGTCTTACTCAACTTTACACCTTGCAACACAAGCAAGAACTCCTTCTCTGTCTGTTCCATTTTGAACTACTTCAAAATCTTGTCAAGGTTGTACTCATTGAAAATGTTATCAAGCATCTTGATCTATCTCTATAGATCTTGATGCCCAATATGTAAGTAGCTTCACCGAGGTTTTTCATTGAAAAATTCTTATTCAGTATCCTTTTATGCTATCCAGAAATTCTATATCATTTCCAATCAACAATATGTCATCCACATATAATATCAGAAATGCTACAGAGCTCCCACTCACTTTCTTGTAAATACAGGCTTCAATGTAAGTCTGTATAAAATTATATGATTTGATCACCTCATCAAAGCGTATATTCCAACTCCGAGATGCTTGCACCAGTCCATTGATGGATCGCTGGAGCTTGCACACTTTGTTAGCACCTTTAGGATTGACAAAACCTTTTGGTTGCATCATATAGAACTCTTCTTTAAGAAATCCAATAAGGAATGCAGTTTTGACATCCATTTGCCAGATTTCATAATCATAAAATGCGCCAATTGCTAACATGATTCGGAAAGACTTAAGCATCACTACGGGTGAGAAAGTCTCATCGTAGTCAACTCCTTGAACTTGTCGAAAACCTTTTCTGACAAGTCGAGCTTTATAGAGAGTAACATTACCATCAACGCCAGTCTTATTCTTGAAGATCAATTTATTCTCTATGGGTTGCCGATCATCGGACAAATCCATCAAAGTACACACTTTGTTCTCATACATGGATCTTATCTCAGATTTCATGGTCTCAAGCCATTTATCAGAACCTGGGCTTATCATAGCTTCTTCATAATTCTTAAGTTCGTCATGGTCAAGTAAAATGACTTCCAGAACAGGATTACTGTACCACTCTGGTGCAAATCGTGCTCTGGTTGACCTATGCTACAGCTTGAGCTTGTGTTGGTTTTCGTTGAAGAGGAAAGGGTGATTCAGCAGAGTAGCGTAAGTATTTCCCTCAGTTTTTGAGAACCAAGGTATCAATCCAGTAGGAGGCTCCTCAAAAGTCCCACGCACCTACACAAACAAACAAAGAACTCGCAACCACCGCAATAAAGGGGTTGTCAATCCCTTCACGGCCACTTGCGAAAGTGAGATCTAATAGAGATAGTATGATAAGATAAATATATTTTTGGTATTTTATAGTATAGATGCAAAAAGTAAAGATGCAAATAAAAGTAGATTGGAAGCAAATATGATAAGAGATAGACCCGGGGCCATAGGTTTCACTAGAGGCTTCTCTCGAGATAGCATAAGTATTACGGTGGGTGAACAAATTACTGTTGAGAAATTGATAGAAAAGCGAATAATTATGAGATTATCTAGGCATGATCATGTATATAGGCATCACGTCCGCAACAAGTAGACCGACTCCTGCCTGCATCTACTACTATTACTCCACACATCGACCGACTCCTGCCTGCATCTAGAGTATTAAGTTCACAAGAATAGAGTAACTCATTAAGCAAGATGACATGATGTAGAGGGATAAACTCATGCAATATGATATAAACGCCATCTTTTTATCCTCGATGGCAACAATACAATACGTGCCTTGCAACACTTTCTGTCACTGGGTAAGGACACCGCAAGATTGAACCCAAAGCTAAGCACTTCTCCCATGGCAAGAAAGATCAATCTAGTAGGCCAAACCAAACTGATAATTCGAAGAGACTTGCAAAGATAACTCAATCATACATAAAAGAATTCAGAGAAGATTCAAATATTATTTATAGATAAACTTGATCATAAACCCACAATTCATCGGATCTCGACAAACACACCGCAAAAAGAGATTACATCGAATAGATCTCCACAAGAGAGGGGGAGAACATTGTATTGAGATCCAAAAAGAGAGAAGAAGCCATCTAGCTAATAACTATGGACCTGTAGGTCTGTGGTAAACTACTCACAACTCACCGGAAGGGCTATGGTGTTGATGTAGAAGCCCTCCGTGGTTGATTCCCCCTCCGACAGAACACCGGTGAAGGCTTCAAGATGAGATCTCATGGATACAGAAGGTTACAGCTGTCGAAATTGTGTTTCGGGTGCTCCCTGGATGTTTTTGGGGTACGTAGGCTTATATAGGAGGAAGAAGTACGTCGGTGGCCGCCCGAGGGGCCCACGAGACAAGGGGCGCACCCTATAGGGGGGCGCCCTCCTATCTCGTGGCCGCCTTGACTGCTTCTTGACTTGCACTCCAAGTCCTCTGGATCACGTTCGTTCCAAAAAACATTCCTCAGAAGGTTTCATTCCGTTTGGACTCCGTTTGATATTCCTTTTCTTCGAAATACTGAAATAGGCAAAAAACAGCAATACGGGCTGGACCTCTGGTTAGTAGGTTAGTCCCAAAAATGATATAAATGTGTAAAATAAAGCCCATAAACATCCAAAAGGGGTAATATAATAGCATGGAACAATCAAAAATTATAGATACGTTGGAGACGTATCAAGCACCCCCCAAGCTTAATTCCTGCTCGTCCTCGAGTAGGTAAATGATAAAAAGAGAATTTTTGATGTGGAATGCTACCTAGCATAAGTCTCAATGTAATTTTCTTTAATGTGGCATGAATGTTCTGATCCAAATGATTCAAGATAAAAGCTTATAAAACATAAAAATAATAATGCTTCAAAGCATAGTAACAAATAATCATGTCCTATCAAAATAACATAGCCAAAGAAAGCTTATCCCTACAAAATCATATAGTTAGGCCATGCTTCATTTTCATTACACAAAATACTCCCATCATGTACAACCCCGATGACGATCCGAGCAATTGTTACATACTTTTTAACGCGCTTCAGCTTTTTCAACTCTTACGCAAGACATGAGCGCAAGCCATGGACATAGCACTATGGTGGTAAATGGTGGTGGTTGTAAGGACAAAAAGGGAGAAGATAATCTCACATCAACTAGGCGTATTAACGGGCTATGGAGATGCCCATCAATAGATATCAATGTGAGTGAGTAGGGATTGCCATGCAACAGATGCACTAGAGCTATAAATATATGAAAGCTCAACAAAAAGAAACTAAGTGGGTGTGCATCCAACTTACTTGCTCACGAAGACCTAGGGCATTTTGAGGAAGCCCATCATTGGAATATACAAGCCAAGTTCTATAATGAAAAATTCCCACTAGTATATGAAAGTGACAATATATGAGACTCTCTATCATGAAGATCATGGTGCTACTTTGAAGCACAAGTGTGGAAAAAGAGATAGTAGCATTGTCCCTTCTCTCTTTTTCTCTCATTTTATTTTTTCTTCTTTTTCTTTCTCTTTTTTCCCTTTTTTTTCTTTGGCCTTTCTTTTTTGTTTTTCTTTTTGGCCTTTCTCTTTTTTTCTTTTTTCTTTGGCCTTCCTTTTTTTCTTCTCTTTTTTCTTTTCTTTTTGTAAAGTCCGAAGTCTCATGCCGACTTGTGGGGGAATCATAGTCTTCATCATCCTTTTCTCACCGAGACAATGCTCTAATAATGAAGATCATCACACTTTTATGGATTTACAACTCAAAGCTAGAACAAGATAGGACTCTATATTAATGCCCCCGGCGGTGTACCGGGATATGCAATGAATCAAGAGCGACATGTAAGAAAATTATGAAGGTGCCCTTGCCACAAATACGATGTCAACTACATGATCATGCAAAGAGCAATATGACAATGATGAAACGTGTCATAATAAACGGAACGGTGGAAAGTTGCATGGCAATATATCTCGGAATGGCTATGGAAATGCCATAATTGGTAGGTATGGTGGCTGTTTCGAGGAAGGTAAATAATGGGTTCAATACCGGCGAAAGTTGCGCGGTAAGAAGAAAGGCTAGCAAAGTGGATGGATGAGTGTGCGTACATCCATGGACTCACATTCGTCATAAAGAACTCATATACTTATTGCAAAAGTCTACTTAGCCCTCGAAGCAAAGTACTACTACGCATGCCCCAAGAGGGATAGATTGGTAGGAAAAGACCATCGCTCGTCCCCGATTGCCACTCATAAGGAAGACAATCAAAAGAGCACCTCATGCAACAAATTTGTCACACAACTTTTACCATACGTGCATGCTACGGGACTTGCCAAATTCAACAAAAGTATTTCTCAATTTCATAATTATCCACTAGCATGACCCTAACATTACTACCTTTATATCTCAAAACAATTATCAAACAACAAATTGATCATAGCATCCAATTCAATTTCTATGATAGTTTTTATTATACCCAACTTGGATGCTCATCATTCTAGGACCAAATTTGTAACCAAAGCAAATACCATGCTGTTCTAGAAGACTCTCAAAATAATATAAGTGAAGCAATAGAGACTAGTAATTTCTATAAAATCAAACCACCGCCGTGCTCTAAAAGATATAAGTGAAGCACATAGAGTATTCTAGCAAATTCTAATCAAGTAGGCTTCTCCCAAAAGGTGTGTACAGCAAGGATGATTGTGGTAAACTAAAAAGAAAAGACTAATATAATACACGACGCTCCAAGCAAAACACATATCATGTGGCAAATAAAAATATAGCTCCAAGTAAAGTTACCAATGAACGAAGACGAAAGAGGGGATGCCTTCCCGGGGCATCCCCAAGCTTAGTCTTTTGGCTATCCTTGAATATCTTGGGGTGCCTTGGGCATCCCCAAGCTTAGGCTCTTGCCACTCCTTATTCCATAGTCCATAAAAGCTTTACCCAAAACTTGAGAACTTCACAACACAAAACTCAACAGGAAATCTTATAAGCTCCGTTAGTGAAAGAAAACAAAACCACCACATAAGGTACTGTAATGAACTCATTCTTTATTTATTTTGGTGTTAAACCTACTGTATTCCAACTTCTCTATGGTTTATAAACTATTTACTAGCCATAGATGCATCAAAATAAGCAAACAACACACGAAAAACAGAATCTGTCACAAACAGAATAGTCTGTAGCAATCTGTAACTAACGCAAACTTCTAGAACTCTAAAAAATCCTAACAAAATAGGAAGTACTGGAAAATGTGTTTATTGATTATCAGCAAAAAGAATCAATGCAAAATCATGTTTCTGTGATTTATTGAATTGTTTCTCGTGAGCGCAAAGTTTCTGTTTTTCAGCAGAATCAAATGAACTATCATCATAGTTTATCCTATAGGTTCTACTTGGCACAAACACTAATTAAAAGAGAAAAACACATCTAAACATAAAGTAGATGCAATATTTATTACTAAACAGGAACAAAAACAAAGAACATAAAGAAAAATTGGGTTGCCTCCCAACTAGCGCTATCGTTTAACGCCCCTAGCTAGGCATAAAAGCGAAGATAGATCTAAGTAGTGCCATCTTTGGCACTTGATTCATAAGTAGCTCGCATGATAGATTCATAAGGTAATTTGACTTTCTTTCTTGGAAAGTGCTCCATGCCTTTCTTTAATGGAAATTGGAATCTAATATTTCCTTCCTTCATATCAATAACCGTGCCAATCGTTCTAAGGAAATGTCTACCAAGAATAATAGGGCAAGAAAGATTGCAATCTATATCAAGAACGATAAAATCTACGGGCACCAAATTTCTATTTGCAACAATGAGAACATCATTGACCTTCCCATTGGCTTTTTAATGGTGGAATCCTCAAGGTGCAAATTTAAAGAGCAATCATCAAGATCATGGAAACCTAGAATATCACATAAAGTTTTCGGAATCGTGGAAACACTAGCACCCAAATCACACAAAGCAAAACACTCATGATCTTTAATTATAATATTTATAGTAGGTTCCCACTCATCATTAAGTTTTCTAGGTATAGAAACTTCCAAATTAAGTTTTTCATCATTAGATTGCAACAAGGCATCAACGATATGTTTGGTAAAAGCTTTATTTTGACTATAAGCATGAGGAGAATTAACAACGGATTGCAACAAGGAAATACAACCTTTTAAAGAACAATTATCATAATCAAATTCCTTGAAGTCTGAGATAGTGGGTTCAATACTATTTAAAGTTGTGACCTCTCCAATCCCACTTTTACCAAATTTAGCATCAAGATCTAAAAACTCCGAATTTTTGGACACCTTCTAGGTAAAGTTGACTCATCATCAGTCCCATAATTATCAAGATTCATATTGCAAAACATAGATCTAATAGGAGACGCATCAATAACTTTAAGATCCTCATCATTATTTTCATGGAAACTAGAAGAACACGCTTTTATAAAGCTATCTTTTTTAGCACGCAATCTAGCGGTTCTTTCCTTACACTCATCAATGGAAATTCTCATTACTTTGACCGACTCATTGATATCATGCTTAGGAGAAGAAGATCTAATTTTAAGAGAATCAACATTAAGCAAAAGTCTATCAATGTTCCTAGCCAAATCATCAATTTTGAGCAATTTTTCTTCAAGCAAAGAATTAAAATTATTTTGAGAGATCATAAATTCTTTCACACTATTCTCAAAATTATTAAAATTACCATAAGAATTATTGTAGGAATTTCCATAATTATTAGAGGAATTGCTAGGGAACGGTCTAGAATTAAAATTTCCTCTATAAGCATTGTTTCCGAAACTATTCCTACCAACAAAATTCACATCCATAGATTCATTATTATTATCAATCAAAGTAGACAAAGGCATATCATTGGGATCAAGAGGAGTATTTTTAGTAGCAAACAACTTCATAAGTTCATCCATCTTTCCACTCAAAACATTGATTTCTTCTATAGCATGCACTTTTTTACTAGAAGATCTTTCGATGTGCCATTGAGAATAATTAGCCATAATATTATCAAGAAGTTTTGTAGCATCTCCTAACGTGATTTCCATAAACGTGCCTCCCGCGGCCGAATCTAAGATATTTCTAGAAGGAAAGTTCAAAACTGGCATAAATTTTTTGTATGATCATCCATAAATTCAAACCATGAGTAGGGCAATTGCGAATCATCAATTTAATTCTTTCCCAAGATTGGGCAACATGCTCATGATCAAGTTGTTTAAAATTCATAATATCGGAGATAAAAGCATCCTTGCACTTGTTCCAAGAATCAATACTATTGTTAGGCAAAGACGAAAACTAAACTTTAGCACGATCTCTAAGTGAAAATGGAAATAACTTCAATTTGACAATATTGTTATCCGTATCTTCCTTCTTTTGCATATCACACAAATCAACAAAGTTGTTTAGATGAGAAGCGGCATCTTCACTAGGAAAGCCAGCGAATTGATCTTTCATAACAAGATTCAGCAAAGCAGCATTGATTTCACAAGACTCAACATCATTAAGAGGAGCAATCAGAGTACTAAGGAAATCATTATTATTGTTATTCGAGAAATCACACAATTTTGTATTGTCTTGCGCCATGGCAACAAGTAATCCAACACACAAGCAAACAGAAAAGGCAAGCGGAAAGAGAGAAGGAGATTAAGAAAGAGAGGGCGAATAAAACGGCAAAGGTGAAGTGGGGGAGAGGAAAACGAGAGGCAAGTGGCAAATAATGTAAATGCGAGGGAGATGAGTTTGTGATGGGTACTTGGTATGTCTTGACTTGAGCAAAGACCTCCCCGGTAACGGCGCCAGAAATCCTTCTTGCTACGTCTTGAGCTTACGTTGGTTTTCCTTGAAGAGGAAAGGGTGATGCAGCAGAGTAGCGTAAGTATTTCCCTCAGTTTTTGAGAACCAAGGTATCAATCCAGTAGGAGGCTCCTCAAAAGTCCCACGCACCTACACAAACAAACAAAGAACTCGCAACCAACGCAATAAAGGGGTTGTCAATCCCTTCACGGCCACTTGCGAAAGTGAGATCTAATAGAGATAGTATGATAAGATAAATATATTTTTGGTATTTTATAATATAGATGCAAAAAGTAAAGATGCAAATAAAAGTAGATTGGAAGCAAATATGATAAGAGATAGACCCGGGGGCCATTGGTTTCACTAGAGGCTTCTCTTGAGATAGCATAAGTATTACGGTGGGTGAACAAATTACTGTCGAGCAATTGATAGAAAAGCGAATAATTATGAGATTATCTAGGCATGATCATGTATATAGGCATCACGTCCGCAACAAGTAGACCGACTCCTGCCTGCATCTACTACTATTACTCCACACATCGACCGACTCCTGCCTGCATCTAGAGTATTAAGTTCACAAGAACAGAGTAACGCATTAAGCAAGATGACATGATGTAGAGGGATAAACTCATGCAATATGATATAAACCCCATCTTTTTATCCTCGATGGCAACAATACAATATGTGCCTTGCAACCCTTTCTGTAACTGGGTAAGGACACTGCAAGATTGAACCCAAAGCTAAGCACTTCTACCATGGCAAGAAAGATCAATCTAGTAGGCCAAATCAAACTGATAATTCGAAGAGACTTGCAAAGATAACTCAATCATACATAAAAGAATTCAGAGAAGATTCAAATATTATTCATAGATAAACTTGATCATAAACCCACAATTCATTGGATCTCAACAAACACACCGCAAAAAGAGATTACATCGAATAGATCTCCACAAGAGAGGGGGAGAACATTGTATTGAGATCCAAAAAGAGAGAAGAAGCCATCTAGCTAATAACTATGGACCCGTAGTCTGTGGTAAACTACTCACAACTCATCGGAAGGGCTATGGTGTTGATGTAGAAGCCCTCCGTGGTCGATTCCCCCTCCGACAGAACACCGACGAAGGCTCCAAGATGGGATCTCGCGGATAAAGAAGGTTACGGCTGTGGATATTGTGTTTCGGGTGCTCCCTGGATGTTTTCGGGGTACGTAGGCTTATATAGGAGGAAGAAGTACGTCGGTGGCCGCCCAAGGGGCCCACGAGACAGGGGGCGCGCCCTACAGGGGGGGGGGGGGCTCCTATCTCGTGGCCGCCTCGGCTGCTTCTTAACTTGCACTCCAAGTCCTCTGGATCACATTCGTTCCAAAAATCACTCCTCCGAAGGTTTCATTCCGTTTGGACTCCGTTTGATATTCCTTTTCTTTGAAATACTGAAATAGGCAATAAAACAGCAATACGGGATGGGCCTTCGGTTAGTAGGTTAGTCCCAAAAATGATATAAATGTGTAAAATAAAGCCCATAAACATCCAAAAGGGGTAATATAATAGCATGGAACAATCAAAAATTATAGATATGTTGGAGACGTATCAACCTACGAGGTTCTGTAGCAACTTGATCTGAAGTTTCGTGATCATTATCATTAGCTTCCTCTCCAGTTGGTGTAGGCATCACGGGAACGGATTTCTCAGATGAGCTACTTTCCAAACTGAGAGAAGGTACAATTACCTCATCAAGTTCTACTTTGCTCCCACTCACTTCTTCCAAGAGAAACTCCTTCTCTATAAAGGTTCCATTCTTGGCAACAAAGATCTTGCCTTCAGATCTGTGGTAGAAGGTGTAGCCAATTGTTTCCTTAGGGTATCCTATGAAGACACACTTCTCCGATTTGGGTTCGAGCTTATCAGGCTGAAGCCTTTTGACATAAGCATCGCATCCCCAAACTTTAAGAAATGACAACTTAGGTTTATTGCCAAACCATAGTTCATATGGTGTCGTCTCAACGGATTTTGAAGGTGTCCTGTTTAACGTGAATGCAGCTGTCTCTAATGCATAACCCCAAAATGATAGTGGTAAATCGGTAAGAGACATCATAGAGCGCACCATATCTAATAAAGTGCGGTTACGATATTCGGCCACACCATTACGCTGTGGTGTTCCAGGTGGCGTGAGTTGTGAAACTATTCTACATTGTTTTAAATGAAGGCCAAACTCGTAACTCAAATACTCACCTCCACGATCAGATCATAGAAGCTTTATTATCTGTTATGATGATTCTCCACTTCACTCTGAAATTCTTTGAACTTTTCAAATGTTTCAGACTTGTGTTTCATTAAGTAGATATACCCATATCTTCTCAAATCATCTGGGAAGGTCAGAAAATAATGATACCCACCATGAGCCTCAACACTCATCAGACCGCATACATCGGTATGTATTATTTCCAATAAGTCATTACCTCGTTCCATTGTTCTGGAGAACAGAGTTTTAGTCATCTTGCCCATGAGGCATGGTTCGCAAGTTTCAAATGATTCATAATCAAGTGATTCCAAAAGTCCACCTGCATGGAGTTTCTTCATGCGCTTTACACCAATATGACCTAAATGGTAGTGCCATAAATATGTTGCACTATCATTATCAACTTTGCATCTTCTGGCATCAATATTATGAATATGTGTATCACTACAATCGAGATTCAGTAAACCATTTACATTGTGTGTATGACCATAGAAGGTTTTATTCATTTAAAAAGAATAAAAATTATTCTCTAACTTAAATGAATAACCATATTTCAATAAACATGATCTAATCATATTCATGCTCAACGCAACCACCAAATAACATTTATCTTGGTTCAACACTAATCCTGAAGGTAGAGGGAGTGTGCGATGGTGATCATACCAACCTTGGAATCATTTCCAACACACATCGTCACCTCGCATTTAACTAGTCTCTGCAACTCCTGTTTCGAGTTACTAATCTTAGCAACCGAACAGGCATCAAATACCCAGGGGCTACTACGGTCACTAGTAAGGTACACATCAATAACATGTATATAAAATATACCTGTGTTCACTTTGCCATCCTTCTTATCCGCCAAATATTTGGGGTAGTTCCGCTTCTAGTGCCCATTTCCTTTGCAGTAGAAGCACTCAGTTTCAGGCTTAGGTCCAACTTTGGACTTCTTCACGGGAGTGACAACTTTCTTGCCATTCTTCTTGAAGTTCTATTTCTTTCCCTTTGCCCTTTTTCTTGAAACTAGTGTTTTTGTTAACCATCAACACTTGATGCTCTTTCCTGATTTCTACCTTCGCCGATTTTAGCATTGCGAAAAGCACGGGAATCCTTTTTGTTATCCCTTGCACATTATAGTTCATCACAAAGTTCTAGTAGCTTGGTGATAGTGACTAGAGAACTTTGTCAATCACTATCTTATCTGGAAGATTAACTCCCACTTGATTCAAGCGATGGTAGTGCCCAGGCATTCTAAGCACATGCTCACTAGCTAAGCTATTCTCCTCCATCTTGTAGGCAAAGTAATTGTCAGAGGTCTCATACCTCTCGATACGGGCATGAGTCTGAAATACCAATTTCAGCTCTTGGAACATCTCATATGCTCCCTAGCGTTCAAAGCGTCTTTGAAGCCCCGATTCTAAGCCGTAAAGCATGGTGCACTAAACTATCAAGTAGTCGTCATATCAAGCTTGCCAAACGTTCATAACGTCTGCATCTGCTCCCGCAATAGGTCTGTCACCTAGCGGTGCATTAAGGACACAATTCTTTTGTGCAGCAATGAGGATAATCCTCAAATCACAGACCTAGTCCGTATCATTGCTACTATCATCTTTCAACTTAGTTTTATCTAGGAGCATACAAAAAAACATACGGGAGCTACATCATGAGCTATTGATCTAAAACATAATTTGCAAATACTATCAGGACTAAGTTCATGATAAATTAAAGTTCAATTAATCAAGTTACTTAAGATCTCCCACTTAGATAGACATCCCTCAAGTCATCTAAATGATACATGATCCAAATCAACAAAACCATGTCCGATCATCACGTGAAATGGAGTAGTCATCAATGGTGAACATCTCTATGTTGATCATACCTACTATATGATTCACGTTCGACCTTTCGGTCTCCAGTGTTCCGAGGCCATGTCTGTACATGCTAGGCTCATCAAGTTTAACCCGAGTATTCCGCATGTGCAAAACTGGCTTGCACCCGTTGTATTTGAACGTAGAGCTTATCACACCCAATCATCACGTGGTTTCTCATCATGAAGAACTTTCGCAATGGTGCATACTCGGGGAGAACACTTTATACCTTGAAATTTAGTTAAGGGATCATCTTATAATGCTACCGCCGTACTAAGCAAAATAAGATGCATAAAGATAAACATCACATGCAATCAAAATATGTGACATGATATGGCCATCATCATCTTGTGCTTTCGATCTCCATCACCAAAGCAACGTCATGATCTCCATTGTCACTGGCTTAACACCTTGATCTCCATCGTTGTGTTGTGGTCGTCTCACCCACTATTGCTTCTACGACTATCGCTACCACTTACTGATAAAGTAAAGCAATTACATGGCATTTGTATTTCATACAATAAAGTGACAACCATAAAGCTCCTGCTAGTTGTCGATAACTTTTACAGAACATGATCATCTCATACAACAACGTATATCACATCATGTCTTGACCATATCACATCACAACAAGCCCTGCAAAAACAAGTTAGACGTCCTCTACTTTGTTGTTGTAAGTTTTACGTGGCTGCTACGGGCTTCTAGTAAGAACCGTTCTTACCTACGGCACAAAACCACAACGATGATTTCTCAAGTTTGCTTGTTTAACCTTCAACAAGGACCGACCGCAGTCAAATTTGATTAAACTAAAGTTGGAGAAACAGACACGCGACAACCACCTTTACGCATAACTAGTTGCATGTCAGTCGGTGGAACCGGTCTCATGAACGTGGTCATGTAAGGTTGGTCCGGGCCGCTTCATCCAACAATACCGCCGAATCAAAATAAGAAATTGGTGGTAAGCAGTATGACGATCACCGCCCACAACTCTTTGTGTTCTACTCGTGCATATCATCTACGCATAAACCTGGCTCGGATGCCACTGTTGGGAAATGTAGCATGCAATTTCAAAAAAAATCCTACGCTCATGCAAGATCTATCTAGGAGATGCATAGCAACGAGAGGGGGAGGGTGTGTCCACATACCCTCGTAGACCGAAAGCGGAAGTGTTTGCTTAACGCGGTTGATGTAGTCGAACGTCTTCTCGTTTCGACCGACCGAGTAACGAACATACGACACCTCCGAGTTCAGCACACGTTCAGCTCAATGACATCTCTCGAGATCTTGATACAGCAGATGGTTGAGGAAGTAGATGAGTTTTGTCATCACAATAGCATGGTGACGGTGATGGTGACGTGATCCGCGTAGGGCTTCGCCTAAACACCGCGAGAATATGATCGGAGGCATAAATTGTGGAGGGTGCGCCACACACGGCTTGGAACAATTGATGTGTGTTCTAGGGGCGCCCCCTGTATATAAAGGAGGGAGGGAGAGGAGGCTGGCTCTAGGCGTGCCCCAAGTAGGAGGACTCCTACTTGGGGTCCTAGTAGGATTCGCCCCCCTTCCTTTTATCGAAGGGGGAAAGTGGGAAGGAGAGGAAGAGGGAGAAGGAAACGGGAGCGCCGCCCCCTCCCCTTGTCCAATTAGGACTCCTCAATGGTAGGGGGTGTGACACCCCTTTGTGGGCTGGTGTGCCTCCCTCCTATGGCCCATATCTTTCCCCAGAGGGGTTCCTGTAACCCCTCCGATACTCCAATATGTACCCGATACATTCTGGAACACTTCCGGTGTCCGAATACTACCTTCCAATATATCAATCTTTACCTCTCGACCATTTCGAGACTCCTTGCCATGTACGTGATCTCATCCGGGACTCCGAACAACCTTCGGTCACCAAAACACATAACTCATATAATGCATATCGTCGTCAAACGTTAAATGTGCGGACCCTACGGGTTCGAGAACTATGTAGACATGACCGATACACCTCTCCGGTCAATAACCAATAGAGGAACCTAGATGCTCATATTGGTTCCCACATATTCTACGAAGATCTTTATCGATCGAACCGCTATGTCATCATACGTTATTCCCTTTGTCATCAATATGTGACTTGCCCGAGATTCGATCGTCGGTATCATCATACCTAGTTTAATCTCGTTACCGGCAAGTCTCTTTACTCGTTCCGTAATGCATCATCCCGCAACTAACTCATTAGTCACATTGATTGCAAGGCTTCTTATGATGTGCATTACCGAGAGGGCCCAGAGATACCTCTCTGATACTCAGAGTGATAAATTCTAATTTTGATCTATGCCAACCCAACAAACACCTTCAGAGATATCTGTAGAGCATCTTTATAATCACCCAGTTACATTGTGACATTTGATAGCACACAAGGCATTCCTCCGGTATCTGGGAGTTGCATAATCTCATAGTCGGAGGAATATGTATTTGACATGAAGAAAGTAGTAGCAATAAAACTGAACGATCATAATGCTAAGCTAACGAATGGGTCTTGTCCATCACATCATTCTCCTAATGATGTGAACTCATTCATCAAATGAAAACACATGTCTATGGTTAGGAAACTTAACCATCTTTGATTAACGAGCTAGTGAAGTAGAGGCATACTAGGGACACGATGTTTTGTCTATGTATCCACACATGTATCAAGTTTCCGGTTAATACAATTCTAGCATGAATAATAGACATTTATCATGATATAAGGAAATATAAAATAACAACTTTATTATTGCCTCCAGGGTATATTTTCTTCAAGTTCTTCACACACACCCAGTGTTCAAACCTTTCTTGGATCTGCGAAGCCCTGAATCCGACATTTGGCGCGGTAGGTAGGGGCGTGTCAAAGCCTTTCTTCCACCTCTGCTCTGCTTCTACTCCATACCTCCCATAGCTGACGCTCGCCGTGGTCATGCCGAGCGCCGGGCCGCTCAGGTCTTCCAAACGGCACCAGTGGGCAACGGCGCTCCTCGCCGCTCTCCCTCCCCTGCGGCCAACGCCACCACCGGGCCAGTGGTGCACGAGCAACAGGACCCGTCGCTGTTGCCTTCCATGCAGTGCAATGGTCGCACCGCCACTCCGTCGCCTACCCCAGCCACTATGTCATCCTCTCATGCTCGTTTGGGGCCGGCGAACGCGCAAGCCGCGCTGCTCATGGCACGTGAACTCCCGCTTATCACCCCACCAACATCCTCTATGAAGACTTGCTGGGCCGCATCGCCGAGCTCGTCAATGTCGCCGAAGAGGCCCCTGCGCTGTCTCGCTCGTTGCATCACCCGCTATCCCAGGCGGGCGACGTGGCCCACGGTGCACCTCCTCCTCCTCCTTGGCGCGACGTCATCCCCGAGCCCCAGCGTGATGCACCCCAACGCGACCCGCTGCGCAGGGCGCTAGCGCGCGATGAGGCTAGCTGTCAGGTGGAGTGGCCACTACACGTCCGTTCCTAGCGCCTCAGCGCCAACTCCAAGACCTCGCGCCACCAGAGCTTGTGGCGTGTGGGCGTCAAGACCGAGCTCCTCTCTTGCAACCCGCACCCGTGAGCGCGGCTGGCTGCCGTACCTTCACCCCAGAGCTGCGTCACATTGTTTGGCCCGACAAGTTCAAGCCGGATCTACCTCCGCGCTACGACGGCACCCCCGACCCCGTCGAGTTCCTCCAGCTCTATGAGCTGAGCATCAAGGTGGCGAACGGCGATGACAAGGTCATGGTGAACTGGTTCCCCATGGACCTCAAGGATGGTGCACGTTCTTGGCTCTTGAACCTCCCGGTGGGTTCGATCTCCTCCTGGGACGAGCTACGGGAGCGCTTCATCGCCAACTTCCAGGGCACTCGCGATCGCGCCCCTGCAGCAGGCGACCTACAGCACATAAAGTAGCAATCGAGCGAGACCTTGCACAAGTACATATGACACTTCACGAACGTTCGCCTCAAGATCCCAAAGGTGTCGGACGTGGCTAGCATCTCGACGTTCTCCGATGGCATCCGGGATGTCAAGATGAAGGAGGAGCTCGCCATCCACGAAGACTTGTGCTTGGCACTGGAGATGTTCAACATGGCAACCAGATGTGTGATAACCCACAAGTATAGGGGATCGTTTGTAGCCTTCTTTGATAAATAAAAGTGTCGAACCCAACGAGGAGCCAAAGGTAGAACAAATATTCCCTCAAGTTCTATCGACCACCGATGCAACTGTACATGCACTTTACGTTTGCTTTACCTAAAACAAGTATGAAACTATTTTGCAAGAATGAAACTACAAGTAAATTGTGAGATAATAAAAGTGGATAGCTTTTGTCAATAAGAAA
Source organism: Triticum dicoccoides (assembly GCF_002162155.2). Taxonomy (NCBI): domain Eukaryota; kingdom Viridiplantae; phylum Streptophyta; class Magnoliopsida; order Poales; family Poaceae; genus Triticum; species Triticum dicoccoides. Next base: position 581,996,768 of record NC_041387.1, read on the forward strand.
CTCATTTGTCCGTGGGAAATCGATAACAAGTATCGGTAATTATTCTTGCAATATTATATGAGGGAGAGGCATGAGCTAACATACTTTCTCTACTTGGATCACATGCACTTATGATTGGACCCCTAGCAAGCATCCGCAACTACTAAAGATCATTAAGGTCATGAAACCCAACCATAGCACTAAGTATCAAGTCCTCTTTATCCCATATGCAACAACCCACCTACTCGGGTTTAAGCTTCTGTCACTCTCGCAACCCACGATAAGTGAATCATGACCATATTGCAACACCCTACAACGGGGATCCCTCACGTTTGTGCGAGACGGAGGGCACCGTAGGAAAACACAATAAATAAAATATACAATCATACCAACCAAGATCACGATTAACCCATAGGATAAAATTGATCTACTCAAACATCATAGGATAGCCAAATATCATTGGGAAATAATATATGGAGTTGAGCACCATGTTTAAGTAGAGATTACAGTGGGGAGGAGGGGTGTTACACCACTACATAGAGGGGGAGAGAGTTGGTGTTGACGGTAGCAAGATTGTTGATGTAGATCGCCGTCACGATCCTTGCCCCGGCGGCACTCCGACGCCACCAGGAGAGAGGGGGACAGAGCCCCACTCCTGATTCTTCTTCCTTGGCCTCCCCCTAGATGGGAGGAGAGTTCGCGCTCTGGTCCATGACCTTCATGCCGGCGGAGGGGTGGGAACCCCTCCGAGATTGGATCTCCCTCTCTATTCTCTTTTGTTTCACGTTCCCCAGATCTGGCCCTTCACGGTTTCTTAAATTCCCGAAGATCCGTAACTCCGATTGCGCTGAAATTTTTGCAGGATTTTTTCCAGAAATTATCTTTCGTGCACCAGAAGAAGGGCCCCAGCCGACCTCCAAGGAGGGCACAAAATACCTGGGCGCGCCCTGGTGGGTTGTGGGCATTGTGGGCCCCCGTTTGCGTTGATTCCACCTCCCAAAAATCATAAAGATTCGAAAATAATTCTCCATAAATTTTTATCACGTTTGGACTTTGTTTGATATGGATTTTCTGCGAAACAAAAAACATGCAACGAACAGAAACTGGCACTGGATCAAGGGAAAACTTTGTTTTTGCCACTCTAGTTTTTGCCCACTTTGCTTATGCCAACTTTTCCATTTAGTGGCAAAAGCAAAATTTTCAGAGTAGCAATTGTGATACATTGTCAAAAACTAAGAGTGGCAAAAGTTAAATGAAAAATTATCGGTGTTGCCACATGCATTTGTGATGTATTGTCAAAAGCAAAGAGTGGCAAAAGTGAGATGTCAAATTCTAGAGCAGCATAAGCAAAATTTGCAAAAGCTAGAGTGGCAAAAACAAAGTTTTCCCCTGGAGCAATAAGTAGTCCAATAAATCATATAAAAATTTGCTAAAAGTATGTGAAAGTTGTATAATATTGGCATGAAACAATAAAAAATTATAGATACGACGGAGACGTATCAGCATCCCCAAGCTTAATTCCTGCTCGTCCTCGAGTAGGTAAATGATAAAAAAGATAATTTTTGATGTGGAATGCTACCTAGCATAAAGTTGATCATATATCTAATCATGGCATAAATATTAAGACATAAGTGATTCAAATCAATAGTCTATAATTTGATATAAAGACATCGATACTCAAACATCCCAATAAACAATCATGTCTTTCAAAATATCAACGCTAAATAAAGCTATCCCTACAAAATCATATAATCTTGTCGTGCTCTGTCTTCTTAACACAAAGTATTTATCATGCACAACCCCGATGACAAGCCGAGCAATTGGTTCATACTTTTTAACGCGCTTCAGCTTTTTCAACCCTCACGCAATACATGAGGGCAAGCCTGTATGAAAGCTCAATATGAAAACTAAGTGGGTGTGCATCCAACTTGCTTGCTCATGAAGACCTCGGGCATTTGAGGAAGCCCTTCATCGGAATATACAAGCCAAGTTCTATAACGAAAAATTCCCACTAGTATATGAAAGTGACTAAATAGGAGACTCTCTATATGAAAAACATGGTGCTACTTTGAAGCACAAGTGTGGTAAAAGATAGTAACAATGCCCCTTCTCTCTCTTTTTTTCTTCTTTTTTTCTTTTTCTTCTTTTTTCTTTTCTTTTTTTTTCTCTCATTGTCCGGAGTCTTATCCCGACTTGTGGGGGAATCAGAGTCTCCATTATCCTTTCCTCTCTAGGACATGCTCTAATAATGAATAATGATGATCATCACACTTCTATTTACTTATAACTCAAAAGAAATAAAAATTACAACTCGATACCTAGAACAAAATATGACTCTATTGAATGCCTCTGGTAGTGTACTAGGATGTGCAATGATCTAGCATAAGACGATATCAAAAAACGGACAAGCCATGGAAATATCATGCTAGCTATCTTACGACCATGCAAAGCAATATGACAATGAATTCTCAACTCATCAAAATAGAAGCGGTGGAAGTTGCATGGCAATATATCTCGGAATGGCTATGGAAATGCCATAATAGGTAGGTATGGTGGCTGTTTTGAGGAAGATATAATAAGGCTTATGTGTGATAAAGCGTATTATATCACAGGGTTTGGATGCACCTATGAACTTTGCACCAGATCTCGAGGTGAGAAAGGGCAATGCACGGTACCGTAGAGGCTAGCAAATTGCGGAAAGGTAAGAGTGTGTATAATCCATGGACTCGCATTAGCATAAAGAACCGATATACTTATTGCAAAAGTTTATTAGCCCTCGAAGCAAAGTAGTACTACGCATGCCCCTAGGGGGATAGATTGGTAGGAAAAGACCATCGCTCGTCCCTGACCGCCACTCATAAGGAAGACAATCAATAATAAACCATGCTCCAACTTCATAGCATAACGAGAGACTACACGTGCATGCTTCGGGAATGACAAACCTTAACACCAATATTCCTACTAACCACAACCGTTTAGTAGTACCTCCCACATATTACCATCTCTATATCGCAAAACTATTGCAAGGAATCAAACACATCATATTTAGTGATCCATAAGTTTTATGTAGGATTTCACGACTAACCATGCAGATGACCAATTCCTGTTAACTCTCTAAATAGATATAAGTGAAGCATGAGAGTTTAATTATTTCTAGAAAATACCATGCTCTAATAAATATAAGTGAAGCAAAAGAGCATTCTACAAACAACAATTTTCTAAGTGAAGAGAAATAGGCAATCCAAACTTCAAATGATATAAGTGAAGCACATGAATCATTCTATGAAGCCATACTCAAAAGATACAAGTGAAGTGCAATGAGCATTCTATAAATCAACCATGGACTATCTCATACTAGCATGGTGCATAAAATAAAAGTGAAAACTAAATGCAAAAGACGCTCCAAGATTTGCACATATCACATGAATGAAACGAAGATGAAAACATACAGATACTTGTTGATGAAAGATGGGATGCCTTCCGGGGCATCCCCAAGCTTAGACACTTGAGTCTCCTTGGATATTTACTTGGGGTGCCTTGGGCATCCCCAAGCTTGAACTCTTGCGTCTCCTCCTTCCTCACATTGAGACCTCCTCAATCTTTGATCACATCATCCACACAAAACTCAACAAAAAACTCGGTAAGATCCGTTAGTATAATAAAGCAAATCACTACTCTAAGTACTATTGAAAACCAATTCATATTATTTTTTTGCATTCTAGATACTATAATATAACTTCTCCATGGCTTATACCACTGATAGAGTCGATAGTTTCATCAAAACAAGCAAAACAATGCATCAAAAAACATAATATGTCTTAAACATGACAATATGTAGCAATCTGAACATCTACCATACTTATGGTACTACAAAATTTCTGAAAAATTAGGAAGAAATAAAAAATTTGTATAGCAATAGTGTGCAAAAATTTACAGAACCTTTTAATGTTCCAGTTAAAAATGAAAATTCACGCGCTATAGCCAAAGTTTCTTCACCACACATACCAACAAGCAATCTAATCATCCTAAAGGCAAACCTTGGCACAATAATTTTACAATACAAATGATTTGTACAAGTGGATAATTATTTTTGTTGAAAAGTTTCTGTAATTGAGATTCACAAAGTTTCCATGGGCATGAATAAAGTTGAAGGACGCCCCCACTTCAACGGTGTTCGTCTTTCTCACTTTCACTTTTCTTTTTGTGAAGTTTTAAGTTCCCCTCTATATTTTTTTGTTTTTAAACTTTATAAAAGCACTCAATATAAATAAATGACTATATAAAACTTCCAGGTTGTCTCCCTGGCAGCGCTTTCTTTAAATCCATTAAGCTAGGCATAAAGTGCTCAAGTAATGGATCCACCCGGATCCCAAGGTATATCAAAGCCAATTTTAATTGGCAATGATTTGGAATTTAGTAGTGAGAACAAAGCAACATATATCAAGCAATGATGGAGTCTAACTCTCTCCCTATGCATCGGCATGTCATACAAGAACAATTCATGCACATCAAGTAAAGGCCAATACATAGCATAAGCAGTTTCTTGCAATTTTATCGTGTTGGAACATAGAGAGGCAGAGATGTAGTCTCTATCTCATAATAATTGTGAGTAGGAGCAGCAACCACATGCATATTATATTCATCAAAATCATCATGTGTAGTAGCAAAACACAACCCATCAATATAATCTTTAATAAGTGCAAACTTCTCCAATATAGTGTAGTTTGGAGAATTCAAAAAGATAATAGGACTATCATGTGTGGGTGCAATAGCAACAATTTCATTCTTAACATAATGAACTTAGCAAGTTCATCTCCATAAGCATAATTCATATTGGCATCATGGCCACAAGCATAGCAAGCATCAAGTTCATCAAAAAGGCATATTTCAAATGAATCAATGGGATCATAGCAATTATCATAACATTCAGCCTTCGGTAAGAACAAAGGGGCATTAAATAATGTATGAGTTGAAGAGTTACTCTCATTAGAAGGTGGGCACAGGTAGCTAATCCTCTCTTCCTCTTTTGTTCTTCGCTCTCCTCATCATCTCTGTCATCCAATGGGCTCACAGTTTCATCAATTTCTTCTTCCATAGACTCCTGCAAAATGTTAGTCTCTTCTTGGATAGCAGAAAAGTCCTCAATATATGGTTTAATATAAGCATTAGAAGAAGAGTTTCATAGCAACATTTAAGTATGGCAAAATTTTCAGATTTGTAAAGAGTAGCATCATACGTTTCAATCAAAGAAGCAACTTCATAGGCACCCTTAAAAGTAACAAATTCTTCAATTTGTTCAATATCAAAGTAACTATAAACACCCTTGGCATAAGAAGATAAGATTCCATTATCCTTAAACTCACATTGGAAGAAAATGTGTTTCTTAGGATCTTTGGAACAATAAGTAAAATCATGTATTTCACATAAATTCAAAGCATAGCAATACAAACTATTAATATGATGCCACAAAAGTTTCCCTTTTTGAGATTGTTGTGGTGGAGAAGGAGGTTGTTGACGTTCTTCGTGTACTTCCTCGTTTTCTTCATCTTGGTGTGTCCCACTTGTGGATGCTTCTGTATCAACTCTTGGTTCACCTTGTCGTGAGGTAGAAGCTTCCACTTGGATGGACGAGGTACTCTCCTTCACCTCCGTTGGACGAATCTTGCCAATAGAAAAATCTTGGATTGCTTCCGAGGGGTCTTTGTCTCCTACATCAATTGGCAATTGCTCTACTTGTGAGCCTCTAGATTCATCAAACTTCACATCTACCATTTCTTCAACCTTTTGGGTGAAATTGTTGTAGACACGGTAAGTGTGAGAGTTTGAGCCATAACCAAGTAGGAAACCTTCATGAGACTTAGGAGCAAATTTAGAACGACGATGCTTATCAAGAATGTAGCACTTTGAGCCGAATACTCGAAAGTATCCAACTTGGGGTTTGTTACCGGTGAGGAGCTCGTATGCCGTCTTGCCGAGTAGCTTGTGAATATACAAGCGATTTGTTGCATGACAAGCTGTCTCAACCGCTTCTGCCCAAAAGTGCTTCGGCGTCTTGTACTTATCAAGCATCGTTCGTGCCATTTCGATGAGCGTTCGGTTCTCCTCTCAACAACTCCATTTTGTTGAGGTGTGTACGTAGCCGAGAACTCATGTGAAATCCCTTCTTCGTCAAGAAAGGTGTACACATTTGCGTTCTTGAACTCCATTCCATTCTCGTTGTGAACCTTCTTGATCTTCACTTCAAATTGATTTTGGGCCTTCCGAGCAAAGTTTTTGAAGATCTTTTGGACCTGCGATTTATCATCGAGAAAGAACACCCACGTAAATCTTGGAAAATCATCAACTATAACTAGACCAAAAGAATTTCCACCGAGACTCTTGTAAGCGTTGGGACCAAAAGGATCCTTGTGAAGTAGCTCGAGTGGCCTCCTTGTGATCGCGATGTTCTTCATGGGATGCCTTCCTCCAACCTATTTACCTGCTTGACAAGCGCTGCAAAGTCTATCCTTATCAAATATGACATCGTTAATGCCGAGGATATGATTTCCTTTAAGAAGCTTGTCAAGGTTTCGCATACCAACATGACCTAATCATCTATGCCATAACCAACCTTTAGAGGATTTAGAAATAAAGCAAGTTCTATGTTGAGCCTTTTTAGTGAAATCAACAATGTAAAGATCTCCTCTACGTATACCAGTAAAGACCATTTTATGATTATCTCTACGAAACATTGGCAATCTACTTCCGTAAATAGGACATTGAAACCGAAATCAGCAAGTCTAGATACTGAAAGTAAATTGTAGCCAAGAGATTCAACGAGCATAACATTTTGAATGAATCTATCATGTGAGATGGCCACCTTACCGAGGCCAACCACCTTACCCTTTGAGTTGTCACCAAAAGTGACATACTTTCGAGGACCATCGTTTTCAGCAAGCTCACAAAACATATCTTTATCTCCGGTCATGTGATCGGTACATCCACTGTCAAGAACCCATTCCTTTCCTCCTGCCATATATCCCCGAAGATTTTCCATAAGACCAAAGTGTCTCATTGCATCATCAAGATCAAAGTCACTATCATCATCCTCTTCATAGTATCCATGTTCAACATCGTCATGTGGTGGATCAAATCCTAGAGAGGGTGATTCGTTAGAGTGAGTTTGATAGTGATCTTCTTTATGAATTTTAATAGCTTCGGAAATAATATCGCTAATGATTCCAACATTTTCCTTTGGCACGCATAAGATTTGTAAGTTCAAATAGACAATCACAAACATAGGATCATTGGAATTCATCTTACTCAAGGCAATAGACTTATGGAGAATTTCATCTAGATTTTTCAAGGAATAATCCGGAAATTGTTTCTCAAGAAATTTCCATATAGTGTAGGCACACTCAAGAGAAGGCAGGTTTCCAATCAAGCTTCTAGGCAAGCCTCTAGTGATAAGGTTAACAGGTCTAAGATTGCGAACCATGTCAATTGACTCATCAAGGGTAGGATGCATAGGATCAACATGAGGTGCACAAGGGCTAGCAATGTACTTGTTCAAATGATATTGATTGAAAATCACAAGCATCTCATTTTTCCACTCATGAAAATACTCTCCATCAAGTATAGGCAATGGTGATTAAACCAAAGCAATGGAGACCAAAGCTCTGATACCAATTGAAAGGATCGAGAAGAGGTGTCTAGAGGGGGGTGATTAGACACTAGGTGCTAAAAGTTGTACTTTGTAGTTTCTTTAAGTTTAAGTGGAGTTTTTGTCGGCGTTCTGGGAACAAGGGTACCCAGACTTGCCTGCCTGCGGCCCGCGGCATGGCTCAAGGAGTGGCCCAGTACGACCCATCTTCATCAACACATGCTCAAGACCCTCGCGAGGGGCCAAGCCTCGTGGGGGGGACGACGGGAAGCTTCCTCAGGCATAGCCTCGTCAGGCTGGCTTGCGAGGAGGCGGAGAGATCAAGGCAGGGTATCTCACGAGGTGCCCATGACGTAAGCCATGACGGCCGAAGCCAGGCGGGCGCCGGCCTGCGCAGAGTCCTTGTTTCCTCTTTGGTGCAAAGGGGGCAAGAGCAGGCAAGGGTATCAAGCAAAGGCAACCATTTCAGTGCAACAAGACCAAGACCAGTAGAACGGCAGGATGGAGGTCATCGTGGAGCCCAAGCCAGCATCACCGTCAGAATCTTTGGCAGGCGAGGACCGACTTTAGCCAGGATAAGTGTACTAGATGTTCCCCTTCAAAATGGACAATTGTTGGCGCCCTTCCCGCTCAATATTTGGGAAGAGGACCAAGGCCTCTCTCTATAAATAGGACTAGCCACCAAAGAGTAAGGGATCCGGATTCAATCCTTCCCAAGAGGCATCACCTCCACAAGAACTTCTCCCCTCGCGAGGCAGTTCTTCCTTTGTATTGTTCATCACCAGCCCCTGAGGCGATCTACCACACCACAAACTAGAGTAGGGTATTACACCACAATGGTGGCCTGAACTAGTATAAACCTCGAGTCCCTTGTGCTGTTCTTCGTGTAGTTTAGATCCTTGCGAGGCGACGAAACGTGAGTAGGTGGGCGGTGTGATCTCTGCATGCACCCCAGAGTTCGAACCTTGAGGGTCTGCCGGAACCCGAAATCCGACATTTGGCGCGCCAGGTAGGGGTGCGCCGGAGCTTTCCCTTCCACCGACCCGCTCTCCGCCAACACCGCGATTCGCCCTGATGATGGGCAACGCGCTGCCCGCTCCGGTTGCCAGCACCAGCACGGGGGCCAGGGGGCTCCGAGCCTTGGCCTCCGCCTTGCAGCAGGTGCGGTGGCCGAACAAGTTCAAGCCAGAGATGCCACCGCGCTATGACGGCATGACTGATTCGCTGGCTTTCCTGCTGGCATACGAGGAGTCCGTCCTCAAGGCCGGGGGCGACGACAGGGTCATGGCTAACTGGTTTCCCATGGCCCTCACTGGCATCCCGCGCATGTGGCTTCTCCACCTGCCAATGGCTTCTGTGGCCTCTTGGGGGGAGCTGCGCGGCCTCTTCCTTGCCCAGTACGCTGCACCGGTGCCCCCGGTCATCGCAGCTCTCCTAGGTGGCTCGCAGACGCCACCTTCAGGCCGCCACATCAAGCCATTCGTCCGCCAGATCGGCGCCGCTTCCGCACAGCATGGGGCTCCTCCGGGTTGGGCGGCGCCTAAAGTCGATCTGGCCTTCAGCTCGGATGATCACCCCTCCAACTCAGCCTGCTCGGGCGCGCTCCCAATGCTGTGCACCCCCACCATCTGCCAGGTGGCCGTCACCAGGACCCTCATTGACGGCGGTGCTGGCCTCAGCGTGCTCTCGGTGGAAGCCTTCAGCCTCCTCCACGTACCGCCGGAGCGGCTTCAGCCCAGCAGGCCCTTCTTGGGCGTCGGAGGCGGTTCCACCGGCTCCCTGGGGCAGATCTGCCTTCCGGTGACCTTCGGCACCTATGACAACTTCCGCACGGAGCTAATCGACTTTGACATCGCCCTCATCAGCCTCCCATAGAACGCCATCCTCTGCTACCCGGCACTAGCCCGATTCATGGCCGCAACTCACCTAGCGTACAACCTCATGAAGATGCCCGGGAGTAGCAGCGTCCTCACCGTGTCCGGAGACACCGGGGATGAGTTGCAAGCGCTCAAGCTTGCCTTCAAGACTGCGGCGATGGTGCAGCCCGCCGGCTCAAACACCCCTGAGCCCAAGGGGGCTGCACCGGCCAAGAAGAAGCAGCTATTCACCCAAGACAAGGCAGAAACCAAGCAGGTACTGGTCGACGAGGATGGATCCACTAATGCCACCTTCACTATAGGCGCCAACCTCGAGCCAGAGCAGGAGGAGGCCTTGGTGAAGTTCCTACGCGCGAACAAGAAGGTGTTCATGTGGGAACCTGATCAGCTAGCAGGGGTCCCGAGGGGCGTAATTGAGCATCACCTCAACGTGTGCCCCAACATGCGCCCCGTGAAGCAGAAAGCGAGGCGGCAGTCCACCGAGAAGCAAGCTTTCATCGTCCAAGAGACCCACAAGCTAGAGGCGGCAGGGGTCATTCACGAGGTCTGCTACCCAGATTGGTTGGCTAACCCGGTTGTCGTGTCGAAGAAGGGGGAAAAGGAATGCATGTGTGTCGACTTCACCAACCTCAACAAGGCCTCCCCGCAGGATCCATTCCCGCTCCCTCGCATCGACCAGATCGCCGACTCCACCGCTGAGTGCGACCTGTTATGCTTCCTGGATGCCTTCTCCGGCTATCACCAGATCAAGATGGCAGTAGAGGACGTGGAAAAGACGGCTTTCCTGACCCCGTGTGGAGTGTACTGCTATACATGCATGCCGTTCGGGCTGCGCAATGCAGGTGCGAACTTTCAGCCGCTGATGCACATCGCCTTGGGTCGGCAAGTCGGGAGGAATGCTGAGGCTTACGTTGATGGCATTGTGGTGAAGTCTCGGGAGGCAAAAACCCTGAGACAGGACTTGGAGGAAACCTTCGCGAGCCTCAACGAAGTGGACCTGCGGCTCAACCCGGAGAAGTGTGTGTTTGGAGTCCCCTCGGGCAAGCTCCTGGGCTTCCTCGTGTCCCACCGGGGCATCAAGGCCAACCCAGAAAAGGTCGAAGCAGTCGAGGACATGAGCCCGCCGAAGACCCTCAAAGAGATGCAGAAGCTCACCGGGCGTGTGACCGCACTAGGACGCTTCATCTCCAAGCTGGGGGAACGAGCGCTGCCCTTCTTCAAGCTGATGAGGAAAAGGGCCCCTTTGAATGGACTGAAGAGGCCGACAAGGCGTTCGAGGATCTCAAAAGGTACTTAACCAGCCCTCCGGTGATGGTGGCTCCGCGTCCTCAAGAGCCCCTGGTGCTCTACCTTGCAGCCACCCCTACTCTTCCAGTGCAGCCCTGGTGGCGGTTAGGGAGGAGCATTGGACCAAGGCCGCAGCAACCGTCCGGGTCAAAGCAAAGCAGGACCAAGAGGGCCTCACAGAGACCGCGACCGCAGCCGAGAAGGATCA
>NC_041387.1:582008013-582108237 GCF_002162155.2 Triticum dicoccoides
GGCCTCCGGAGGATGCTAGCAGCGCCAGCACTCCCAACCTCGTTGAGCAACCTGTGTACTTCGTCAGCACGGTGTTACGGGACGCGAGGGCGCGGTACCCCATGCCTCAGAAACTCCTCCTCATGCTATTGGTAGCATCGTGCAAGCTGCGGCACTATTTCCAAGGCCATCCCATCAAGGTTGTCTCAGCGTACCCCTTGGAAAGGGTGCTCAGGAGCCCGAACTCAGCTGGAAGAGTCGCTGAGTGGAACATCCAGCTGCAAGCGTTTCAGCTAGAATTCAGCACAACCAGAGTCATCAAGGGGGCCGCGCTTGTGGACTTCATGGCGGAATGGGTAGAGGCGCCAGGCCTCGAGGCTGGCGAGGATCGCTCACTCTCCCCGGGAAGCGAGGCACCGGGCGGTTGGGTCATGTACTTCGACGGGGCGTTCTCCCGACACGGTATGGGGGCTGGCGCGATGCTCGTATCTCCCACTCAAGACAAGCTCTACTACGCCATGCAACTCTGTTTCCAGCATGGAGAAAAGGTCTCCAACAACATAGCAGAATACGAAGGCCTGATAGCAGGCCTGAAAGCCGCAGTCGCCCTGGGGGTGAAGCGCCTCACTATCAAGGGTGATTCGCAGCTCCTCATCAACTTCTCCAACAAAGTATACGAGCCGAAGGACGAGCATATGGAAGCCTACCTCACGGAGGTTCGCAGGATGAAGAAGCAGTTCTGGGGGCTGGAGTTGCAGCATGTGCCTCGCGTCACCAATCAAGAGGCTGATGACATCGCCAAAAGGGCATCCAGGCGGCTACCTCAGGAGCCTGGCGTCTTCGAGGAGTGGCTCTTCAAGCCCTCGGCGACGCCATCACTTTCAAGCACGGTGCAGCCTCGGGAGGAGCTCCCCTAGCCACCTGCCTCGGGAGCCCCGGTCTGCGGCCCGGCCTCAGGAGCGCGCCTGCTCCTGGCGCTGGAGCCTCAGGAAGGGTGCTGGATCACAGAGCTCAGGAGCTACCTGACACAAGGGACCTTGCCGGAAAAGGAGGAGGAAAGGGAGCGTGTGGCGCAGCAGGCCATGGCATTCTGCATCAAGGATGGAGAGCTCTACCGGAGATGACTGAATGATGTGTCCCTACATTGCATTTCTAGGGAGCAAGGGAAGGGGCTGCTGGCAGACATACACGGTGGAGACTGTGGGCATCACTCGTCATCACGGACCCTCGTTGGCAAGGCGTTCCGCAACGGGTTCTATTGGCCCACGGCACTCAATGACGCCATGGAACTGGTGAAAGCTTGCGAGGCCTGCCAATTCCATGCCAATCAGATCCATCAGCCGGTGGGAGGTCTGCAGATTATAGACCGCTCATGGCCATTCACAGTCTGGGGGCTGGATATCCTGGGTCCGTTCCCTCGGGCGCCAGGAGGCTATCGCTACCTCTACGTCGCCGTGGACAAGTTCATCAAGTGGGATAAGGTGGAAGCTGTCCGCACCATCCCCGCAGGCTCCGCAGTCAAGTTCATCAAGGGCCTCGTGAGCCGATTCAGGGTGCCGAACCGCGTCATCACCAACAACGGTTCGCAGTTCATCAGTAACCTCTTCAAAACATACTATGCTAACCTTGGAACGCAGATATGCTATGCTTCGGTAGCGCACCCGTGGAGCAACGGTCAGGCCGAGCGAGCCAACGCAGAGGTCCTGAGGGGCCTCAAACCCAGGACCTTCAAGAAGAAGCTGGAGGCCCGCGGCAGGGGCTGGTACGATGAGCTCCAGTTTGTGCTGTGGTCTATCCGCACGACTGCGACCAAGCCGACGGGCGAGACCCCGTTCTTTCTGGTTTATGGAGCTGAAACCGTTCTCCCTCACGAGGTCAGACGTCGTTCCGCATGGGTCCTGGCATTCGACGAGGCGCAGCAGGACGCCATGCGGGGGACGGATCTCGTGCTGGGGGAGGAGCATCGCCGAGAAGCCGCGCTACGAGCAACAAGGTACCAACAAGCACTGCGGCGATACCACTGCCGCAACATCCGCCTCAGGAGTCTTGAGGTAGGGGACCTCATGCTCAGACGGGTTCTCTCCAGGGAGGGACTGCATAAGCTCTCTCCCATGTGGGAGGGCCCATTCAAGGTTGTTCATGTTTCCAGGCCCGGCTCCGCGTGCTTGGAGACCCAGGAGGGGGTGCCCGTCCAGAACGCGTGGAACATTCAACATCTCCGAAGATTTTACCCCTGAAAAAGGCCCGGTGCCTGTGAAGAAGGTGAATGCCTGTGAAGTAGCCGCGTTTTGGAAAAGGCCCAGTGCCTGTGAAGAAGGCGAATGCCTGTGAAGTAGCCGCATTTTGGAAAAGGCCCGGTGCCTATGAAGAAGGCGAATGCCTGTGAAGTAGCTGCGTCTGGGAAAAGGCCCGATGCCTGTGAAGAAGGAAAATGCCTGTGAAGCTCGCTGCCCATGACACTCTCACGTAATAATGAGTGGGGCTGTACATGCCCCGGAGTCTCCGGAGTGCCGCCCTCGGGCCTCGGGGGCTCCCGCCCACGCCCAGTGGCAGCACTTATCTCCGCGCTGGTGAGAAGACATCGAAGACTAGATTAGGTGCCGGACGCGGCTTCTCTCATTTGCTTTCCGCAGTTGGCTCGTTTGTTTCTATTTGAAGTTTTACTGAAGCTGTTACCATTTCGAGCTCGTGACCCTTCGTCCATTTCACTTTTTTGTTTTGTTTTCTCTCGCACAAAGTCTCACGAGGGAGGAACTTGGGCACCCCCACGAGTGTTTTCTGCCCTGGTGGTTTGGAACTTCCCTATCCGAGTCCGCTGCGGGAGCACCCCTCCCAGTCCGTGCCCCACGAGCATTGCGACACGATCATGGGACTTGGGTTGGTTGCCCCCGCTACCAGGGCTGGAGACTACCCCAACTGACTAACCCCTGTAGGACACATGGCGCACGACGAGGCCCTAGCCTCGGGAGGCGAGGACCGCAACGAGCTTCCCCCCAAGTTAAGTGATTTCCACGCATAAACACGCGGAACGAAAACATACCGCAGAAATAGTAGAAACAGCACTGTCGGCATTCTGGGGACGGGGGTCCCCAGACTTGCCTGTCTGCGGCCTGCGGCGTGGCTCAAAGGGGGCCCAGCATGGCCCATCTTCATCAACACAAGCTCAAGACCCTCGCGAGGGGGCCAAGCCTCGCGGGGCGGATGACAAGGAGCTTCCTCAGGCACGGCCTCATCAGGCTGGCTCGCGAGGAGGCGGAGAGTTCAAGGCGGGGTACCTTGCGAGGTGCCCATGACGCAAGCCATGACGACCAAGGGCGCCAGCCGGGCGCCAGCCTGTGCAGTGTCCTTCTTTCCTCTTTGGTGCAAGGGGAGCAAGTGCAGGCGAGAGCATCAAGCAAAGGCATCCATCTCGATGCAACAAGACCAAGACTAGTCCAACAACAGGATGGAGGTCACCGTGGAGCCCAAGCCAGCGTCAGCACCAGAGCCTTTGACAGGCGAGGACCGACTTTCGTCAGGATAAGTGTACCAGATGTTCCCCTTCAAAATGGCCAATTGTTGACGCCCTTCCCGCTCAATATTTGGGAAGAGACCCAGGGCCTTTGCCTATAAATAGGACTAGCCACCATAGTATCGAGGCATCGAGAATCAACCCCTCAAAAGGGACAACACCAACGCAAGAACAGACCCTCGCGAGGCTGTTCTTCCTTGTATTGTTCATCATCAGCCCAAGAGGCAATCCACCACACCACACACTGGAGTAGGGTATTACACCACAATGGTGGCCTAAACCAGTATAAACCCTGTGTCTCTTGTGCTGTTCTTCTGGTAGTTTAGATCCCTGCGATTCGGTGAGGAACAGGTAGGTAGAAGGCGAAACCTCCACGCGCACCCCAGTGTTCGAACCTCAAGGGTCTTTCGGAACCCCAAATCCGACATTTGGCAAGGATGGAGGTCACCGTGGAGCCCAAGCCGGCGTCACCACCAGAGCCTTTGACAGGCGAGGACCGACTTTAGTCAGGATAAGTGTACCAGATGTTCCCCTTCAAAATGGCCAATTGTTGGTGCCCTTCCCGCGCAATATTTGGGAAGAGACCCAGGGCCTTTGCCTATAAATAGGACTAGCCACCATAGTATCGAGGCATCGAGAATCAACCCCTTAAAAGGGACAACACCACCGCAAGAACAGACCCTCGCGAGGCTGTTCTTCCTTGTATTGTTCATCATCAGCCCAAGAGGCAATTCACCACACCACACGCTGGAGTAGGGTATTACACCACAATGGTGACCTGAACCAGTATAAACCCTGTGTCTCTTGTGCTGTTCTTCTGGTAGTTTAGATCCCTGCGATTCGGTGAGGAACAGGTAGGTAGAAGGCGAAACCTCCGCGCGCGCCCCAGTGTTCGAACCTCAAGGGTCTGCCGGAACCCTAAATCCGACAAGCGCGCCAATTAAACAGCAACGTCCAACACGCCCCCGTGGGGCACCAGACTACATTCTTTTTGCGCAGGAAAGAAAGAAAAGCAAAATGGGCACGACTTGCCGGACATCAACTCTCGGCAAGGGCTCATACTGCCTCCGGAGCTCAGCTGGATTCCGCCTCCCGCTTCACCGAGGCACGGGTCGCGCAGCCCCAGTGTACCTCTCGTTGGCAGCCGAGCACCCACCGCCGCGCAGAGGGCTGCTTCCACGTCCACGGGAGGCCGCAGTGGGGGCCGTAGGGTGCTTACGAGGGCGGGCACGGCTACGCTTGGCCGGAGGAGAGCCGGGCCCTTCCTGGCGAGCCTTTCCTTTCTCCACGACCGAGAACCTCTTCGGCGGGGCCATGGGGATGGCGAGCGGCCAAGAATAAGAAGGGGAGTAGCAGGAAGGGATGGACTGGAAGGGCTTGCGCCATTCCATACATATAGCTGGGGGAGGCCAACCACCGGCCTCCACGATCATAGGTAATCATGACCCGTTTTGCGTGCAGGGACTTGTCAAGTCGTGAAGTTACCGAGGCGTCGTGGGGAAACAGGGACGCCCACGTCCAATCAACCGCCACGCGGCGCCCAAGGCCGTAGGCTGTTGGGGCCCGCGGCGCTTTGCACTTGCCCCTTCGCTTCTCTGCTAAGCCAAGTCCAGGCGCGCCTTGGGCCCGGGGGCTACTATTGGCGTTCTGGGAACGGGGGTACGCAGACTTGCCTGCCCGCGGCCTGCGGCGTGGCTCAAGGAGTGGCCCAGTATGACCCATCTTCATCAACACGTGCTCAAGACCCTCGCGAGGGGCCAAGCCTCGCAGGGGGAGGGGGGGGGACGGGAAGCTTCCTCAGGCACAACCTCGTCAGGATGGCTCGCTAGGAGGCGGAGAGATCAAGGTAGGGTACCTCACGAGGTGCCCATGACATAAGCCATGACGACCGAAGCCAGGCGGGCGTCGGCCTGCGCAGAGTCCTTGTTTCCTCTTTGGGCCAAAGGGGAAAAGCGCATGCAAGGGTATCAAGCAAAGGCAACCATTTCGGTGCAACAAGACCAAGACCAGCAAAACGGCAGGATGGAGGTCATCGTGGAGCCCAAGCCAGCGTCACCGTCAGAAGCTTTGGCAGGCGAGGACCGACTTTAGCCAGGATAAGTGTACTAGATGTTCCCCTTCAAAATGGCCAATTGTTGGTGCCCTTCCCGCTCAATATTTGGGAAGAGGACCAAGGCCTCGCTCTATAAATAGGACTAGCCACCACAGTGTAAGGGATCCGGATTCAATCCTTCCCAAGAGGCATCACCTCCACAAGAACTTCTCCCCTCGCGAGGCAGTTCTTCCTTTGTATTGTTCATCACCAGCCCCTGAGGCGATCTACCACACCACAAACTAGAGTAGGGTATTACACCACAATGGTGGCCCAAACTAGTATGAACCTCGAGTCCCTTGTGCTGTTCTTCGTGTAGTTTAGATCCTTGCGAGGCGACGAAACGTGAGTAGGTGGGAGGTGTGATCTCCGCGCACCCCAGAGTTCGAACCTTGAGGGTCATTAGGAACCCGAAATCTGACAGTTTTGGCACAAGTTTGACAAGCACAATACATCTCAAGAAAGCATGCAAAGAGTATATGAGCAACAGAAAGTAAAGCATGCAACTTGCAAGAATGTAAAGGGATGGGATTGGAGAATTCAAACGCAATTGGAGACACGGATGTTTTTGTCGTGGTTCCGATAGGTGGTGCTATCGTACATCCACGCTGATGGAGACTTCAACCCACGAAGGGTAACGGCTGCGCGAGTCCACGGAGGGCTCCAACCAAGAAGGGTCCACGAAGAAGCAACCTTGTCTATCCCACCATGGCCGTCGCCCACGAAGGACTTGCCTCACTAGCGGTAGATCTTCATGAAGTAGGCGATCTCCTTGCCCTTACAAACTCCTTGGTTCAACTCCACAATCTTGTCGGAGGCTCCCAAGTGACACCTAGCCAATCTAGGAGACACCACTCTCCAAGAAGTAACAAATGGTGTGTTGATGATGAACTCCTAGCTCTTGTGCTTCAAATGATAGTCTCCCCAACACTCAACTCTCTCTCACAGGATTTGGATTTGGTGGAAAGAAGATTTGAGTGGAAAGCAACTCGGGGAAGGCTAGAGATCAAGATTCATATGGTAGGAATGGAATATCTTGGTCTCAACACATGA
Source organism: Triticum dicoccoides (assembly GCF_002162155.2). Lineage (NCBI taxonomy): Eukaryota > Viridiplantae > Streptophyta > Magnoliopsida > Poales > Poaceae > Triticum > Triticum dicoccoides. Next base: position 582,014,649 of record NC_041387.1, read on the forward strand.
GTAGGTGGTTCTCTCTCAGAAAATGTAAGTTGGAAGTGTAGGTTCATTCTGATGGCTCTCTCCACAAATGAAGAGGAGGTGGAGGGGTATATATAGCCTCCACACAAAAATCTAACCGTTACACACAACTTGCCAATCTCGGTGGGACCAAATCGTCAAACTCGATCAGACCGATTTAGCAAATAATGTGACCGTTAGGATTTTTGGTGGGACCGACATGCAACTCGATAGGACCGATATGGTTAGGGTTAGGGCATAACGTAATCTCGGAGAGACCGATTACACAAACTCGGTGGGACTGATTTTGGTAATAAGCTAACCAAAGAGTTGGTCAGGTAAACTCGGTGGGACCGGTTCGCTCATTTCGGTGAGACTGAAATGTTACGAAAGAGAACCAGAGAGTTTGCATTGCAATCTCGGTAGGACCGGTTACACAAACTCGGTGAGACCGATTTTGGTAATGGACATACAGAGAGATTACAATACCATCTCGGTGCGACCGAGATCCCTATCGGTGAGGCCAATTTGCCTAGGGTTTGTGGCAGTGGCTATGACATCTAAACTCGGTGGCGCCGAATAGAAAGAATCGGTGGGGCCGAGTTGGACTTTTTGGTTTAGGTCATATGTGGATGTGAGAAGGTAGTTGAGGGCTTTGGAGCATATCACTAAGCACTTTGAGCAAGCAAGTCATTAAGCAACACCTCATCCCCTCTTGACAGTATTGGCTTTTCCTATAGACTCAATGTGATCTTGGATCACTAAAATAGAAAATGTAGAGTCTTGTTCTTGAAGCTTGAGCCAATCCTTTGTCCTTAGCATTCAAAGGGGTTCCACATCCTCTAGTCCATGCCACTTCATTGTTGAACTTATCTGAAACATACTAGGTAAAAGTGTTAGTACAATAAGAGATATGTTGACATTAATTACCAAAATCACCCAGGGAGCACTTGTGCTTTCACGCGGCATCCGCGCGCTCCGCGTCGAGTCGAGCCTCCACCGCCCGGTTCAAGTCCAGGATGTCCGGTTCCGCCTGCAGGAGGGCGTCGATGAGAGCGGCATCCGCACGCTCTGCGTCGAGTCGAGCCTCTGCCGCTCGGTTCAAGTCCAAGACGTCCGGTTCCGCCTGCAGGAGGGCCTCAATGGCAGCGGCATCCGCGCGCTCCGCCTCAAGTTGAGCCTCCGTCGCCCGGTTCACATCCACGACATCTGGTTCTACCTGCAGGAGAGCCTCGATGGCAGCGGCATGCGCACGCTCCATGTCGAGTTGAGCCTCTGCCTCCCAGTCCTCCTTTAGTATCGCCATGTTGAACCGCTAGTCCGCCTGCACCATGGGGGACTCGGACGCCGGCATGAATTCGACGTCCATCATCTCATACCCATCGGGGGCCTTCTGCGCTGCGACCTCCGCCATGAACATTGGATCGGCTTCCTCCTCCTCGTAGCTTGGCTCCAGAGAACCCGGGGATTGGCCCGCCGCAAAGCGAGCTTGGGAACGGAGGTCTATGGCGCCGACCGCCGCCGCGATTTCTGCGCGGCGCTCCGGCGTCAGCATCTTGTAGTAAGTGATCTTGCGGCGAACCATGGCTTTCCGGCGAACTAGGGGACGCTTGATGCGGGCTAGGGGATCAAAAGGTGGGGGAATGGGCTGGAGATTTGGTGTGGTTTTAGGGCAGTGGCTGGCCTAGGCCGAGCGGCGAAGGTTCTGGTGTGAATAATGGTTCCAGTGATGACCGGTCAATTGGTTTTGATTGTACATCGCGCTTGTCGCATTCGCGTTGCAGCCCGACATGCTTGACCCTCCATGTCGCTCACCGAATGGAACGCGCTTCGTCTTGCGTTTTCGCTCGCTTGTGGGACCGCAGTTGAGAGCAAACCGACGTCCCTCCCCATCCCCCGCCCGTGTCATTTATTATACTACCACTCCCTCCGTTTTATGCGGAGTAAATAAAAATAGAGGGAGTACACTACAGATGAGGATCCCCTGACGTGGCCGAACCCATTGAGTAACTGACATGCGGGGCCTAGCAAGCATGGGGTCCGCCAGTAAGTGACCGAAAGGGAGGGTAAGGGAGGGATACCTACGTCAGAGGATCCACTTCCACTACTACTCCCTCCTTCCATTTACTATACAGGGCCTAATGCGTCTTTCGAGGCTAACTTTGACCAAATGTTAGAGTAATAATATATGACATGCAACTTACACAAAGCATACGGTCAAATTCGTATGTGAAAGGAGTTTCCAATGATATAATTTTCACATTATACATCTCATGTACTATTAATCTTGTCAATAGTCAAATTGGAAACCATCTCGAGTACAATTCTAGGAGTACGTACGAATCTAACAATATTGATTGGGCATTGTTGAATGTTGATACCTTCTTGATCAAAGTAGAGATAATTTGACTACAAATAAAACCTATATGTAAACTAGAATGGATAGGAGGGAGTATATTGTACGTTCAAAAACGAAACGAACATTTAATACCCTTTATATATGATTTGCGGATGCTATGATCACCGGTTCAAAATTTTGAATCTACCTTAGGTATCACGTGCCCCCACTCGTTCCCTCTCGATTTCATCTTGGGGTCCGGAGATCTATTGAAATTGGACTAGGGTGGGTACATGCGAATGATTCTCGGCGGAATGTTCAAATGAGGCATGCGGGAGGATGGACTCGACTGGAGGGTGACATGATCGATGGAGAAGAGGGTTGGAGAGGAATGAGAAATAAGCAAACGCCACATGATTATACTTGAACGGCTCAAATAAACAATAACTTGTCTCGCTTGGCCTACATAGTGAAAGGCCTAATGCGCAACGCGGAGCACTGACGCTCGAATATGGTCGGGAAAACAGGGAAACTGACATGTGGGGCACACCCGTCGGGATGACGTAACGCAGACTAGTCCAATGGAGGAGCTGGCCCACGACCTCCTCGCCACCGAAAACCGTTCATGTGGGTCGTTGGGGCCAACAACGGGGCGCATCTCCAGCACCACCTCTGGACACGGCGACTGCGGTGAGCGACACCCTCATATCGTCTCTAGACACGGTCGGTTTCAGCGTGCTGAGGGTGGCGTTAGTGCTGTGGCACGACCAACAGTATGTTTGGTTTGTGCCCAAGGTTGCCCCATCAAAGCATTGGGTAGCCAAAATTTTGGTTCAGGTATTGGTTGCCCATGATTTGGCCGACATTGGCAAGAAAAATGAACTAGAGTTGGCTAGAGTTCATTGGCATGCCAAAAAAATGGCAACCATCCAAACAAAGACCAATCTTTGACCAAAATTTTGGTTGAGGTATTGGTTGCCCATGATTTGGCCGACATTGGCAAGAAAAATGAACTAGAGTTGGCTAGAGTTCATTGGCATGCCAAAAAATGGAAACCATCCAAACAAAGACCAATCTTTGGGTCATGACCAAAATTTTGGTAAGGTGCACTTTGGCCACAATCCAAACACACCCCAACACCCGGCTTGTCGAGGATGCACGGGTCGCCGCGCCATGTCCACGGAGTGGTGTAGCGCGGCCAACTGCATCCTCTGGACCTGAGACCATCCCGGGTCGTCTTGCTTTTGCAATGACATGCGGGGATCGCATGTGAGCAAATGGCATCTCCAACGTTGCCACGACCGCAGCTGACTACCCTGGCACACCAAAACCCTCGTCCCTCGCACCGTTGCGCGGTGCGTTCCCAGCCGGCGCCAGCTGCCCGCATTCATGCCGTCCATTTGTATGTCGTAGTTAAGAGGCTCAGTGCCCGAGGAACCAACTCCGGCGACTTAATGGCGCACCCGGACGCTTGGTCTCACCGGAATGTGCTACTTAAAGCGGCAACGCCCAGCTAACCTCCACACCATAGCGCATCGTCCTCCTACCTGGCGCCACATCCGCCATGACCGCAAGTGCGAATGCTCTACGGGAGAGCTTGTCTTCGTGGATGAAGCTCGAGGTCGCCGCCCTCGCTCAAGTTGCCTCTCGCGACGCAATAGCGGTGTAGCCGGACGCGGACGCGACCGCACAAGCGGTGGCCACGCTGGCGGCCGACGACGGGAGCACCATCAGCCACGCGTCCTACTTGCCGCCATCCAACGTCCGGCACCGCCGAGGTCGGGGACTCCTCCGAGGATGCGTAGGGCATGGGAGGCGGCAGGGCATGGTGTGCCAACTGGCCGGTCTGTATCCCATGTTCTACTCTTCCTCGCCGGTGACCGCACCTTCACTTCATGGGTCTTTAACCCCAGCCCCGTACATAGAGATCGCAGATGGAGGAAGTCGGTCGCCGTCATAGAATAGGTTTAGGGTCGGGTTTCTTTTATTTTTCTGTCCTATAAAAGTTCGAAATGTAATGAAAATCTGCCGTGTTTGCATTAATCTCGGCCGGTGTATATGAAGTTTCACAATAATATAGTATATTATAGACGTACTAGCAAGATGCCAGTGCGTTGCACGGAAGATCAAGATCTTGTGGGAGAAAAGGATGAACGAGGCAAAGCCTTATCTGCAAATGTGGAGAAGAGTACGGGTAAATTGTCATAGTTTCCTTCCTATCCATTAGATATAGATCGGATGGCCTATATTGCAGGATGATAGGCACACCATCATCACCAACTCTGCTTTTTATTGAACCGAGAAAAATCTAACATGTGAAGTAAAATAAACACATAGGGTCTATACATGCACAATTTATCTTAGGCACTCCAATAGTACGTCCACTACACATTCACGCATTTCACATATTTCTAGATCTACGGGAACCTACGAAAGGGTTAACGTAAATTTCCTCTCTCTCTCTCCTCCCCTGATTTTCATGTTTGTGGGCCCCTCCCTCCCCCCAATCTACAATCAATAGCTCACACATTTCCCATTACGTTAATTACATAACTGGGATTACGTAGGTGTAGCATTACTCGTCCTAAAAAACCCAACTAAGCCAACCTCCCAGCATATCGCACGGGAAAAGACCCGGCCGCGCTGTTTTAGTCGGGATTACCGCATTACTAGTAGTAGTATCGATGGATCGCGCGAAGCAACAATTTTTTTGAGGGAGCGAATCACCTAGTTTAAAAGGAAAAAAGGCGGTACACTCACAGCACTCCTGTCACAGTCGTATTGCACCCCACACACGTTCGGTCCTGCACATGGCTCACGCAAACGGAACGCGCTTCAGCTTGCCTCTTCACTGACACGTGGGACTGCACTTGGAGAAATCGACCATGCGCCAAACTCCCCCCGCCCACCGCGCGAATATCCTCCCCCCCCACACAAAAATTCCCCCCAAATCCGATTCAACCGCCCTTCGGCCAACTAGCAATTAATATTCCCCAAACCCCCTTCCCCCGTCCCCCTCCACTCCATTCGCTCCGCCAAAGCCGCCCTCCCCGCCGCGCCGATACGTCGATGCCGTGGTTCGTCGAGGGGATGCACAGGATCCTCTCGCTCCCACAGTACGCTCTCGTAGACTATCGTCCTCTAGCCACGCCCGCCACCTCTGGCTACGTTCTTGTGGAGGCGCACGGCGGTCAGCGCCGCCACCGCTGGCGACATTCATGTGGAGACGCACGACAGTCAGCTTCTCCCACGGTACGCGCATTCTAGACTGAGGCCCCGTTCATGTCGGTGTAGCGCTGAATATTAGCTGATAGACGCTGTTAATCTCACTGTTTGCCGAATTAGTTTACTGTCAATATGCTCTGCTTAAGAAGCTTCCTTGCCCTGTTCTGCACTCAATCTGCTTAGCTGAGATGGCATGCCAAGGACAATTAGTTGCTAAAATATCCTGCCATATATTTATTGTGACGTAGATTGCCATGGTCTAGTAACCAATCTGTTAGGTGAAATAGCTCTACACCGTTTTATACTCGATCTTTGTTGCTGCGATGGCCTTCGATGGTTTGATGGCTGTGTGCTCGGCCTCATTGACTACTGAAATAGCCTGCCATAATTTAGCACTCAAATCTGTTTGCTGAATTAGCTTTACATATATTTCATTACTTAGATCTGCTCGTCCAAATATCTTGCCATAGATTTAGACATCGACCTAGGTATTTTTTTTCTGTACTTCATAAAAAAGCATATATGTTTTTCCTATAATATCTAGTAGAAGAACTAATTTGTATGTCTAACAGATGGACAGGACTTGGATAACTTCTGCTCGAAGATTCTCCGCTGCATATGTCGAGGGGGTTGAAAACTTCATGAACTTTATCAGAGCTGAGTACGGTGGTCCGAAATCAGATGTGCTCTGCCCATGTAGCAGTTGTATGAATTCAGTTACAAGACCCCAGTCAACTGTGGAAAATCATCTACACTTGTATGGGATGTCGGTCACATATACTAGGTGGGTTCATCATGTTGAAGCTGTGAACGTCAATGTTATTGACTACGTGGAAGCAGCAGATCACCATCTTGATCTGCCTGATGCTCAGGTGGAAGAGGAGGAGGAGGTGGTGGTGGCGGAGCAAGTGAGTTTGACCAACATTGAAACAATGCTACGAAATGCTCGTGCATTCCGTGAACTTTCACCTGCAGAAGAAAAACCGTGGGCCCGCATGTTGGAATGATGCAACGTTGCTGTCACCCCAGGAAATAAGCTGTCAGTATTCTCAGCTATGGTCACCTTTCTTCAGGTGAAGACATCTGAGCGGATGACCAACAAATCATTTGATGCGATGTTGGCTGCTTTCCGCAAATCTTTCCCAGATGCGTCTGAGCTGCCACACACCTACAATAAAATGAAGAATTTCCTTCGTGCAGTTGGAATTGGATATGATATAATCCATGTTTGTAAGAATAATTGTGTTCTCTTCCGGAAGGATTATGCCAACTTAAGTGAATGCCCAAAATGCAAATCATCAAGATGGAAATATGGCGATGCTGTGAAGAGGATTCCTCATAATGTTCTGAGACATTTTCCAATTACACCAAGATTGCAGAGGTTGTTTCATGATGCTGAATCAAGAGAGGATGTACTGTGGCATTCTAGGAACCAGGAGTACAGAGATCAGAATGTAATGAGCCATCCATCTCATGGTAGTGAGTGGAAAAGCTTCAATGATAAACACAAAAAGTTTGCTGCTGACCCGAGAAACATTAGACTTGGCTTAGCTTCAGATGGATTTAACCCATTTGGCCACCAGAGCGCCACATATAGCATGTGGCCAGTGCTTGTTATCCCTTACAACATGCCTCCAAATGTCTGCACCAAAGAATCAAACTACATGATGGCCTTGCTCATCCCAGGTCCAAAAAGTCCTGGAAAGGATTTGGATTTGTTCATGGAGCCTCTTGTGGAGGAACTTCAACAGCTATTGAAGGGTGTTCTCACTCGAGACCTATATAGCAGCCCACCAGCTGATCTCTTTCTCCGTGCTGTTATAATTTGGTGCATCCATGATTATCCGTCTTTGGGCACTATGTCAGGGCGAACGACACATGGTTACAATGCATGTGTTCGCTGTGACAGGAATCCGCTGTCATACGCAATACTTAGCAAGATTTTTTACATTGGACACCGCCATTTCCTTGCCAAGGACAAGCCACATCCTAGGAAATACCGAAGGCATGTGTTCAATGCAAAGCATGAAAACCGTGATGTGGCAAAGAGGCTCACCGCCGATGAGTTGCATGTGGAATTAGAGAAGGTCAAGCATATTACACTTGGAAACCATCCTGGTAATGGTAGCGGGAAAAGGAAGCGTGGTAGGGCAGAAGAGAGATTATTGTTTACCCGCAAGTCCACTTTGTGGGACTTGGAGTATTGGAAATATTTGGATCAACGGCATAATCTTGATGTGATGCACATCGAGAAAAATATATGTGACATCATTATCAGCACACTTCTTAATATTGAAGGCAAGATGAAAGATACCTTAAAATCTAGGATTGATTTGACACACCTGGGTATCAGAAAGGATTTGCAGGTGCAAGATGAAGGTAAACCACGGGATATGGCACCAGTTGTGTACGTCTTGGATAAGGTAAAAAGAAAAGAATTCTGCGAGGTCCTGTCACATGTGATATTCCCACATGGATTTGCTTCCAACCCTGAAAGGAGAGTCAGTGCAGATGGAAACAAGGTACAAGGGTTGAAAACTCATGACTGCCACGTCCTATTTCAAAGGGTTTTACCTGTTATCCTTAGAGGATTGGGCCGCCCTGACTTATACAGAGCAGTTGCAGAGTTGGGACAATTCTTCAGGGAACTCTGCAGTAGAAATATCAGGATAGATGCTTTGGAGCATCTTAGAGACAAGATACCAACTATCCTATGTGACCTTGAGAAGATATATCCTCCAGCCTTCTTTGATGTGATGGTGCATTTGGCTGTTCATCTACCTGATGAGGCACTACTTCGAGGTCCAGTACAGTATGGCTGGATGTATCCTATTGAAAGGCGGCTAGGCACTTTCAAGGGCTATGTTAGGAATAGAGCTAGACCCGAGGGTTCCATTGCACAGGCCTACATTGCTACAGAAGCGTTGACATTCTGCTCAAAATACATTGAAACAATTGATCAGCTTAGCAAAGAGGTGGGTGAAGACAATCCCGGGCTCAATGTTTTTGATTATTCTGTTCGAGTTACAGGGAAGAGTCGACAAGAGGACAAACCTAAATATTTGGACAAAATGGTTTGGTATGTGTTGAATAACTGTCCTGAGATACTACCTGATATCAAGTAAGTGCAGTACTGCAGCTTATACATCATAATCTACTAAACTTGCAGCACATTCTTATATATTTAGATGTTTGACGCGATCACTATGTTGTGCAGCATCAGGAGTTACTGCCGCAAAATCCAAGAAACATATGACAAACTGGTTATGGCAGGATTTGCGAAATGGTTCAAGAACCATGTAAGCTTTTGAAGTGCACTGTCAGTTTTCTTAATATATTGAGTACATAAGGTGATCAGCTTGACTATTTTCTAACCATAGGTTAATAAGATGCGGGAGGATGGGCATGCAGTTGATGATGCCCTTTACTCACTAGCAATGGGTCCTGATACTCGGGTAAGACATTATGAATCTTGCGTTGTTGGAGATGTGCGCTACAACACCCTTGCTCGAGATGAAGGCAGGAAGACACAAAATAGTGCCATCATGAGCACGGATACGTATGACAAAGAGACAACTGAAATGTATGCTAACATAACAGACATTGTTCAGTTGGAGTATATCTCCGATTTCGAGGATCATCAGTGTGTGGTTCTGTTGTGTTGTCGTTGGTATAATCTGTTTTCCAGGATCACAAAACCCAGAGCTGATCATTATTTCAAAGCCATCAATGTCAAGGCGGCGTACCAGACCAACGGGCCTTTTATTTGGGAAAATCAAGAAACACAGAAATTTTTCTTGGAAGACACATTTGCACGTAGCGATGACTGGAGAGTATTGCAAAGGTTTGAGCAGAGGAATTCGTTTAATTAAGTTGCACACCAAGATGATGCTTACACTGCTCCTGATGTACAAGATAACACAGATGTTCCTAATATCTTTGAGAACCATCACGTCAATGATGCCGGCGAAAAGATTGCCTGTCGTGCTGTGGACATACAAGAGTTGATCAAGAAGAAGCCAACGTTCGATGACGTTGAGGACGAAGAAGATGATGACACCGTGGGTAATTACGCTTCAGACTGATACACATGGCGAAGATGTTCATGCTGCTGCTGCATATGATGATTACATTGCTTTTGTCGTATTTGCCTGTCAGAAGACGTTTTTTATCTACTATGTGAAATTGTGTTTGCTATGACAACTTGAACCTGATGAACATGTTGTTTAGTATTTTGCTGTGAGAACATCACTTGTTATGTATGCTGATTTGTGTTTGGTGATTGTATGACAACTAAACCATGATGACATTGTTGTTTAGTTGTACTCATATTTGGCTGTGAAACTTGAATTTGATGACATAGTTTGCTGTTGGACTGCAATTTGCTCGACGTCTTCGAATGAGAAAAAAGCTGACCCGACACGGCCTCTGCTATTTATTTATTTATGAGAAAAAGGGGATACCCCCTGATTTCCGTTAATAGAAATCATTAGATATTCACAACACTATGCCCAGCCTGCTACACAAGTTCCATTCATTACTAGTTTCAGCAAAGTGCTCATGTCGTAGCCACTGAATACATCACGAGTGCTACATACACTGCAAATAAAGAGACAATCATCCTACAGAGCACATCGATTTTGCCCATTATCTTCACAAGCTCTTTCATCTCCTCATTTTTGTCAAGGCTGTTCAGCAGCTGTTGCTTGGCCATGATCAGAGGAACTGCATCTTTAACCTTCTGCTCTGCATCTTCCTCTTCTGTTGTTCCTTCAGTTACTTGTCCAACACCCCAACCTGCTGGTATTGGGATTCCTCGGATAACCAAATAATCAGCGTAGTTGCATTCCCCCACATCAGCAACTTCCCAGAAATACAAATCACACGAATCTTCCCTTTTCTGCACGAATCAAATTGGAAGATCATCAACCAAACTATTGAAAAAAATCAACAACTGAAAGCAGCAGAACAACACTTAAACATATTATTACCCCATGATTTGGGCATTTGTAGAAGACCCGGCCAGGGTTGAGGATTGTGGTTGAGACGCGATGGATGACTCTGCATGATTTGCAGCAGTGCCACCACACCAACGGCAGCGGGTTGTGATGAGCAATCGGCTGCGGTGCGCGTGTCGGTGGGGGTGTGATGAGACCCACAGGCGATGGTACGGGTGGCGACTTGGCGCATATCTGGTTTTTGCCTGCTGAAGAGCAGGTGGACGAGCAGCCAGCGGACATGGTTGCTGCGTCCAGAGCTTCTCATGCTAGGCAGAGTATGTAGAGAAGAGGAGAAATGAACGTTGGATATGTCAGTTTCATTACTTGCAGAGTAGCATAGTGATACGTCTCCAACGTATCTATAATTTATGAAGCATTCATGCTATTTTATTATCTGTTTTGAATGATTATGGGCTTTATTATACACTTTTATATTAATTTTGGGACTAACCTACTAACCGGAGGCCCAACCCATATTGCTGTTTTATTGCCTGTTTCAGTATTTCAAAGAAAAGGAATATCAAACGGAGTCCAAACGGAATGAAACCTTCGGGAGCGTGATTTTTAGGAAGAATATGATCCGGGAGACTTGGAGTAAAAGCCGGGGAAGCATCGAGGAAGACACAAGATAGGGGGGGCACCCCCCTAGGCGCGCCCTCCACTCTTGTGGGCCCCTCGAGGCTCCCCCGACCAACTTCTTTCGCCTATATAAGCCTACGTACCCTAAAAACATCGAGACAAAAGATAGATCGGGAGTTCCGCTGCCGCAAGCCTCCGTAGCCACCAAAAACGTCTCGGGAGCCCATTCCGGCACCCTGCCGGAGGGGGAACCCATCACCGGTGGCCATCTTCATCATCTCGGCGCTCTCCATGATGAGGAGGGAGTAGTTCACCCTCGAGGCTAAGGGTATGTACCAGTAGCTATGAGTTTGATCTCTCTCTCTCTCATGTTCTCTCTATGGCACGATCTTGATGTATCGCGAGCTTTGCTATTATAGTTGGATCTTATGATGTTTCTCCCCCCTCTACTCTCTTGTGATGAATTGAGTTTTCCCTTTGAAGTTATCTTATCGGATTGAGTCTTTAAGGATTTGAGAACACTTGATGTATGTCTTGCGTGCTTATCTGTGGTGACAATGGGATATTCACGTGATCCACTTATGTATGTTTTGGTGATCAACTTGCGGGTTCCGTGACCTTGGGAATCTATGCATAGGGGTTGGCACACGTTTTCATCTTGACTCTCCGGTAGAAACTTTGGGGCACTCTTTGAAGTACTTTGTGTTGGTTGAATAGATGAATCTGAGATTGTGTGATGCATATCGTATAATCATGCCCACGGATACTTGAGGTGACAATGGAGTATCTAGGTGACATTAGGGTTGTGGTTGATTTCTGTCTTAAGGTGTTATTCTAGTACAAACTCTTGAATAGATTGATCCGAAAGAATAACTTTGAGGTGGTTTCGTACCCTACCATAATCTCTTCATTCATTCTCCGCTATTAGTGTCTTTGGAGTGACTCTTTGTTGCATGTGGAGGGATTGTTATATGATCTATCTATGTTATTATTGTTGAGAGAACTTGCACTAGTGAAAGTATGAACCCTAGGCCTTGTTTCCTACCATTACAATACCGTTTACGCTCACTTTTATCATTAGTTACCTTGCTGTTTTTATAATTTCGGATTACAAAAACCTTTATCTACTATCCATATTGCACTTGTATCACCATCTCTTCGCCGAACTAGTGCACCTATACAATTTACCATTGTATTAGGTGTGTTGGGGACACAAGAGACTCTTTGTTATTTGGTTGCAGGGTTGTTTGAGAGAGACCATCTTCATCCTACGCCTCCCACGGATTGATAAACCTTAGGTCATCCACTTGAGGGAAATTTGCTACTGTCCTTCAAACCTGTGCACTTGCAGGCCCAACAACGTCTATAAGAAGAAGGTTGTGTAGTAGACATCAAGCTCTTTTCTGGCGCCGTTGCCGGGGAGGTGAGTGCTTGAAGGTATATCTTTAGATCTTGCAATTGAATCTTTTTGTTTCTTGTTTTATCACTAGTTTAGTTTATCAAAGAAAACTACCAAAAAATGAAATTGAGTTTGTCTCATACGCTTCGTCTTTTTAATATCTTTCGTGAGTATGATGAAAAGGAAAATTGTGCTCAAGTGCTAGAAAAAGAATTACATAGAATGCTTGGCATGAAATATGTGAATGATGAGCATGATTGCAATGTTGTTAGTATGAATTCCTTGAATATCCATGATGTTAATGATATGCAAAGCCACAAGCTTGGGGAAGCTATATTTGATGAATATGATATCTTTTGTCCCCCAAGTTTTGATGAGAATATTTATTATGATGAAAGCATGCCTCCTATTTATGATGATTATATTGATGAAAGTGGATTTGGAGAGGTCATGACTTTATTTGGTGATGAATCCACTATTTCGGAAGAGGTCCCAATTGATTATGAGAACAAAGTTGCTATCTATGATTATTATTGTGATGACTTGTATGCTATTAATAATAATGATAACCATGAAACTTGTCATCATGATTTTAGTTTTCAATTGGATTATGCTTCACATGATAGTTATTTTGTTGAGTTTGCTCCCACTAGTATTGATGAGAAATTTTTTGCTTATGTGGAGAGTAGTAAATTTTCTATGCTTGTAGATCATGAAAAGAATGCTTTAGGTGCTGGTTATATTGTTGAATTCATTCATGATGCTACTGAAAATTATTATGAGGGAGGAACATATGCTTGTAGGAATTGCAATAATATCAAGTTTCCTCTCTATGTGTTGAAAATCTTGAAGCTATGCTTGTTTTACCTTCCTATGCTTGTTGATTATTGTTCCCATAAGTTGTTTGCTCACAAAATCCCTATGCATAGGAAGTGGGTTAGGCTTAAATGTTCTAGTCATATGCTTCAAGATGCTCCCATTATGTTTCAATTCTTATCTTTTATGTGAGCATCATCGCCATCATCATGCCTAGCTAAAAAGGCATTAAAGAAAAGCGCTTGTTGGGAGACAACCCGATATTTACCCTTACTGTTTATGTATGTCCACATGATTATTCTACTGTATCAATCATGTTTTATAGCTTTTGTTTCAATAGAGTGCCAAGTAGAACCTTTGGGAAGACTTGGGTGAAGTTTATGTGATCTTGCTGTAAAAAAAGAAACTTTTGCGCTCACGAGATTAGCTGACATTTTTTTACTGGAGAGTGATTTTAGGTTGATTCTTTATGCAGATGATTAATAGACAAATTCCTCAGGTCCAGAAATTTATTTAAGAACTTTTTGAGTTCCAGAAGTATATGTTTGATACAGATTACTACAGACTGTTCTGTTTTTGACAGATTCTGTTTTCATTGTGTTGTTTGCTTATTTTGATGAATCTATGAGTAGTATCGGAGGGTATGAACCATAGGGAAGTTAGAATACAGTAGATATTACACCAATATGAATTTAGAATGAGTTCATTACAGTACCTAAGTGGTGGTTTTATTTTCTTAAACTAACGGAGCTTACGAGTTTTGTTTTGAGTTTCGTGTGGTTGAAGTTTTCAAATTTTGGGTAAAGATTTGATGGACTATGGAATAAGGAGTGGAAAGAGCCTAAGCTTAGGGATGCCCAAGGCACCCCAAGGTAATATTCAAGGACAACCAAGAGCCTAAGCTTGGGGATGCCCCGGAAGGCATCCCCTCTTTCGTCTTCGTTCATCCGTAACTTCACTTGGAGCTATATTTTTATTCACCACATGATATGTGTTTTGCTTGGAGCGTCATTTTCTTTTGTTAGTATTTGCTTGCTGTTATTTAGAATAATGTTTTGCATCTTTAGTTTCAATAAAAATGTCAAGGATAGCCTTTACCATGCTTATTTTGCTAGTATACATGTTGCTGTTTGAAAACAGAAAGTTTACCGCTGTTGCAAAAATTCCCTAGAAAAGTCAGAGAATGATATAATGTTGAAACTTTTTGCATAATGAGATCTGATAAATCTTATAAAGCGTAGTATTTTTCTCATAATGTTTTGAGTTAGGTAAGTATTGATACTCTTGCATTCTTTACAGACTGTACTGTTTTGGCAGATTGCTGTTATGGTTGCATTGTTTGCATATGTTTGCTTGTTTAATGATTCTATTTGAGGATAGGAGTATTAAATATACAGAGGCATTTAGTGTGCAATGTTGAATAATAATTTTAGTGATTTGTTACAGTAGAAAATGATAAGGTTTTGCATTGGTTTATACTAACCTATCTCACGAGTCTTGTTGAGTTTGGTGTGGATGAAGCTTTTGATAAAAAGAGAAACCATGATATGAGAGGAATTAAGGAGACACAAAAGTTCAAGCTTGGGGATTCCCAAGGCACCCCAAGATAATGTTTCAAGTAGTCTCAAGCATCTAAGCTTGGGGATGCCCCGGTAGGCATCCCAACTTTCTTCTTCAACAACTATCGGTTAGTATCGGTTGAGCCTAAGTTTTTGCTTCTTCACATGAGTTGTGCTATCCTTGCAATGTCATTTTATTTTGTTTTGCTTGCTGTTTTAATAAAATACCAAGATCTGAAATTCTTAAATGAGAGAGAGTCTTCATATAGTTACATAATTATTTTGCTAATCATTGATCTTCACTTATATCTTGTTGGAGTAGTTTTTCATTTACTCATGTGCTTCACTTATATCCTATGAGTAAATTGTTGAATGAGTTGATTGTCATAAATCTGAAATTTCATTTGCTTATCCCATGGGGAGTAATGACTTCACATCTAAGAAGTAGAGGTTTATTGAAGGTTAGCAAGCGTTGTATTGGTCATTTGAACAATTCATGAAAAATATTGAAGGAAGAGAGATTTCACATATAAATATACTATCCTAGACATCTTTTATAATTGAGAGCATTCATTAAGTATGACGTGCTAAGGAGTTGATGTTGGACAAGGAAGACAACATAATGGGTTATGTTTTCTCACATCTCAGTTAAAGTATATTTCCATGGATCATTCAAACATGTTGAGCTTGCCTTTCCCCCTCATGCTAGCCAAAATTCATTGCACCAAGTAGAGATACTACTTGTGCTTCCAAATATCCTTAAACCCAGTTTTTGCCATGAGTGTCCACCATACCTACCTATATGCGGTATTTACGTGCCGTTCCAAGTAAATTTGCATGTGCCAAACTCTAAACCTTCAAATAATAATCTGTTTTGTATGCCCGAATCGCTCATGTAGCGACTAGGGGCTGTCAGTATCTTCCATGCTAGGTGGGTTGTTCTCAAGATGAGTGGACTCCGCTCATCATGCACGAGAAAAATGGCTGGTAACCGGGATGCCCAGTCCCATGATCAAAAGATCAAAATCAAATAAAAAATAATTGCAAACAAAACTCCCCCAGGTTTGATGTTAGTGGAGGCACCCGTTGTTTCGGGCAAGCCCTGGATTGATGATTGTTGGTGGAGGGTGAGTAAAAACTTTTACCATTCTGTTTGGGAACCGCCTATAATGTATGTAGTATGGAAGATATTGGAAACTCTTGGTTGTTATGTTGACAATGAGATCATACCTCTCAAAATTATTTATCTCTATTTCAAAATTGAGCTCTGGCACCTCTGCAAATCCCCGCTTCCCTCTACAAAGGGCCTATCTTTTACTTTATGTCTTTTACTTTATGCAAGAGTCAAGGTGATCTTCACGTTTCCCTTTTTTATTTTATCCTTTGGAAGGCACCTCGTGTTGGAAAGATCCTGATATATATATATATATATATATATATATATATATATATATATATATCCAATTGGATGTAAGTTAGCATGAACTATTATTTTTGACATCACCCAAAGGTGAATACGTTGGGAGGCAACACTATAAGCCCCTATCTTTCTCAGTGTCCGATTGAAACTCCATAACCATTAGTATTGCATGAGTGTTAGCAATTGTAGAAGACTATATGATAGTTGAGTATGTGAAATTTGCTAAATCAAAGCTCTGACATAGACCCTTCCTGAAAATAAGATGAATTGCAATTGTTTGATGACTGAGAATGAAGTTTGCTAGTTTATGGTCTATGCTTTAACATGTGAATTGCTTGTTACTGGACCGTGAGAAGTTTTATGAGATGAACTACTGTTATGACTTGTAATCATGCTAGAAAAGGTGATTGAAATTATCATTGACCAAACATGTGCACCTTCTAGCATTCACACTTCATAAATTCTTTCTTTATCATTTACCTACCCGAGGACGAGCAGGAATTAAGCTTGGGGATGCTGATACGTCTCCAACGTATCTATAATTTATGAAGCATTCATGCTATTTTATTATCTGTTTTGAATGATTATGGGCTTTATTATACACTTTTATATTACTTTTGCGACTAATCTACTAACTGGAGGCCCAACCCATATTGCTGTTTTATTGCCTGTTTCAGTATTTCAAAGAAAAGGAATATCAAACAGAGTCCAAATGGAATGAAACCTTCGGGAGCGTGATTTTTAGGAAGAATATGATCCGGGAGACTTGGAGTGCAAGCCAGGGAAGCATCGAGGAAGCCACAAGATAGGGGGGGGGGCGCCCACCCCCCTGGGCGCGCCCTCCACTCTTGTGGGCCCCACGAGGCTCCCCCGATTGACTTCTTTCGCCTATATAAGCCTACGTACCCTAAAAACATCGAGGCGGAAGATAGATCGGGAGTTCCACCGACGCAAGCCTCTGTATCCACCAAAAACCTCTCAGGAGCCCGTTCCGGCACCCTACCGGAGGGGGAACCCATCACCGGTGGCCATCATCATCATCCCGGCGCTGTCCATGACGAGGAGGGAGTAGTTCACCCTCGAGGCTGAGGGTATGTACTAGTAGCTATGTGTTTGATCTCTCTCTCTCGTGTTCTCTCTATGGCACGATCTTGATGTATCACGATCTTTGCTATTATAGTTGGATTTTATGATGTTTCTCCCCCCTCTACTCTCTTGTGATGAATTGAGTTTTCCCTTTGAAGTTATCTTATCGGATTGAGTCTTTAAGGATTTGAGAACACTTGATGTATGTCTTCCTGTGCTTCTCTGTGGTGACAATGGGATATTCACGTGATCCACTTGATGTATGTTTTGGTGATCAACTTGCGGGTTCCGTGACCTTGGGAATCTATGCATAGGGGTTGGCACACGTTTTCGTCTTAACTCTCTGGTAGAAACTTTGGGGCACTCTTTGAAGTACTTTGTGTTGGTTGAATAGATTAATCTAAGATTGTGTGATGCATATCGTATAATCATGCCCACGGATACTTGAGGTGTCAATGGAGTATCTAGGTGACACTAGGGTTTTGGTTGATTTTTGCCTTAAGGTATTATTCTAGTACGAACTCTTGAATAGATTTATCCGAAAGAATAACTTTGAGGTGGTTTCGTACCCTACCATAATCTCTTTGTTCGTTCTCTGCTATTAGTGTCTTTGGAGTGACTCTTTGTTGCATGTTGAGGGATTGTTATATGATCTATCTATGTTATTATTGTTGAGAGAACTTGCACTAGTGAAAGTATGAACCCTAGGCCTTGTTTCCTACCATTGCAATACCGTTTACGCTCACTTTTATCATTAGTTACCTTGCTGTTTTTATAATTTCAGATTACAAAAACCTTTATCTACTATCCATATTGCACTTGTGTCACTATCTCTTCGTCGAACTAGTGCACCTATACAATTTACCATTGTATTGGGTGTGTTGAGGACACAGGAGACTCTTTGTTATTTGGTTGCAGGGTTGTTTGACAGAGACCATCTTCATCCTACGCCTCCCACGGATTGATAAAACTTAGGTCATCCACTTGAGGGAAATTTGCTACTGTCCTACAAACCTGTGCACTTGCAGGCCCAACAACGTCTACAAGAAGAAGGTTGTGTAGTAGACATCACATAGCTCCATATATAGTCATAGTCTAGGTTTGGATTCGAACCAGCTACAGGAGCACATCTCTCTTTTTTCTAAAACTTGGCAACGTCCCTTTACTGGTACAATAGCTTGTTCTGTACACCTTCCCAAGTCTTTGATTTTCTTTCCCTTTTTTGCAAGGAAGGAAGGAGGACAAAATTGAGAGTTCCTGGGACTTGAACCCAAGACCTCTAGGTTGAAAACCAAGGGAGCTAGTCACTTATGTGGCGAACGTTCCCTGTGAGAAGGACGGCAGATGAATGCATTTTCCTCGCAGTTTTCTTCCTATATATAAAAAGTATGCTACTTGGTGTCCGCTTAGTCAACTAACGATTGTGCCAACCTTGACCGTTGGATTGACATTCAACGTATGTCGCGTTTCTTCAGTCTCTTGTTCCTCGAGCCGCCAAAGCCAAACCAGCGCCGGCGGGACCGCCTGCTCCCGCCTCCCACGGCTGGCTATGATCTTCCCCGGCTCCTGTTCGTTCCCGTCCGAGGCCTCACCATCGTCCTCTGCCTTGGTTCGCTCACCGCGGCGCCGCCCTCCGGTGTTGTCAACATGGTCAACAACCGAGAGGAATAAGGAGATGACTGTACATGGTGAGGATGACAGTAGGGACCGAGCAACGCGCAGTAATTTTGTTTTTTCGGGATGGAGAAGGGTATCAACTGGGTTGTGCGGGACCCGTGGCCCGTCTAGCCCAGGCTTTTATTTCATATGTTTAGCACATGACCAGCCCAGTTTGTTTTTTCCTTTCTGAAAAATGGCTAGCCAGCTATTTTGTTTTTTGTAGAATAACCAACATAGGCCTACTTGCTTTTCTATGCCCTGCTGGGCCGGAAATCTTTCAAGACGAGGAGGGATGCATTTTGCTCAGAAAATGGGCTATAAGTAATAAGAAGTGGGCTATAAGTAATAATAAATGGGCTGTAAAATGAAAAAATACAGCAAACAGGCAATTAGTTCCAAAATACTATTTTCTCTCGGATTTTGATATTTTAAATTTCATTGTTTTTGTGCGGCTAAAATTTCATTAACTTAAATTAAGGTATATTAAGATTTAAAATTAATTTGAATCAGGCTAGAAATTTCGGGTTGTATGCTGTTTGGGACAGATTTGGAGGCTGACTTGTGGGTCTACTAGGTTGACGTGTACTTTGGATTTGTCAACTTAGTCCACAAACGATTCTAGTAGCAGTGACCGTTGGATGTTAATCCAACGGCCATGCCGCTTCTTCAATATTTGATCTTTTTGCTCCAGCTGCCCAAACCAGCTCCGGTGGGACTGCCTGCTCCCGCCTCCCGTGGCCGGGTGTGCTGCCGCACAGGCCGCACCGCCCCACCCTACTTCATTGCTGGCCAGGCCATTCCTCTACTCACCCACACCTCCTGTTATTTTCCGGCGACGGCAGCTGGACAAGTAAACCCTCATACCCCACCACGTGGCCAACCATTGCCGAGTCTTCCCCGGCTCCGTGTCGTTCCCTTCCATAGCCGTCGTCTACCGCCATGGTGCTCTCGGCGCGGCCTGGTCAACATGGTCAACAAGCGACATTCATCGGCCGTGGACTGTACGTGGAGAGGCTGACAGCTGGGTCCTTGGCCGCACAAGGAAATGCCTCCTTATTACGCGCAAAATAACGATTCCTCCACCTGACAGCTGGGACCCACCGGAAGGGCCTCTGTATTTCGCGAAAAAAGCGTTCCTCCCGCTGACATGTCAGACCCACCAGCTATATCTTTGCACGCAAGGAAGTGCCTCCTTATTACGCACAAAAAAATGAATACCCCCTGCTAGCTGGGACCCACCATAATGGGAGGATGACTTGTGGGCCAACTAAGTTGACGGGGATGGAGGGCTTTGTCAACTTAGTCAATATGAACGATTCTAGCTCCAGTGACCGTACGATGTCCATCCAACAGTCGTAGTGCTTCTTCAACCTCCGGTCTTCTTGCTCCAGCCGCCCAAAGCAGCGCCGGTCGTGCCACATGCTCCTGCCTTCCGTGGCCGGCTGTGCTGCCGCGGAGGCCTCACCGCCCCTACTATTCCCACCGCTGGCCAGGCCCTGCGGCGACGGCAGCCTCACACCGCAGCCGAACCAGTGAACCCTCGTACTCCTCTCCGCGCGGGCTTCCACTGTCGCGTCTTCCCCGGCTCCGCGTCGTCCCCTTCCTAGGCCTCGCCGTCGTCCACCACCGTGGTGCTCTCGGCGTGGCCTGGTCAACATGGTCAAGTAACAACTTCCATCGGACGTGGACCGTATGTGGAGAGGCTGACAGCTGGGTCCACGGCCGCAGCAAAGAAGTGCCTCCTTATTACGCGCAAAATAATGATTCCTCCACCTGACAGCTGGGACCCACTGGATGGGCCACTATATTTCGCAAAAAAAACGTTTCCCCCTGACTGCTGGGACCCATCAGCTACATCTTCGCACGCAAGGAAGTGCGTCCGGGCAAAAAAAACAATTGACCCTCCTGACTGCTCGGACCCACCAGCTACATCTTCGCATGCAAGGAAGTGCGTCCGGGCAAAAAAAAACGATTCGCCCCCCTGACTGCCGGGCCCCACCAACTACATCTTCGCACGCAAGGAAGTGTGTCTAAAAAAACGATTCGCCCCCTAACTGCTGGGACCCACTAGCTACATCTTCGCACGCAAGGAAGTGCGTCCGGGCAAAAAAAATGATTCGCCCCCTGACTGCTGGGACCCACCAGCTACATCTTCGCACGCAAGGAAGTGCCTAACAGTCGGGACCCACTTGGTCGAAGCGTACGTAGCGTTGTCATTCTGGTCGCGAACGTGTACGTACATATATACTGGTCGATGTAGAGGCGCGCACGTGTCGTAGTAGAGGCACGCACGTAGCATGTACATGTACGTACAGCGGCCAGTGTGCAAGAAAGAAAATACATCCACGTATGTGTACATACAGGCGGGGTCTCGAACGCCTACTCGCGCATACGTACGGCCAGGGCTCGTGTACATGGCTGGGTCGGAACGGAGAAACAACGTCGTCGTCGTGTTCATGGGGAGGCAACGGAATACGTCGTGTTCATGGGGACGCAACGGAATGCGTTGTGTTCATCGGAAGGCAACAGAACGCGTGGGAGCCAACCGGCTGGGTCAGAACGGAATGAGTGGTCGTGTTCATCGAGAGGGCTTGCACGGAACAGGCGATTGAAACGAGGCCTGGCGTACCGTAGAACAGAGGAAACGACCTTGTGTTCGACTGGCCATGTTCGAAACGGGATCCTGTTCATCGGGAGGGGTCTGCCGTACCACAAAACGGAGGAAACGGACCTCCTACGGTCAAAATGGGGGTCCTTTTGATCAGGAGGAGTGTGGCGTACCGCAAAACGGACGAAGCAGACTTGTGTTGGAGCGCTACAGTCGAAACGGGGGTCCTGTTGATCAGGAGGGGTGTGGCGTACCGCAAAACGGACAAAACGGACTTTTGTTGGAGCTCTACGGTCAAAACGGGGGTCCTGTTCATCGGGAGGGGTGTGGCGTACCGCAAAACGGGACTCCACGGGACACTGTTCATCTCCACCGTCGACCTCCTCCAGCTTCCACGGGCTACCGTCGACCTCCTCCAGCCTCCACGGGCTCTTGTTCATCCAGCCTCCACTGCGCGCTACTCCACCGGCTACTGTTCAACCACCCCTCCACCGTCTACTGTTCATCCAGCCCTCCACACCACATGGTCCTATTCATCCAGAGGCAACGCCACCGCTCACTGTTCATCCAAACCCCCCCGCAACACTCACTTTTCATCCCAGAGGCAGCATCGATCGGCTTCAGTTAGCAGCAGTAGCGAACGAATCTCTCTATCGGGTTCAGTTAACAGCCATCGATCGATCACTCGGGTTCAGTAACGCGTAGCCTGCAGTGCAATCACTTGGCTTCAGTTAGAGCCCAACGCCCTCGCTCGGGTTCAGTTAGAGCCAACGCCTCGCACACACGCATGTACGTGTACGAGAGAAACGCGCATCGCTCGGCCCCTGACCTCCCACTATAACCGGGAACTCCCCGAAATTTTCCTCTCCCTCGCTTCTACCAGGGTTTTTTCCGTCATGGACGTCCCAAAGAATGTTATGCAGCTGCGTCTCCAGCCCGCCCAGGACGAAAAGCCCATTTTCTGTCATGATTTTTTGTCATAGAAGAAGGAGCCCACCACATCTATGATGATACCGGGTTTTGTCACAATTATCGTCATAGAAGTGTCATATGTATGACAGAAAAAAAATTTGTTTGGCCCAAAATGTCTCGGATGTGTATTTTTTTGTAGTGTTAGTGCACGCTTCCGCTCCCTCTTGGGAATATGGGTTGGGTATATCATATTTACCGTTTTTACTTGGGGAGGGAATTTCTTCTGTCCTCTTGTGTTCGGTAGCCGGGGTTCCTCATCGTCATCACTGTGCAGCCCCTTTGCCTTGTTTTCAGCATTTGACTTGCCGGCCTGCTTGAACACCCAGCATTCTCTGTTGGTGTGATTGGCTGGTGTATCAGGGGTGTCATGAATTTGACATGAGCAATCGAGTATGCAGTCCAGACTGGACGGACCCAGGTTGTTTCTTTTGAATGGTTTTTTCCGCTGAGCGGACTTAGAGCCACTGAATCCGGCATTGACTGCCGTGTCTTCGGTGTTGTCACCATTGCTGCGACGCTTGTGTGTGTTACGTCGGGGTTTGCCGTTGTTTTCTCTGGCATTTGAAGTGCCAGGATTTCTTGATGTGCTGTTGCTGCGAGCCAGCCAGCTGTCCTCGCCCGCATAAAAGTGGGTCATGAGTGTCGTGAGGGCTACCATGGACTTCGGCTTCTCTTGGCCGAGGTGTTGGGCGAGCCACTCGTCACGGATATTATGCTTGAAGGCCTCTAGAGCTTCGGCATCTGGACAGCCGACAATTTGGTTCTTTTTTGTTAGGAACCGAGTCCAGAATTTCCTGGCTGACTCTCCGGGCTGTTGGGTTATGTGACTTAAGTCATCAGCATCCGGTGGTCGCACGTAAGTGCCCTGGAAGTTGTCGAGGAATGCGTCTTCCAGGTTCTCCCAACTGCTAATGGAGTTTGCCGGCAAGCTGTTCAGCCAATGCCGAGTCGGTCCCTTGAGTTTTACTGGGAGGTACTTGATGGCGTGTAGATCATCGCCGCGGGACATGTGAATGTGGAGAAGGAAATCTTCAATCCATACCGCGGGGTCTGTTGTACCATCATATGATTCAATATTCACGGGTTTAAACCCTTCTGGGAATTCATGATCCATTACTTTGTTAGTGAAACATAGGAGGTGTGCGGCGCCTCTATGCCGGGCTATATCACGACGCAGCTCAAATGAGTCTGGTCTGTTGTATTCGGCCCGACCGGATTTGTATTTGGTATATACGGCGTGACTGTCATCGTCTCGCATTGGGGTGCGCCCTCGTGATCCAGAGATCGATCTTGACTGCCCTGCTTTGTTTTCCAATATGTCTCGCAGGTCCTTGGTGTTTTTGTTTGATTGGCAACGGTTTGCGGGCTGGTGTTCGGGCTGATACGTCGCTTTGTCTCAGCCACGAGGTGGCCGGTCAGCATCGTCCTGCGCTGGTAGTGTAGGCTCTAGTGCCTCCTCCTCGAATTGAGGTAGCAACCTGCGCTTCGGGTAACTTTTGGTTGGGAGCTCGAGTCCGTATTCCTCGGCTGCGAGGACATTAGTCCATCTATCTGTAAGCAGATCTTGATTAGCTTGAAGCTGATGCTGTTTTTTCTTCATGCTTTTTGCAGTGGCTATAAGCATGCGCTCGAAGCGCTCCTGCTCGACGGGATCCTCAGGCATGATAAATTCTTCATCGCCGAGGCTCACCTCGTCTTCGGAGAGATGCATATAGTTGCCGTCCTCGAAGTCTCCATCCGTTGCCTGTTCATGAGGGCTAACTTGCCCATCCTCCCGTTCGGCCTGCTCAAAGTCTAGCTGGACGGGATTGTTTTCATCTTCGGCATCATCCGGAGTGCTATTATCTCTTGTGCCAGTATCGCTATTTTTGCTATGGCGGGGTTTAGAGCGGCGCCGATGACGCCGGTGCTTAGATTGCTTCTCAAGGGGATTATCCTCTGTTGCCTCATCACCATCGCTTTCCTTGGGGGTATCCACCATATATATATCATCTGATGAAGTGGCTATCCAGCGCCCTATGAGCGGTGGTTCCTGTTCTTCTCCTGCATCATCATCCATACCATCGATGTCTTCGGAGTCGAAGTCAAGCATGTCGGTTAATTCATCGATAGTGGCTATTAAGTGGGTGGTGGGTGGGGAACGAATTTCTTCATCGTTCGCTTCCCACTCAAGCCGGACATAGTTCGGCCGAGAGTCTCCTGATAGGGAGAGAGACTTTAATGAACTTAGCACGTCGCCCAAGGGCGAGTGCTAAAAGATATCCGCGGAGGAAAACTCTATGATCGGTGCCCAATCAGATTCGATAAGCGCGGATGCACGCGGTTCGGAGCCTATGGCCAGAGACGAGTCTGAGGGTCCGATTACACAGATCTCATTGGAGGCGAAATCTGCGTTCGGCTCTAACGCCGCTGAGTGTGCGGCCTCCATGTCCGGGTCCATCCATCTATCCTCGGATGGCACGATCTGCTCCAGATAAAGGGCCGGGCCAGCCGCAGGTGCGATCTCCTGAACACCGTCCGATGGCAGATCTAAGTCATGCTCGTCGTGACTGTTCGGCGCACCTGACATGGGCTCGAATCCGTCGAAGATCAAGTCTCCGCGGATGTCGGCGGGGTAGTTCAAGCTTCCAAACCTGACCTGATGGCCAGGGGCGTAGCTATCGATCTGCTCCAAGGTGGCCAAGCGAGTTGTCCCACAGTACGAAGCCGCCGAATATGAAGATTTGTCTGGGAGGAAAACCTCACCCTGGACCGCGTCGTTGTAGCTGATTGAAGGAGCCATCAAGCCTTATCGCGACGACACAGTGGAACTCTTAATGAAAGCACTAATGTCGGTGTCAAAACCAGCGGATCTCGGGTAGGGGGTCCCGACCTGTGCGTCTAAGGCTAATGGTAACAGGAGGCGGGGGACACAATGTTTACCCAGGTTCGGGCCCTCTCGATGGAGGTAATACCCTACTTCCTGCTGGATTGATCTTAATGATATGAGTATTACAAGAGTTGATCTACCACGAGATCGTAGAGGCTAAACCCTAGAAGCTAGCCTATGGTATGATTGTTGTTGTCCTATGGACTAAACCCTTCGGTTTATATAGACACCGAAGGGGGCTACGGTTACACAGAGTCGGTTACAGAGAAGGAGATCCACACATCCGGACTGCCAAGCTTTCCTTCCACGCAAAGGAGAGTCCCACCCGGACACGGGACGAAGTCTTCAGTCTTGTATCTTCATAGTCCAACAGTCCGGCCAAAGTATATAGTCTGGCTGTCAGAGGACCCCCTAATCTAGGACACCCTTAGTAGCCCCTGAACCAGGCTTCAATGACGATGAGTCCGGCGCGCAGATTGTCTTCGGCATTGCAAGGCGGGTTCCGTCTCCGAATACTCCATAGAAGATTTTGAACACAAGGATTGTGTCCGGCTCTACAAAACAAATTCCAACTACCATCGTAGAGAGTACAATATTCCACAAATCTAATCTGCTGACAACTTTTCACAGCGTGACATCACGCCTCGGCCTGGTCATTATTCGAACCGTTTTCCAACCTGCTACCACACATATCACGAGGTGGTTTTATTGGCACGTCTTGTCAAATCAGAGATTGTGTCCCCTTATTACGGGATTCTCATCAATACGGGCGTGGGTAACCCAACCGCGCAATCAACGCGGCACTTGGGGAATAAGTGAGTTTACCGAGCAAGTGGGGAGGCGCACAGTTTCTACCACCTTCATAAAGAGATAAGGATCCTAGTTTTTCACCCACGCCTTCTTCTTCCTCTGCTCATCCATTCTCGCATGCTTGAGCTCCAGCGCCCAAGTTCTCACCTTCTCCGTAAGCCATTCCAAACATGTCCAGAGCGAGAGGCAAGTGGATGGTCTTCTCCATTACGGAGGAGGACATTACAAAGCTTCGGGAAGCCGGATACCTGGCCGCAGACATAGTGCACCAGCTCCTGGATGCAGGGCAGATCGTCCCTACTCCGGAACCCCACGAGAGGGTGGTATTCCTTGCTCACTTCGTTTGCGGACTAGGATTCCCCCTCCACCTATTTGTCCGCGGGATTATGTTGTACTACGGGCTGGACTTCCATGATCTGGCCCCCAATTTCATCCTCAACATCTCGGAGTTTATCGTCGTGTGCGAGGCCTTCCTCTGCAATACGCCCCACTTTGGCCTATGGCTGAAGACCTTCAACGTCAACCTGAAGGTGGTGGTCGGCCAGCAAGCGGAGTGCGGAGGCGCCATAGAAGTCTATAATTTTAAATTTTGGCATAGCCCCTGGTATTCGGAAGGCCGAACTTGGGGCGCTATACACGCCTAAATCGGACAAGGCCGATTCCTCGCCCAAAGCGGAAAAAATCTTTAAGGATTTGAGACCTCTCGAACAGCGACCAGCTCTCGCCGCATCATGACAGTCAGTTTTCGGCTTTCTCTACTGAGGTGCTTTTTCAGAAGAACCGGGACACAATCGCAGTAGTTCTCCCAGTGCTACCTTTGCCGATATAGCGAAACGTAAGGTACCAAAACATGGGAGCTGAGCAAACCCAACTATTGACCCAAGACATGATTCAGAGCTAATGCATATAATGCTATAAGTTCGGGGTGCCGCACTGTCGAAAGTGTTCAGACTTTTCTTGCCGTGTTATGGGATACACTGAAGCCCCTGGCGAACTGAACATACCAAAATGTACGGGAGCTATTTTTAATAAATATTTATGTAAAAAGTAGAAAGAAATGTAATAATGAGTTGATCTACCACGAGATCGTAGAGGCTAAACCCTACAAGCTAGCCTATGATTATGATTGTTGTTCTCATCCTACGGACTAAACCCTCCGGTTTATATAGACACCGGAGGGGGATAGGGTTACACAGAGTTGGTTACAGAGAAGGGAATCTACATATCCGAATTGCCAAGCTTTCCTTCCACGCAAAGAAGATCCCACCCAGACACGGGACGAAGTCTTCAATCTTGTATCTTCACAGTCCAATAGTCTGGCCAAAGTATATAGTCTGGCTGTCCGAGGACCCCCTAATCTAGGACTCCCTCAGTCATACCTAGTGCATCGGATCCAATGAAAATCTTTTGTGACAATACTGGTGCAATTGCCTTGGCGAAGGAATCTAGATTTCACAAGAGAACCAAATACATCAAGAGACGCTTCAACTCCATCTGTCATCAAGTGTCGGAGGGAGACATAGAGATTTGCAAGATACATACGGATCTGAATGTTGCAGACCCATTGACTAAACCTCTTCCACGAGCAAAACATGATCAACACCAAAACTCCATGGGTGTTAGAATCATTACTTTGTAATCTAGATTATTGACTCTAGTGCAAGTGGGAGACTGAAAGAAATATGCCCTAGAGGCAATAATAAAGTTATTATTTATTTCCTTAATTCATGATAAATGTTTATTATTCATGCTAGAATTGTATTAACCAGAAACTTAGTACATGTGTAAATACATAGACAAAACATAGTGTCCCTAGTATGCCTCTAATTGACTAGCTCGTTAGTCATTTGATAAACAAGATCACATCATTAGGAGAATGATGTGATGGACATGACCCATCCATTAGCTTAGCATTATGATCGTTACAGTTTCACTGCTACTGCTTTCTTCATGACTTATACATGTTCCTGAGACTATGAGATTATGCAACTCCCGAATACCGGAGGAACACTTTGTGTTTTATAAAACATCACAATGTAAATGGGTGATTATAAAGATCCTCTACAGGTGTCTCCGAAGGTGTTTGTTGAGTTGGCATAGATCAAGATTATGAGTTGTCACTCCGTACTCCGGAGAGGTATCTCTAGGCCCTCTCGGTAATGCTCATCACTATAAGCCTTGCAAGAAATGTGATTAATGTGTTTGTTGCGGGATGAAGTATTACAAAACAAGTAAAGAGACTTGCCGGTAACAACATTGAACTAGGTATGATGATACCAATGATCGAACCTCAGGCAAGTAACAACCGATGACAAAGGGAACAACATATGTTGTTATGTGGTTTGACCGATTAAGATCTTCTTAGAATATGTAGGAGCCAATATAAGCATCCAGGTTCCTGTATTGGTTATTGACCGGAGATGTGTCTCGGTCATGTCTACATAGATCTCGATCCCATAGGGTCCGCACGCTTAATGTTCGATGATGATATGTATTATGAGTTATGTATTTTTGAAGACCGAAGTTTGTTCGGAGTCCCGTGTGAGACCACGAACGTGACTTGGAGTCTTGAAATGGTCGAGACATAAAGATTGATATATTGGACCATGTTATTCGGACACCGGAAGTGTTCCGGAAAGTTTCGTGTAAAAACAGAGTGCCGGAGGGGTTACCGGAACCCCCCAGGGGAACAAATGGGCCACCATGGGCCTTAGTGGAGAGAGAGGAGGGCAGCTAGGGAAAGCCCCCCCCTTGGAGTCTGAATAGGATAAGGGAAGGGGGGCGGCGCCCCCCTTTCCTACTCCCTCTCCCTCTCCTTCCTTCCCCCTTCCACCAAGTGGAGTCCTACTAGGACATGGAGTCCTAGTAGGACTCCCTACTCTTGGCGCGCGCCTAGGGCTGGCCGGCCTCCCCTCTCCTACTTTATATACGGGGGCAGGGGGGCACCCTAGAAAACAGAAGTTTCTCTTGACCATGTGCGGTGCCCCCCTCCATAGTTACACACCTCGATCATACCATCATAGAGCTTAGGCGAAGCCCTGCGCTGGTAGCATCATCATCACCGTGGCCACGCCATCGTGCTGATGGAACTCACCCTCGTCCTCAACTGGATCAAGAGCACGAGGGACGTCATCGAGCTAAACGAGTGCTGAACATGGAGGTGCCCTACGTTCGGTACTTGGATCGGTTGGATCGCGAAGACTTTCGGTCAACAAGGGTACGTGGACACACTCTCCCCTCTCGTTTCTATGCATCTCCTAGATAGATCTTGTGTGATCGTAGGAATTTTTTTGAAGTTACTGCGTTCCCCAACAGTCGGCACGTTGGGCTCCTACACTATACAAAAATAGCGTCATAATTTGTACAGCCTTTGGCAGCATGATAAATGTTGTATCACAACAAAATAAATTCCAGCCATACAAAAAAAGGCCTATCGGCATAAAGTTTACAGTGCTTGCAGATAAAACCACCATCAGATGTATAGAAGCACAAATCATTTGACCTGAGTGCTAATGTTTTAGGCTGCAGAATCTGATGGAGCGCATGATCATCCCCTTTTTTCCGCCATTGCTCTTGAACAATGAAGCAAATGTCTGATAGTCTGGTTTCAAAACAATTCATATCTGGACGACATTTGGCAACCACTATTCTTGTTTCCCAAATGACGTCCATTAGGGATTGGACTTGTGTCTGGAGCACAGATATATCACTCTGTCTAGCCGGAAGATTTTGTTCAGTAGGCGATTTGGTTGAGGTTACCTTGCCAACCAACGCAGAATTACGCAGGAAGTTGCTTTTGCACTGTTAGTGGAGAAATACTGATGCACTGTAGCAAGAGGTGACATTGTGCCTATGGTAGCTTCGTCACCTTTAGGTGGTTGTAGCTATTCAATCATTTGTTCCAAAGCGTGCTGAAAGTTTGAACATCTAGATTAGTGTACCAGATAAGTTACTAATGAGATAAAAACAAACAAAGTAGGTTTAATGCTTATACATAACTTATTTTGGTGAAATACTATAATACAATAGCATGTATTGTAGTGCCAACTACATAATAAAATCACTTTCGGAACATATGTCCATGGATCATGCTGTCGGTGTCAAAACCGGCGGATCTCGGGTAGGGGGGCTAGGGTTACACAAAGTCGGTTACAGAGAAAGGAATCTACATATCCGAATCGCCAAGCTTGCCATCCACGCAAAGGAGAGTCCCATCCGGACACGGGAAGAAGTCTTCGGTCTTGTATCCTCATAGTCCAACAGTCCGACCTATGTTAATAGTCCGGACGTTCGAGGACCCCTTAATCCAGGACTCCCTCAGTAGCCCCTGAACCAGGCTTCAATGACAAGGTGTCCGGCATGCAGATTCTCTTCGGCATTGCAAGGCGGGTTCCTCCTCCGAATACTCCAAAAATCGTCTCCGAACAAAAATAGTGTCCGGCCCTGCAAAACAAATTCCACACACAACCGTAGAGAGTATAATATTTTCACGAGTCCAATCCGCTGACAACTTTTTTGTAGCATGACCTCACGTCACCGCCCGATCATTATTCAAACCATTTTTAGCCTGCCGCTCCATATTTCGAGATGCGGTTTTATTGGCACGTCTTTTCAAAGCAGAGATCGTGTCCCCTTATTGCGGGATCCTCATCAATACGGGTATGGGTAATCTAACCGTGCCATCTGCACGACCCTTGGGGAATAGGCGAGTTTTAAGGCTAGTGGGGAGGCATTTGATATTCGTTGCCTTTATAAGGGGATAAGATTCACCCCTTTTAATCCATGCCTTCTGCCTCTCTAGGCCTCCCCCATTCTCGAGCTCCAGCGCCCAAGTTCTCATCTTTTCCGCCCCAAGCAAGCACTCCGACCATGTTCAGATCTGGAGCACGGGGCAAGTGGATGGCCTCCACCGTAAAGGAGAAGGCTATTATCCAGCTCTGGGAGGCTGGATATCTGGCTAGGGAAGTCCCAGAGGCTCCCAGCCAAGGGACAGATCGTCCCTACTCTGGAGCCCCATGAGAGTGTTGTGTTCATCTCTCACTTCGTCCGCGGGCTGGGATTCCCTCTCCACCCGTTCGTCCGCGGACTTACGTTCTACTACGGGCTGGACATCCATGATCTGGCCCCCAATTCCATCCTTAACATCATGGCATTTATCGTCGTATGTGAGGCCTTCCTCCGCATACCACCTCACTTTGCGCTATGGCTGTAAACCTTCAATGTGAAGCTGAAGGTGGTGACCGGCCAACAAGCAGAGTGCAGAGGCGCCATGGTGGGCAAGATGCCCAATGTCACATGGCTCGAAGGCTCCTTCGTGATGATGGTCAAAGGGTGGCAATCGAAGTGGTTCTACGTCACAGAGCCACATGGCACCACCTGGGCCGCGGCTCCCACTTTCCGGTCCGGAGTCCCGATGCGGCTCACCTCCTGGCAAGAGAAGGGCCTGGACTAGTCCTCGTGGAAAAGATGACAGTGCTTCAAGCACGTGTTCAGAACATGATAAACAAGAATATCAAGATCATCAACGTGCTCCAGGTGATGCTGATTTGCCGGATCCTTCCATGCCAGCGCCGGACTTCCCATTTGTGGGAGTATGAAGCGGCCAAGCACTAGACCCTACTGAAATTCTTCGGCACTACGCACGAAGACATCTAGAAGGTGCTCTTCAAGGCCAATGAGGCACGGCCGGACACCATCGAGGACCGTGGGCACGATCTGGCCCACCCTGCTAGTCTGGTAAGTGTTTTCTTGTTGTCAAGGTTTTCCCTTTACTTGCATAGTCGAGGAAGATGCTTAGGCCTCCATATTATCTTTTTCAGGCCTGGACAAAGAAGGCGGAGTGGATTTACTGTCCAGCTCCCCTGCCCGAAGACCCTGAAATCCCGCTTCTCACGAAGATGCTCGTTCCGGCGCCCTATCAAGCGCCGGAGAAGAAGGCCAAGGGGACCAGGACTGGTCTCCATCCAAATGGCACTTCAGACGCGACATCTGAAGACACCGAGGCTCACTCCTCCGCCGCCGAGGATGACGGGGAAGAGGAGGAAGTAGAATAGGAAGCCATTCCCTTGCAGGGGGGAGAAAGAAGAGATCGGCTTCCACACGCTTGGAGGCCGAAGCTTGGGGAAAGCTTCCCTTCCGGACGACTCCACCGCGGCCGCCGACAGCAGCTCGGAATGGCAACTGCTACGTCTTGAGCTTGCGTTGGTTTTCGTTGAAGAGGAAATGGTGATGTAGCAGAGTAGCGTACGTATTTCCCTTAGTTTTTGAGAACCAAGGTATCAATCCAGTAGGAGGCTCCTCAAAAGTCCCACGCACCTACACAAACAAACCAAGAACTCCCAACCAACGCAATAAAGGGGTTGTCAATCCCTTCACGGCCACTTGCGAAAGTGAGATCTGATAGAGATAGTATGATAAGATAAATATATTTTTGGTATTTTATAATATAGATGCAGAAAGTAAGGATGCAAATAAAAGTAGATTGAAAGCAAATATGATAAGAGATAGACCCGGGGGCCATAGGTTTCACAAGAGGCTTCTCTCGAGATAGCATAAGTATTACGGTGGGTGAACAAATAACTATCGAGCAATTGATAGAAAAGCGAATAATTATGAGATTATCTAGGCATGATCATGCATATAGGCATCACGTCCGCAACAAGTAGACCGACTCCTGCCTGCATCTACTACTATTACTCCACACATGGACCGACTCCTGCCTGCATCTAGAGTATTAAGTTCATAAGAATGCAGTAACGCCTTAAGCAAGATGACATGATGTAGAGGGATAAACTCATGCAATATGATATAAACCCCAACTTTTTATCCTCGATGGCAACAATACAATACGTGTCTTGCAACCCTTTCTGTCACTGGGTAAGAACACCGCAAGATTGAACCCAAAGCTAAGCACTTCTCCCATGGCAAGAAAGATCAATCTAGTAGGCCAAACCAAACCAATAATTCAAAGAGATTTGCAAAGATAACTCAATCATATAAAAGAATTCAGAGAAGATTCAATTATTATCCTTAGATAAACTTTATCATAAACCCACAATTCATCGGATCTCGACAAACACACCGCAAAAAGAGAGTACAACGAATAGATCTCCACAAGAGAGGGGGAGAACATTATATTGAGATCCAAAAAGAGAGAAGAAGCCATCTCGCTAATAACAATCGACCCATAGGTCTATGGTAAACTACTCACAACTCATCGGAAGGGCTATGGTGTGGATGTAGAAGCCCTCCGTGGTCGATTCCCCCTCCGGTGGAGCACCGGCGAAGGCTCCAAGATGGGACTTCGCGGATACAGGAAGTTAGAGCGGTGGAAATTGTGTTTCGGGTGCTCCCTGGATGTTTTCGGGCTATGTAGGCTTATATAGGAGGAAGAAGTACGTCGGTGGCCGCCCGAGGGGCCCACAAGACAGGGGGCATGCCCTACAGGGGGGCGCCCTCCTATCTCGTGGCCGCCTCGGCTGCTTCTTGACTTGCACTCCAAGTCCTCTGGATCACATTCGTTCCAAAAATCACGCCCCCGAAGGTTTCATTCCGTTTGGACTCCGTTTGATATTCCTTTTCTTCGAAATACTGAAATAGGCAAAAAAACAGCAATACAGGCTGGGCCTCCGGTTAGTAGGTTAGTCCGAAAAATGATATAAATGTGTAAAATAAAGCCCATAAACATCCAGAAGGGGTAATATAATAGCATGGAACAATAAAAAATTATAGATACATTGGAGACGTATTAAGCATCCCCAAGCTTAATTCCTGCTCGTCCTCGAGTAGGTAAATGATAAAAAGAGAATTTTTGATGTGGAATGCTACCTAGCATAATTCTCAATGTAATTTTTCTTTAATGTGGCATGAATGTTCAGATCCAAATGATTCAAGATAAAAGCTTATAAAACATAAGAATAATGATGCTTCAAAGCATACTAACAAGTAATCATGTCCTATCAAAATAACATAGCCAAAGAAAGCTTATCCCTACAAAATCATATAGTTAGGCCATGCTTCATCTCCATTACATAAAATACTCCCATCATGTACAGCCCCGATGACGAGCCGAGCAATTGTTTCATACTTTTTAACGCGCTTCAGCTTTTTCAACTCTTACGCAATACATGAGCGCAAGCCATGGACATAGCACTATGGTGGTAAATGGTGGTGGTTGTAAGGACAAAAAGGGAGAAGATAGTCTCACATCAACTAGGCGTATCAACGGGCTATGTAGATGCCCATCAATAGATATCAATGTGAGTGAGTAGGGATTGCCATGCAACGGCTGCACTAGAGCTATAAATATATGAAAGCTCAACAAAAGAAACTAAGTGGTTGTGCATCCAACTTGCTTGCTCACGAAGACCTAGGGCATTTTGAGGAAGCCCATTATTGGAATATACAAGCCAAGTTCTATAATGAAAAATTCCAACTAGTATTTGAAAGTGACAATATATGAGACTCTCTATCATGAAGATCATGGTGCTACTTTGAAGCACAAGTGTGGAAAAAGAGATAGTAGCATTGTCCCTTCTCTCTTTTTCTCTCATTTTTTCTTTTTCTTTTCTGTTTTTTTTCTTTGGCCTTTTTCTTTTTCTTTTTGGCCTTTCTCTTTTTTTCTTCTTCTTTTTTTTCTTTCTTTTTGTAAAGTCCGAAGTCTCATCCCGACTTGTGGGGGAATCATAGTCTTCATCATCCTTTGCTCACCGAGACAATGCTCTAATAATGAAGATCATCACACTTTTACGGATTTACAACTCAAGAATTACAACTCAAAGCTAAAACAAGATATGACTCTATATGAATGCCTCCAGCGGTGTACCGGGATATGCAATGAATCAAGAGTGACATGTATGAAAATTATGAAGGTGGCCTTGCCATAAATATGATGTCAACTACATGATCATGCAAAGAGCAATATGACAATGATGAAACGTGTCATAATAAACAGAACGGTGGAAAGTTGCATGGCAATATATCTCGGAATGGCTATGGAAATTCCATAATAGGTAGGTATGGTGGCTGTTTTGAGGAAGGTAAATAATGGGTTCAATACCGGCGAGAGTTGCGCAGTAATAAGAAAGGCTAGCAAAGTGGAAGGATGAGTGTGCATATATCCATGGACTCACATTAATCATAAAGAACTCATATACTTATTGCAAAAGTTTACTTAGCCCTCGAAGCAAAGTACTACTACGCATGCCCACAGAGGAATAGATTGGTAGGAAAAGACCATCGCTCGTCCCCGACTACCACTCATAAGGAAGACAATCAAAAGAGCACGTCATGCAACAAATTTGTCACACAACTTTTACCATACGTGCATGCTACGGGACTTGCCAACTTCAAAAAAAGTATTTCTCAATTTCATAATTATCCACTAGCATGACCCTAACATTACTACCTTTATATCTCAAAACAATTATCAAGCAACAAATTGATCATAGCATCCAATTCAATTTCTATGATAGTTTTTATTATACCCAACTTGGATGCTCATCATTCTAGGACCAAATTATAACCATAGAAAATACCATGCTGTTCTAAAAGACTCTCAAAATAATATAAGTGAAGCATGAGAGACTAGCAATTTCTATAAAATCAAGCCACCGCCGTGCTCTAAAAGATATAAGTGAAGCACTAGAGCAAAAACTATCAAGCTCAAAAGATATAAGTGAAGCACATAGAGTATTCTAGCAAATTCTAATCAAGTAGGATTCTCCCAAAACGTGTGTACAGAAAGGATGATTGTGGTAAACTAAAAAGCAAAGACTAATATAATACACGACGCTCCAAGTAAAACACATATCATGTGGCAAATAAAAATATAGCTCCAAGTAAAGTTACCAATGAACAAAGACGAAAGAGGGGATGCTTTCCCGGAGCATCCCCAAGCTTAGGCTTTTGTCCATCCTTGAATATCTTGGGGTGCCATGGGCATCCCCAAGCTTAGGCTCTTGCCACTCCTTATTCCATAGTCCATAAAAGCTTTACCCAAAACTTGAAAACTTCACAACACAAAACTCAACAGGAAATCTTATAAGTTCCGTTAGTGAAAGAAAACAAACCACCACATAAGGTACCGTAATGAACTCATTATTTATTTATTTTTGTGTTAAACCTACTGTATTCCAACTTCTCTATGGTTTATAAACTATTTTACTAGCCATAGATGCATCAAAATAAGCAAACAACACACAAAAAACAGAATCTTTCAAAAACAGAACAATCTGTAGCAATCCGTAACTAATGCAAACTTCCGGAACTCTAAAAATCCTACCAAAATAGGACGTACTGGAAAATGTGTTTATTGATCAGTATCAAAAAGAATCAATGCAAAATCACGTTTCTGTGATTTATTGAATTTTTTCTCGTGAGCACAAAGTTTCTGTTTTTCAGCAGAATCAAATCAACTATCATCATAGTTTATCCTATAGGTTCTACTTGGCACAAACACAAATTAAAAGGTAAAAACACATCTAAACAGAAAGTAGAAGCTAAAAATTATTACTAAACAGGAACAGAAACAAAAAACACAAAGAAAATTGGGTTGCCTCCGAACTAGCGCTATCGTTTAACGCCCCTAGCTAGGCATAAAAGCGAAGATAGATCTAAGTAGTGCCATCTTTGGCACTTAATTCATAAGTAGCTCGCATGATATTCAGAAGTTAAGTTGACTTTCTTTCTTGGAAAGTGCTCCATTCCTTTCTTTAATGGAAATTGGAATCTAATATTCCCTTCCTTCATATCAATAATCGCGCCAATCGTTCTAAGGAAAGGTCTACCAAGAATAATAGGGCAAGAAAGATCGCAATCTATATCACGAACGATAAAATCTACGAGAACCAAATTTATATGTGCAACAATGAGAACATCATTGATCCTTCCCATTGGCTTTTTAATGG
Organism: Triticum dicoccoides; assembly: GCF_002162155.2. Classification (NCBI taxonomy): domain Eukaryota; kingdom Viridiplantae; phylum Streptophyta; class Magnoliopsida; order Poales; family Poaceae; genus Triticum; species Triticum dicoccoides. Next base: position 582,051,893 of record NC_041387.1, read on the forward strand.
TGGAATCCTCAAGGTGCAAATTTAAAGAGCAATCATCAAGATCATGGAAACCTATAATATCACATAATGTTTTCGGAATCGTGGAAACACTAGCACCCAAATCACACAAAGCAAAACACTCATGATCTTTAATTTTAATCTTTATAGTAGGTTCCCACTCATCATTAAGTTTTCTAGGTATAGAAACTTCCAAATTAAGTTTTTCATCATAAGATTGCAACAAGACATCAACGATATGTTTGGTAAAAGCTTGATTTTGACTATAAGCATGAGGAGAAGTAACAACGGATTGCAACAAGGAAATACAACCTTCTAAAGAACAATTATCATAATCAAATTCCTTGAAATCCGAGATAGTGGGTTCAATACTATTTAAAGTCATGACCTCTCCAATCCCACTTTTACCAAATTTAGCATCAAGATCTAAAAACTCTGAATTTTGGACGCCTTCTAGGTAAAGTTGACTCATCACCAGTCCCATAATTATCAAGATTCATATTGCAAAACATAGATCTAATAGGACACGCATCAATAACTTTAAGATCTTCATCATTATTTTCAAGGAAACTAGAAGAACATGCTTTTATAAAGCTATCTTTCTTAGCATGCAATCTAGCGGTTCTTTCATTGCACTCATCAATGGAAATTCTCATTACTTTGAGAGACTCATTGATATCATGCTTAGGGGGAGAAGATCTAAGTTTAATAGAATCAACATCAAGCGAAAGTCTATCAACGTTCCTAGCCAAATCATCAACTTTGAGCAATTTTTCTTCAAGCAAGGCATTAAAATTCTTTTGAGAAATCATAAATTCTTTCACACTATTCTCAAAATCAGAGGACATCTTATTAAAATTACCATAAGAATTATTGTAGGAATTTCCATAATTATTAGAGGAATTACTAGGGAACGGTCTAGCATTAAAGTTTCCTCTATAAGCATCGTTTCCAAAACTATTCCTACCAACAAAATTCACATCCATAGATTCATTATTATTCTCAATCAAAGTAGACAAAGGCATATCATTGGGATCAGGAGGAGTATTTTTAGTAGCAAACAACTTCATAAGTTCATCCATCTTTCCACTCAAAACATTGATTTCTTCTATAGCATGCACTTTTTTACTAGAAGATCTTTCGGTGTGCCATTGAGAATAATTAGCCATAATATTATCAAGAAGTTTTGTAGCATCTCCTAACGTGATTTCTATAAACGTGACTCCCGCGGCCGAATCTAAGAGATTTCTAGAAGCAAAGTTAAAACCGGCATACAAATTTTGTATGATCATCCATAAATTCAAACCATGAGTAGGTCAATTGCGAATCATCAATTTCATTCTTTCCCAAGAATGGGCCACTTACTCATGATCAAGTTGTTTAAAATTCATAATATCGTTCCTAAGAGTGATAATCTTAGAGGGAGGAAAATACTTAGAGATAAAAGCATCTTTGCACTTGTTCCAAGAATCAATACTATTTTTAGGCAAAGACGAAAACCAAACTTTAGCACGATCTCTAAGTGCAAACGGAAATAACTTAAATTTGACAATATTGTTATCCGTATATTTCTTCTTTTGCATATCACACAAATCAACAAATTTGTTTAGATGAGAAGCGGCATCTTCACTAGGAAGGCCGGCGAATTGATCTTTCATAACAAGATTCAGCAAAGCAGCATTGATTTCACAAGACTCAACATCATTAAGAGGAGCAATCGGAGTACTAAGGAAATCATTATTATTGGTATTCGAGAAATCACACAATTTGGTATTATCTTGTGCCATGGCAACAAGTAATCCAACACATAAGCAAACAGGAAAAGGCAAGCAAAAGAGAGAGGAGATTGGGAAAGAGAGGGCGAATAAAACGGCAAATGTGAAGTGGGGGAGAGGAAAACGAAAGGAAAATGGCAAATGATGTAAATGCGAGGGAGATGAGTTTGTGATGGGTACTTGGTATGTCTTGACTTGTGCGAAGACCTCCCCGGCAACGGCACCAAAAGTCCTTCTTGCTACATCTTGAGCTTGCGTTGGTTTTCCTTGAAGAGGAAAGGGTGATGCAGCAGAGTAGCGTAAGTATTTCCCTCAAGTTTTGAGAACCAAGGTATCAATCCAGTAGGAGGCTCCTCAAAAGTCCCACACATCTACACAAACAAACTAAGAACTCGCAACCAACGCAATAAAGGGGTTGTCAATCTCTTCACGGCCACTTGCGAAAGTGAGATCTGATAGAGATAGTATGATAAGATAAATATATTTTTGGTATTTTATAATATAGATGCAGAAAGTAAAGATGCAAATAAAAGTAGATTGAAAGCAAATATGATAAGAGATAGGCCCGAGGGCCATAGGTTTCACTAGAGGCTTCTCTCGAGATAGCATAAGTATTACGGTGGGTGAACAAATTACTGTCGAGCAATTGATAGAAAAGCGAATAATTCTGAGATTATCTAGGCATGATCATGTATATAGGCATCACGTCCGCAACAAGTAGACCGACTCCTGCCTGCATCCACTGCTACTACTCCACACATCGACCAACTCCTGCCTGCAACTAGAGTATTAAGTTCGTAACAACACGGTAACGCCTTAAGAAAGATGACATCATGTAGAGGGTTAAACTCATGCAATATGATATAAACCCCCATCTTTTTATCCTCGATGGCAACAATACAATACGTGTCTTGCAACCCTTTCTGTCACTGGGTAAGAACATCGCAATATTGAACCCAAAGCTAAGCACTTCTCCCATGGCAAGAAAGATCAATCTAGTAGGACAAACCAAACCAATAATTCGAAGAGACTTGCAAAAATAACTCAATCATATAAAAGAATTCAGAGAAGATTCAATTATTATTTATAGATAAACTTGATCATAGACCCACAATTCATCGGATCTCGACAAACGCACCGCAAAAAGAGATTACAACGAATAGATCTCCACAAGAGAGGGGGGGGGGGAACATTATATTGAGATCCAAAAAGAGAGAATAAGCCATCTAGCTAATAACTATGGACCCGTAGGTCTGTGGTAAACTACTCACAACTCATCGGAAGGGCTATGGTGTTGATGTAGAAGCCCTCCATGGTCGATTCCCCCTCCGCCGGAGCGCCAGCGAAGGCCCCAAGATGGGATCCCGCGGATACAGGAAGTTACGGCGGTGGAAATTGTGTTTAGGGGTGCTCCCTGGATGTTTTTGGGGTATGTAGGCTTATATAGGAGGAAGAAGTATGTCGGTGGCCGCCTGAGGGGCCCATGAGACAGGGGGCGCGCCCTACAGGGGGGGGGGCGCCCTCCTATCTCGTGGCCGCCTCGGTTGCTTCTTGACTTGCACTCCAAGTCCTCTGGATCACGTCCGTTCCAAAAATCACGCCCCCGAAGGTTTCATTCAGTTTGGACTCCGTTTGATATTCCTTTTCTTCGAAATACTGAAATAGGCAAAAAACAGCAATACGGGCTGGGCCTCCGATTAGTCGGTTAGACCCAAAAATGATATAGATATGTAAAATAAAGCCCATAAACATCCAAAACGGGTAATATAATAGCATGGAACAATCAAAAATTATAGATACGTTGGAGACGTATCAGCAACCCAGGGTCAAGCCCCTGGCCAAATCATGAGTATTCTAAAACCCGGACACTTTCATGTATCCGGCTTCACTACTTCATAGTTTTTAATGTGTTGCATCATGCATTCATAGTCCGGCTCGGTCCAACCTTGAGCGGTCCTCATCGGAGGATTCCCTAGACCCGGAGGCGATGGACAGCGGGTCTCTTCCGGCGGCTTCCTCTCCCAAGTCCATGGATAACACCGAGGTGCTATCCCGAAGGGTCCCAGGCGAGGGAGAGACACAGGAGACTGTCCGGGAGGTGCCGGAGGGTGAAGCCTCGGCTGCCGGACACATGGGGGAGCAAATCCCCATGGATGCTGACGACGGGGGCTATATCAAATTCGCCCCCTGCCGAATACAATTCCGGAGACCTAGACGGCTCCGGAATCAGGCAAGCAGCCTCCTTCAAGAGAAGGAGGTGTGCCTATTCCACCGGCGACCTCTGTCCAACCAGAGTCACGGATACTTTGCTGGAAGCACTGCGAGGCGCTTCCATTGTCGAAGAACACTGTACCCTTATGGGTACGGTGATTGAGAGGATCCAGTCCGCGAAAATTGGACTGACCGAAACCTGCACTAGCCTTCTAACAAGCTTTGAGGTAAGAAATGCAATTTATAAAGAAAATTCACAGTATAGACAGTAGCCCCTGAGACTCTATTCAGTATTCGGAAAGAAAAGCTGAACAAAGGATCAAATAATTTTCGCAGGAGTCTAACCTGACATGTCTGTGTGAGTAATGCAGGCGTCATTGCTGGCTGCGACCTCTCATGCTGCTGAGGTCTCCGAACTAAAGCGGAGTCTGCCGCGGACCGAGGAAGAGCTCGATCGCGTGAAGGAGCAGCTGGAGGAAAATAAAGGTATGCAATAACATTATCTAAATTCAGAAAGGATGAACAATTTGTTATGACTTAAAGTGTCATGATATTTATTAGGGGCAACGACCGAGGTGGAGGCCCTCAAGAAGGCATTGGCCGAGGCCGAGGACAGAGCAGCCAAGGAACAAGCCGTACGCGAAAAGCATGAGGCCTGAGTTAGTGAGGTCCAACAACAGCTCCCGGACACCTTCAACAAGTGCAAGTCCTTGGAGCGCAACATTACAGATCAAGAGTCCGAACTTGCCAAGGCCCTCCAAAGCGCACATGATGCCAGAGCTGAAGCCCAGAGCGCCCTCCAGGAAATCCAGGCCACCAAGAAAATCACGGCGGGTAAGGCCTTTATTATGCAGAGCAAATATGTGAAGGAAAGGTTCCTCTTACTGACCTAGATTTGGAGTTCTCCAGGGACATTTGCGGATCTGCCGTGCAGTGTGTCAGACGCTGTGGAATTCTACCGAGCCGAAGAGGGGAGCTCTACAGAGAAGCTGTTTTGGTCGTAATACCTTGCACTCGAACATCCGGTGCCCTTTAGCGATCAGCTGAAATAGCTGGTCGAGCTACAAAGGGCGGCCGAACTAGCCATGAAGGATTTGATAATCCGGCTATGGCCTGCCGAAGCCATTCCTAACAGCTACTTCGGACTCGTGAAGCGGCTGGTTAATGCCTGCCCTCGGCTTGACGCCATCAAGCGGTCGGTCTGCATTGAAGGCGCGCGAATGGCCTTCGCCCGTGCCAACATGCACTGGGCGAAGATGGACGCCATGAAGCTGATGACCGAGGGACCGCCCGCGGGCAAGGAGCACCACAAACCCGAACTATATTTTGACAGTGTCTTGGAGGGATCCCACCTTGCGGCGGAGCAATGTGCTAACGATATCATATTTCCATGAATACACTCATGTCATCCTGTCCTGTACTATGAAATAGATTCGTTTATGTAATATAATGTCTGTTATTTTAAAATTTTACCTCCTGTGCGGCCGTTTTTGTAAAATCTGAGAGTTGGCCAGTCGTCGGCTTTAGCCCCCGCCTAGGCAGTACGGGCGTGTTTGGGATGAATCTAAACACTCTTTATCCAAAGTTTTGGTCTTTTAAGGAGGTGTTTAGCACAATGAACCAGGCAATCGGACTATGTGGCTTTATCACGCTCACTTAGCAATAGGAGTTTGACAATAAAAATTTAGGCGCAGCCCCTATTGCTCGTAAATCCGAACTTAGGGTGCTGTAAACACTTGATCGGATAGAAAACCGATTCGTTGCATAATGCGGAAAAAATCTCTAAGGATTTGTAACCTCTTGAACAGCTGACCAGCTCTCACCGCATCATGATAGTCAGTTTTCGGCTGTCTCTACTGAGGTGCTCATCTGGAAGAACGAGGACACAATCGCAGTAGTTCTCCCTTTACTACCCTAGCCGATATAGCGGAACGTAGGGTAGCAAGCACAGGAGCCGGGCAACCCAACTATTGATCCAAGACATGATTCAGAGCCGATGCATATAATGCTACAATTCGGGGTGCCGAACTGCCGTAAAAGTGTTCGGACTTTCTTGTGGTATTACGGAGCATAATGAAGCTCCTAGCACATTAAAGCGTACCAGATTGTACGTGTGCAATTGATAGGAATATCAAGAAAATAAAAAATCAAGCAATATGCTGTTGCCGCAAGAATTGAGCCACAAACTATTTTCCATTGTAATCTGATTAATATGTTAAAGCATATTTGTACAAGTAGTGTGATAATCAATATGGCTATTTAACATGCCACCACCAAGGGAGAGCTGCATGCGGGTCCTTAAAGTAGGTATGACGATCGTTAGCATAGACCACCTGGATATCCCTTTATACGTCAAAGCTCCTTGTCGTCTTGGTGTATCCGTCCTTTGATAGGTCCGACGATCGGGCTACCAGGAAAAGGCCTAGGGAGAAAAGAAACCTAAAAAGATAAAGAAAAGATAAAAGTATGCGGGTCCAGGAGCGGTTGAGCCGTATTGTGGACCACGATCTAGTTGTGCCTTCGTCTATGCCCATGGTATTTTAAGTGCGTAGTTACGTACGCGTGGTACAAATGCAGCTATTTCATCGGGCCTGGGACGGAGGCCGAATTGCTAGTAGAGCTCCTGACGAACTGGACTGTCCTTCTGCAGAGTAGTTCAGACTCATTTGATAGTGTCGGGAGCTTGGCCGCCGTATTAAGGTTCTGCCTAAAAAGGACGCTCTATGTTTCTGCTGCAAGGGCCGCGGTGTGCTCCTCGGTACAGAGGGAACGTTCCGTATTTCCAATGATTGTTATGACACCGCGTGGTCCGGGCATCTTGAGCTTGAGATAAGCATAGTGTGGCACCGCATTGAATCGAGCGAATGCGGTTCGTCCAAGCAGTGCGTGATAGCCTATGCGGAAAGGGACGATATCAAAGATCAACTCTTCGCTTCAAAAATTATCCGGGGATCGGAAGACCACCTCCAGTGTGATTGATCCCGTACAGCGGGCCTCTACACCTGGTATGACACCTTTAAAGGTGGTTTTTGTGGGCTTGATCCTCGAGGGATCGATACCCATTTTGCGCACTGTATCCTGATAGAGCAGGTTCAGGCTGCTACCACTGTCCATGAGGACTCGCGTAAGATGGAATCCATCAATGATTGGGTCAACGACCAATGTGGCTGAACCGCCATGATGGATACTGGTCGGATGGTCCGTGCGATCGAAAGTGATCGGACAGGATGACCATTGGTTGAACTTTGGGGCGACTGGCTCCATCGCATAGACATCCCTGATCGTGCATTTGCGCTCCCTCTTGGGGATGTTGGTGACATATATCATATTCACCATTTTGACTTGGGGGGAATTTCTTCTGTCCCCCTATGTTCGGTGGCCGGGGCTCCTCGTCGTCGTCCTTGCTATGCGACCCCTTCTCCTTGTTCTCAGCATTTAAATTACTGGCCTGTTTAAAAACCCAACAATTTCTGTTGGTATGATTGGCTAGTTTATTAGGAGTGCCGTGGATTTGGCGTGGACGATCGAGTATGCAGTCCAAACAAGACGACCTCAGACTGTTTCTTTTATATGGATTCTTCCACTGACCATACTTAGAGCCACTGAATCTAGCATTGACTGCCGTGTCTTCGGTGCTGTCACCGTTGTTCTGACGCTTGTGTCTATTGCGTCGGGGCTTGCCATTGCAATTTCTGGCTTCAGAAGTGCCAGGCTCGCTTGCATTGTTATTGCTACGGGCTAGCCAGCTATCTTCGCCCGCGTAGAAGCGGGTCATAAGCGTCGCAAGGGCTGCCATGGACTTCGACTTCTCTTGGCCGAGGTGTCGGGCAAGCCATTCGTCACAGATGCTATGCTTAAAGGCCGCTAGGGCTTCGGCATCCGGACAGTCGACGATCTGGTTCTTTTAGTTAAGAACCTAGTGCAGAATTTCCTGGCTGACTCTCTGGGTTGCTGAACTATGTGACTTAAGTCGTCGGCATCCGGAGGTCGGACATATGTGCCCTAAAAGTTGTCTAGGAAGGCATCTTCCAAGTCTTCCCCACTGCCAATGGAGTTTTTGGGCAGGCTATTCAACCAGTGCCGAGCTGGTCCCTTGAGTTTTAGCGGGAGATATTGATGGTGTGAAGATCATCACCGCAGGCCATGTGAATATGGAGAGTAAAATCCTCAATCCATACCACGGGGTGTGTTGTCCCATCATATGATTCAATATTCACGGGTTTAAACCCTTCGGGGAATTCATGTTCCGTTACTTCATCAGTGAAGCATAGGGGGTGTGCAGCGCCTCTATATCGAGCCAAATCCACGGAGATAACTTTTGTAAAATATAAAAAATACTGGCAAAAGATCAAGGCCAGGGGGCCCACACCCTGTCCACGAGGGTGTGGGGGGGGGGCTCCCCCTGGGCACGCCCCCTGGCTCGTGGGCCCCCTGATGCTCCATCGACCTCAACTCCAACTCCATATATTCTATTTTGCGAAGAAAAAATCAGAGAGGAAGTTTCATCGCGTTTTACGATACGGAGCCGCCGCCAAGCCCTAATCTCTCTTGGGAGGGCTCATCTGGAGTCCGTTCGGGGCTCCGGAGAGGGGGATTCGTCGCCGTCATCATCATCAACCATCCTCCATCACCAATTTCATGATGCTCACCACCGTGCGTGAGTAATTCCATCGTAGGCTTGCTAGACGGTGATGGGTTGGATAAGATTTACCATGCGATCAAGTTAGTTTTGTTAGGGTTTGATCCCTAGTATCCACTATGTTCTGAGATTGATGTTGCTATGACTTTGCTATGCTTAATGCTTGTCACTAGGGCCCGAGTGCCATGATTTCAGATCTGAACGTATTATGTTTTCATGAATATATGTGAGTTCTTGATCCTATCTTGCAAGTCTATAGTCACCTATTATGTGTTATGATCCGACAACCCCGAAGTGACAATAATCAGGATACTTCTTGGTGATGACCATAGTTTGAGGAGTTCATGTATTCACTATGTGTTAATGCTTTGGTCCGGTACTCTACTAAAAGGAGGCCTTAATATCCCTAAGTTTCCACTAGGACCCTGCTGCCACGGGAGGGTAGGACAAAAGATGTCATGCAAGTTCTTTTCCTTAAGCACGTATGACTATATTCGGAATACATGCCTACATTACATTGATGAACTGGAGCTAGTTCTGTGTCACCCTATGTTATAACTATTACATGAGGAATTGCATCCGACATAATTATCCATCACTGATCCAATGCCTATGAGCTTTTCCCATATTGTGCTTCGCTTATTTACTTTTCCGTTGCTACCGTTACAATCACTACAATACTATTATCTTTACCTTTGCCACTGTTACCATTACTATCATACTACTTTGCTACTAAATACCTTGCTGCAGATACTAAGTTATCCAGGTATGGTTGAGAGTATTCTTTGGCTCCCCTTGTGTTGAATCAATAAATTTGGGCTCAAAACTCTACCCTCGAAAGCTGTTGCAGTCCCCTATACTTGTGGGTTACCAAGACTAATTTCTGGCGCCTTTGTCGGGGAGCATAGCTCTATTCTTTGAGTCACTTGGGATTTATATCTGCTGATCACTATGAAGAACTTGAAAGACGCAAGAACTAAGATTTTTCCCTCAAGTATGAGGGGAGGTAAGGAACTGCCATCCAGCTCTGCACTAGATTCTCTTTCTGTTATGAGTAAGCTTGCGACACCTAAACCTGCTACTGCTATGAATTCTGATATGTCGCATGTTATTGATGATGCCACTTCTGCTATGCATGATACTTATGATGAAACTACTTCTATGCTTGATACTACTGTGCCATTAGGTGAATATCTTGATGAACAACTTGCTACGGTTAGAGAGGATGAAATTATTGAGAATGAAATTATTAATGATAGTGATGATGAAGGTTCTCCCCCTACTTATGAATTGCCTGTTGTTCCTGAGGGTTATGTTATGGATAAAGAAGATGCTAGTGCTATTTTTCCTTGCAATGATAGATATGATATTAAGAAGTTATTAGCTAAATGGAAGGAGCAATCCCTTAATGCTAAAATGAAACATGACCCCGCTTTTGCTACTTCACCTATCTGTGTTACTGATAAGGATTATGAATTCTCCGTTGATCCTGAGATAATTACTTTGGTTGAATCTGGTCCTTTTTAGGCCTATGAATCTGAAACTGTTGTGGCATATCTTACCAAGTTTAATGATATAGCCACCCTGTTTACTAATGATGAGAAGTCTCGCTATTATTATATCCTTAAGATATTTCTGTTCTCATTAAAGGGTGATGCTAAAACTTGGTTTAATTCTCTTGATCCTGGTTGTGTGCGTAGTCCCCAGGATAGGATTTATTACTTCTCTGCTAAATATTTCCCTGCTCATAAGAAACAAGCTGCCTTGGGGGAAATATATAATTTTGTGCAAATCAAAGAAGAGAGTCTCCCACAAGCTTGGGGGAGGCTTCTCCGATTACTTAATGCTTTGCTTGATCATCCTCTTAAGAAAAATGAAATACTTGATATCTTTTATAATGGACTAACCGATGCTTCCAAGGACCACTTGGATAGTTGTGCTGGTTGTGTTTTCAGGGAAAGAACAGTCGACCAAGCTGAATTGTTATTGAATAATATGTTGAGTAATGAAAATAATTGGAATCTTCCTGAGCCAATTCCTAAGGCAATTCCTGAGCCAATTGAGCCAACTCCTGAGCCTATTCCTAAACCTACTCCGAAGAAGAGAGGTGTTCTATTTCTCAGTCCTGAAGATATGCAAGAGGCAAAGAAATCAATGAAAGAAAAAGGTATTAAAGCTGAAGATGTTAAGAATTTACCTCCTATTGAAGAAATACATGGTCTTAATATACCGCCTATTGAAGAAACACATTGTCTTGATAACCCGACACAGGTAGTAAAGGTAAATTCTCTCTATAGATATGATAAGGTTGAAATTCCCTCTACTGAATTTCATAGCCAGTGCTTAGATAAATTTGATGACTTTATGGCTAGACAGGAAAGTTTTAATGCTTATGTAGGTAGGGAATTAAAGAATAATGCTTTCGAGATAGGACGCTTGAGTGATTATATGGCTAGAGTTAAAGGTGAACTTAAACTCATTAGAAAATATGCTTCCATGGTTACCACTCAAGCGGAGTAAGTACTTAAGGCTCAAAGTGATCTGCTCGATGAATTAAATAATAAACATGATTTTCCTGTTAGAGTGGCTACTAGAACTGGTAAAATGACTCAGGAACCTTTGTATCCTGAAGGCCACCCTAAGAGAATTGAGCAAGATTCTCAGAGAAATAATGTAGATGCACCTAGTCCTTCTGAAAAGAAGAAAAAGAAAAATGATAGGACGTTGCATGCTTCTAGTGAACCTGTTGTAGACACACCTAAGAATCCCAATGATATTTCTATTTCCGATGCTGAAACACAATCAGGTGATGAACATGAACCTAGTGATAAATTTAATGGTGATGTTCATGTTGATGCTCAACCTAGCAATAATAATGATGTAGAGATTGAACCTGCTTTTGATCTTGATAACCCACAATCAAAGAATCAACGTTATGATAAAAGAGATTTTGTTGCTAGGAAGCACGGTAGAGAAAGAGAACCATGGGTTCAGAAACCCATGCCTTTTCCTCCTAAACCATCCAAGACAAAGGATGATGAGGATTTTGAGCGCTTTGCTGAAATGATTAGACCCATCTTCTTATGTATGCGCTTAACTGATATGCTTAAATCAAACCCTTATGCTAAATATATGAAGGATATCATTACAAATAAAAGAAAGATACCGGAAGCTGAAATTTCCACCATGCTTGCTAATTATACTTTTAAGGGTGGAATACCAAAGAAACTTGGAGATCTAGGAGTACCAACTATACCATGCTCCATTAAAAGAAATTATGTTAAAACTGCTTTATGTGATCTTGGAGCCAGTGTTAGTGTTATGCCTCTCTCTTTATATCGTAGACATGAATTGAATAAGTTGACACCTACTGAAATATCTTTGCAAATGGCCGATAAATCAACTGCTATACCAGTTGGTATTTGTGAGGATCTGCCTGTTGTGGTTGCAAATGTCACTATCTTAACGGACTTTGTTATTCTTGATATTCCCGAGGACGATAGTATGTCGATTATCCTTGGTAGACCCTTTTTGAATACTACAGGGGCTATTATTGATTGTAACAAAGGCAATGTCACTTTTCATGTTAATGGTAATAAGCATACGGTACACTTTCCGAGGAAACAACCTCAAGTTCATAGCATCAATTCTATTGGAAAAAGTCCAACTATTATTATTGGAGGTTTTGAATTTCTTATTCCTACTGTTAAGAAAAAGTATGATATTCTTATTGTTGGGGATGTTCATATCCCCATTGAGGTAACCTAGTGTTATTTCGAAATTTCTCCCGTTCCGTGTTATTCGGAATGAGTTTGTTAAAAAGAATTGATCAACCTTGTTAGTGGATTCATTTTGATGATCATGAGATGCATGAAACTAGAAGGCACAACCTTCTGTACCCTCTTTTTACTTTCTGTTATTTAGAATAAATAAAGCAAAAATAGTATTATCTATCTGTTTTCTGAATTATCCATGCAATAAAAAATCCCGAAAATAAAAGTGTTCCAAATGCCTGCAAATTTAGTATGATTTTTTATGGAATATTTGAGGATTTTAGGCACTGAAAACGCTGCAGGGGGCAAGCACCTGGCCACGAGGGTGGAGGGCGCGCCCCCTCTCCCTGGGCGCCCCCCCTGTCTCGTGGGCCCACGGTGGCCCCCCTCACTTATTCCTGCACCCACACACTCCATCTTCCTCCCAAAAAATCCCCATCCAGCTCAAGCACGAGTTCTAGCTCATTTTGTTGCGATTTTCGATCTCCTTGCTCAAAGCTCCATTCACAAAACTGCTTCGGGAGATTGTTGCTTGGTATGTGACTCCTCCATTGGTCCAATTAGTTTTTGTTCTAGTGTTATATTCATTGCAAATTTTTGCTGCATAGGTGACCCTATTCTTGAGCTTGCATGTCAAATTTATGAGGTCCTAAGTAATTCTAATGCATGATGTAGGCTCTAGGCCCTTATGGGAGTAGTTGCTATCAATCTTGTTTAGCATGATTTACTTTTATTTTGAAGTTACTAAAAATTTCAGAAATTTTCAGAAAAAGATGAAGAGGTTGTTCTTGAGGGGCTCCTCTAGCCAAAGATGCAAGGATAAACAAGCTAAGGAGAAACAAAAGGCCAAGTATAATCTTCCTCGCGTAGCGGAAGTACAGGCGTGTGAATGGCCTTGTGATAATTTCTTGAGAGTAGCCGGGATTTATGAAGACTTTTATTCTTTGGCTGAAAATGCGGGCCTCACCGACTTCCTCCACAACTGGATCGAACAGTATCTCTTACTTATCAATACTTTCATGCAAAACTTTTACTATTATCCTAAGAATTCACCTCCTTCAGTTTCTTTTCATTATATGATGAGGCTAAGGAAATGTCATTACGTAATTTTTGCGTGGTTTGTAGAATACCCTTTGAGGGCAGCTTAGATGAACCACATCGTAAAGATGTGGATGGTTTTATTGATACGATTACCGTAGGGGAACCAAGAAAGGGTTCCGATGCGAGGATCACTAGCATACATTTTCCGGTTTTACGCTACTTTGCCATATTTGCTAGTGATGCTTAATTGGTCATGGAAATAGTGGAAACCTCAGTGTTCCTGATATTATTATTCTGTTCCATGCCTTATTCGGTGATAACACTTTTAGTATGGGTGCCGTTATTGCTAAACGGTTAAGCTTAAACCGTACAAAGGGCCCCATCTTTGGAGGTATATATGCTGCACGCCGTGCTAAACATTTTGAGATACCTATTAGGCATGATGAGAAAGAGGAGACACTATTGCCTCTTACCTTTTTAGATTAGAGGAGCATGGTAGCGCATGAGTTTATTGTTGACAACAATGATAAGATGCTTCTATATAACCTGAGATTTAATAAGAAAAACAATGAGATTATTACCTTGCCTGCGCCTTCTTTGTTTGATTTAACTACATGTCAGTACCTCGTCTTGCCAAATGCTGTGTACGTGCATCGAGGCCAGACATCAACTCCAGAGCCTGAGCGGGAACCACCACTGGACCCTTACACTACTAGGAAAAGGCCTAGCAGTGGAGTGGTGCGCCATTAGTAAAAAATACTAGTGGCACACCAGTAGTGCGCCATTAGTATGCCTAGAGGTGCGCCATTACTATCTCACTTAGTAATGGTGCACCACATAGGAGTGCGCCATTAGTAACAATTGTTTTTAAAAAAATTCATTTTTTTATTTTTTTTCATTATCTCGGGTCACTATGGCTTAATCTCGGGTCAATATGCTTAATCTCAGGTCAAATCACACTCCATGGTCAAACTTCCCGAAAGGTCACCCATCCTCACACTACTCCAGCCCAAGCACGCTTAACTTTAGAGTTCTATCCAACCCCAGCACCAGCTCACTTCAGAGGCACTTGTTGATATATCTAGCATATCAATCCTATTAAACCTTGTTGATCTTTAGGACTTTGTTCATGTTCATGAGTGTGATGAAATTTTGAAAAATTATTTCAAACTTCCGTTCATATTACGTATCATATTTTGAAAAAAAAATTCCCGAAAAAAAGTCGAAACTATTTTTTTCTGTTACTAGTGGCGCACCTAGCAAACGGTGCGCCACTAGTAAGTTTGATTTTTTTTGAATTTTTTTGCCTCCATATCTTAAAAGCCCCGTAACTTTTTTCTGTTAGGTTTTTGAGGATTTTGAAAATGTTTAACGGGGTTCCCCCAGTTAAATTCGGATGTAACTTTTTGAGTAGATGATTTTTAATATTAAAAACTTTTTAATCCGAGTTCGTATGCAAAAGTTGTGCCCATTTTACAAATTGCAGAGATATTTTGCAAATAAAGTCGAAATTCATATTTGTAAATTTTCCCAACAACTAGACCACATATCACATGTGAAACTTATTTTCTTTTATTTTTTTGACATTTCCATCATTTTCTTTTATTTTTTTAAAACTGAAAAGGCGGTCCACAGGGAGGGGGGGTGCGTTCGGGTGAAAGTTAGTAATTGCGCACCATGGGAGTGGTGCGCCATTACTAGTTAAACTAGTAATGGCGCACCACTCCCACGGTGCGCCATTACTAGTTTAAAAAAAATAAAAAAATTGATTTTTTTTGAAAAAAAATCACTAGTGGCGCACCGTGGATGTGGTAACTAGTAATGGCGCACCATCCCCTTGTGCGCCATTACTAGTTTTGAAAAAAAAATAAAAAATGGAAAAAAAATTGAATTTTTTTTACTAATGGCGCACCGTGGATGTGGTGCGCCATTACTAATTTAACTAGTAATGGCGCACTATCCCCTGGTGCGCCATTACTAGTTTTGAAAAAAAAAGATTTGTTACTAATGGCGCACCGTGGATGTGGTGCACCATTAGTATTTGGACACTAATGGCGCACCAACACAAGGTGCGCCATTAGTATATAGTAGTGGTGCACCACATGTCTGGTGCGCCATTAGTGTCCATTTCATCTATAGCGCTTTTCCTAGTAGTGTTATCGTCCATCATCTTATCAGTGGGATCCGAAGGAGATCGCCAGTCAGTGGCAGTACAATGACGTTCCTCAGTACACCAGGGAGAGTAGCCGCGATCCTTGGCATTAGACCAACTTAGGCCAAAAGCCTAAGCTTGGGGGAGTACGTATTTCTCACCGACTTTACATTCATGTTCACACACTATTCTAGTTGTCGGTGCTCATACTCTTTCATTGTATTATCCATGCTAGTTTAATTTCCTTTTTCTAGCTTTCTTCTTGTGTGTTTGATAAACCTTAGGAAACCAAAAAAAAATATTTAGTTTAATTTCCATGCTTGTAGTAGTAATAAAAATGAAAACCCAAAAAGATTTCTCGTTCTTCTTTTGCTTGTTGGGAGCTTTCCCGTGTAAAAAGTTTTATTTCTTTTCTTTCCTTTGGGGGTCAAGAGTAGAAGACCATATTGAAAATTCTTAGTGGCTCTCATATGCATGATTGTTGATTTAATTTAGAGCCCATATTACTTTGTCTTCTCTCTTGAATTGAATGCTTGCAGATTCCAGCTTAGTCCAATGCAGGTGCACTAGTATTATTGTTATACACACCGTTCGGTTGTGCGAGTGAAAGGCAATAATGACGATATATGATGGACTGATTGAGATGAGAGAAGCTAGTATGAACTCGACCTCTCTTGTTTTTGTAAATATGATGAGTTCATCGTTCCTGATTCAGCTTATTATGAAAAAACATGTTTGCAATGACATTTAGAGATTATAGTTGCTTATGCCATGCTTAATTAGCTAGGAGCTTATAATGGTTTACCTTGCGTGCCAACATGCTATTAAAATGATTGTGATGTGGTATGATGGGATGGTATCCTCCTTTGAATGAATTGAGTGACTCGACTTGGCACATGTTCACGCATGTAGTTGAAACAAAATCAACATAGCCTTCACGATATTTATGTTCATGGTGGATTATATCCTACTCATGCTCGCACCTGGTGTAAATTAATTTTAATGCATGTTCATGACTGTTGTCGCTCTCTCAGTTGGTCGCTTCCTAGTCTTTTGCTAGCCTTCACCTGTACTAAGCAGGAATACTACTTGTGAATCCAAATTCCTTAAACCCCAAAATTATTCCATATGAGTCCACCATACCTTCCTATATGCGGTATCTACCTGCCGTTCCAAGTAAATTTGTATGTGCCAAACTCCAAACCTTCAAATATGTTTTGTATGCTCGAGCAGCTCATGTTTCAACTTGGGTTGTCTGTATCTTCCATGCTAGGTGGGTTATTCTCAAGAGGAGTGGACTCCGCTCCTCATTCACAAGAAAATGGTTGGTAACCGGGATGCCCAGTCCCATGATCAAAAAGATCAAAGCAAATCAAAATAATTAAAACAAAACTCCCCCAGGGTTGTTGTTAGTTGGAGGCACTCATTGTTTTGAGCAAGCCATGGATTGATGCTTGTTGGTGGTGGGGGAGTATAAACTTTACCATTCTGTTTGGGAACCACCTATAATGTGTGTTGCATGGAAGATATCGAGATCTCATAGTTGTTGCACTGACAGTGACAGTATACCGCTCAAAATGTTATTCATCTCTATTTTAAAATTGAGCTCTGGCACCCCTACAAATCCCTGCTTCCCTCTGCGAAGGGCCTATCTATTTACTTTTATGTTGAGTCATCACCCTCTTATTAAAAAGCACCCGCTGGAGAGCACTGTCATTTGCATGTATTACTGTTAGTTTATATTGGGTATGACTTGACTGGATCTCTTTTACCATGAATTACAATGTTTAGTCAGTCCTTGATCTGTAAAGGTGCTCTGCATTTATGTTTTGCGGTCTCAGAAAGGGCTAGCGAGATACCATCTTGTTATATCATATTATGGTTGTTTTGCGTAAGTGTTGTCATCCGAGTTTTATTATTATTGCCCACTAGTTGATTATGCCATTGATATGAGTAAATATGAAACCTAAGTGTTATTGTGAATATGGTTAGTTCATAATCTTTGCTGAAAACTTGAATGCTGACTTTAGATATTTACAACAACAAGAGCAAACAGAGTTTGTAAAACTTTTTCTTTATCATTTTCAGTTTATCAACTAAATTGCTTCAGGACAAGCAAAGGTTTAAGCTTGGGGGAGTTGATACGTCTCCAACGTATCTACTTTTGCAAACACTTTTGCCCTTGTTTTGGACTCTAACTTGCATGATTTCAATGAAGCTAACCCGGACTAGCGCTGTTTTCAGCAGAACTGCGATGGTGTTGTTTATTGTGCAGAAAACGAAAGTTCTCGGAATGACCTGAAAATCCACGGAGATAACTTTTGGAAAATATAAAAAGTACTGGCAAAAGATCAAGGCCAGGGGCCCACACCCTGTCCACGAGGGTGCGGGTGCGCCCCCTCCCCCTGGGCATGCCCCCCTGTCTCGTGGGACCCCTGATGCTCCACCGACCTCAACTCCAACTCCATATATTCTGTTTCACGGAGAAAAAATCAGAGAGGAAGTTTCATCGCGTTTTACGATATGGAGCTGCCGCCAAGCCCTAATCTCTCTCGAGAGGGCTGATCTGGAGTCCGTTGGGGGCTCCGGAGAGGGGGATTCGTCGACGTCATCATCATCAACCATCCTCCATCACCAATTTCATGATGCTCACCACCGTGCGTGAGTAATTCCATCGTAGGCTTGCTAGACGGTGATGGGTTGGATAAGATTTACCATGCGATCAAGTTAGTTTTGTTAGGGTTTGATCCCTAGTATCCACTATGTTCTGAGATTGATGTTGCTATGACTTTGCTATGCTTAATGCTTGTCACTAGGGCCCGAGTGCCATGATTTCAGATCTGAACGTATTATGTTTTCATGAATATATGTGAGTTCTTGATCCTATCTTGCAAGTCTATAGTCACCTATTATGTGTTATGATCCGACAACCCCGAAGTGACAATAATCGGGATACTTCTCGGTGATGATCGTAGTTTGAGGAGTTCATGTATTCACTATGTGTTAATGCTTTGGTCCGGTACTCTATTAAAAGGAGGCCTTAATATCCCTTAGTTTCCACTAGGACCCCGCTGCCATGGGAGGGTAGGACAAAAGATGTCATGCAAGTTATTTTCCTTAAGCATGTATGACTATATTCGGAATACATGCCTACATTACATTGATGAACTAGAGCTAGTTCTATGTCACCCTATGTTATAACTATTACATGAGGAATCGCATCCGACATAATTATCCATCACTGATCCAATGCTTACGAGCTTTTCCCATATTGTGCTTCACTTATTTACTTTCCCGTTGCTACTATTACAATCACTACAATACTGCTATCTTTACCTTTGCCACTGTTACCGTTACTATCATACTACTTTGCTACTAAATACTTTGCTGCAGATACTAAGTTATCCAGGTGTGGTTGAATTGAGAACTCAACTGCTAATACTTGAGAATATTCTTTGGCTCCCCTTGTGTCTAATCAATAAATTTGGGTTGAATACTCTACCCTCAAAAGCTGTTGCGATCCCCTATACTTGTGGGTTATCAGGGCACGCCCCCGTGATCCGTAGATCGATCTCGTCTGGCCTGCTCTATTTTCCAAGTCATGTCCCAGGTCATATGTGTATCCCCGAGATTTTGTGTTTCTATTTTTTTGGCGAGGAGGTGCGGGCTGGTGTTTGTCTTGAGTGGTCGCTTTGTCCCGGCCACGTTGTGGTCGGTCAGCCTCATTATCCACTGGTGCAACAGGATCCAGCTCCTCGTTGTTGAATTGTGGCAACAATTTGCACTTCGAGTAACTTTTGGTTGGGCGCTCGAGGCCGTATTCCTTGGCTGCCAGGACATCAATCCACCTATCATTGAGCAGATCTTGATCAGCTTTAAGTTGCTGCTGCTTCTTTTTCAGGCTCCTTGCAGTCGCTATTAGACGGCGCTTAAAGAGCTCCTGCTCGAAAGGTTCCTAAGGGACAATAAATTCTTCGTCGCTGAGGCTCACCTCGTCCTCGGAGAGTGGAAGGTAGTTACTGTCCTCCAAGTCTTCGTTCAAGGCCTGTTCATCAGGGCTAGCTCGCCCATCTTCCTGTTTGTCCTGTTCGGAAGTTGGTTCACCGGGGTCTTCCTTGTTTTCGGCGTCATCCAGAGTGTTATTCTCTCCTATGCCAGTATGGCTATTTTTTCCACGGCGTGGTTTTGAGCGGCGTCGTTGACGCTGGTGTTTTGGCTGTAACTCAGGAGGCTTATCCTCAACTGGATTTTCATAGTTTTAGACACCACTTTGAGAGGAGAAGAGAGCTAGCCTTGCCCTTCTT
Source organism: Triticum dicoccoides (assembly GCF_002162155.2). Taxonomy (NCBI): domain Eukaryota; kingdom Viridiplantae; phylum Streptophyta; class Magnoliopsida; order Poales; family Poaceae; genus Triticum; species Triticum dicoccoides. The sequence continues at coordinate 582,071,785 of NC_041387.1, forward strand.
CCTCCTCTCGCCAAACAGCTCAAGGAGCCTCTTGTAGCAACGGTTGATCTAGTGATCATGCGGAGACCCCGTAGAGCAGGAGTAGGGGTATTATCTCCACGGGGAGCCCCCAACCTGGGTAAGATCCGCCGGCGTGCATGTCTTCACCTCATCCCTTTTCCAAGCACCGGCGATGTCTTATTGTCTCCCACAATGATAAGCCATCCGTTGGCATATGTCGCACCTACCACCCGACATTTGGCGCCCATCGTGGGGCCAGGTGCACCGTCGTACGGAGACCTGCTCTGGACGGGAACCCTCTTCCTACCCTGTGAGCGTAGCCAGCCCGGCACGCCTGATGGCGCTTGCCCCAACGCGCTGCAAGGTGTCGACGAGGCATGCGCGGCGAGCTGCCTCGCCGAACTTCTTGGCGAGGCTCGCATCTCCGACGAGCCCGCGTCCAACGCGGGCACCGGCTTCCCGAGAGCCGCCTCGTCAGCCTCCTCGACCAACTCCACATCTCCAGCGAGCCTGCTGTGGATCTGGAGTCGGTTGGATCCACCGACCCGATGCTTGTCGACTCCGACACGGCATCGCTCGACGCCTTCCCCTCCAACGTGGTGTTCTTCGATGACCCCCTCCCTCGAGCCGACAGCAGCGGCAACACCATCACCGAAGTGCTGGTCATCAGCCACGGTGTCACCTCCGGCGAGAACACCCATGACGCCCTGCAAGCGGCGCTGCACAACCTGTCCGCCCCCATCCCGGCCGACGCCGACGCCGAGGCGCTGGAGGCACGCCGCCTTGCCCTCATTACGGAGGGCCAGAAGATAGCCACCTTGAGACGCCTCACTAAGGCCCACCAGCGCGAAGTCGACCGCGCCGCCTTTGGCACTCCGCCTCCCGACAGGCTGAGCCGGGTTGGCATCGTCAAGAAGCGCGGCGCGGCCATCGCCGACATGCTCGAAGCGGACCGCCCAGTCTACGCCATGCCTCTCGAGAACCTACGCGCCGCTCAGTCGATCGTAGACGAGTTGAGTGGACTGGGGGCCGACGAGCTCCCCTACATGACCAGACGCATCCAGCAATTGATCGATGCGGCCGCAGAGCGGCACGAAGCCGGCGTCCGCGCTGGAAGCCCCCCTCGCCGAGAGCACAGCGCGACATCACGTACGCCGACTGCGGGCGGCGCCCGCACAAGGCAAGAGAAGGAGCCGGCTGCTAGCCGCAGTCGGACTCGAGTCACCATCGAGTGCGACACAGAAGGCCGCCCTCGAGCCGTGGAGCGGCGAGGCGATCTGCCTCCTCTTCCGCCTCGTGGGGAGAGATACCCCACCCCGCCGCCTGTCATGCATCCGACTCTCAGCGGCCGACTAGGTCGCCGCGAAGGAGTCGGCGAAAACAATGCCCGCCATCGAATTTACCGCCTTGCGTGATCCCTGGCTTTAGAAGAAGAAGATGATGTCGGCCCGCCTTGCTTCGGCCCCCGCATCCGTGATGAGCCCTTCCCCAAAGGGTTCTCCCTCCTAAGAGACACGCCCAAGTACAACGGCTCCGTGAAGTCGGAAGATTGGTTGATCGACTACTCCACCGCAGTTCGCATAGCAAACGGCAACAGGCGCGTTGCCGTGAAATATGTCCCCCTAATGCTCCAAGGCACGGCACACACCTGGCTCAATAGCCTCAAGCCTTACAGCGTCAACAGCTGGCTAGACTTCACAGAAGCCTTCATACGCAACTTCACCAGCACCTACGAACGGGCTCCCAAGCCTCGACAGCTCTCCTTGTGTGTACAAGGGCCCAATGAGTCAACCCGCGACTACCTCACGCGTTGGGACGAGCTCCGCAACTCCTGCGAGGGGGTGCACGAGGTTCAAGCCATAGAGTACTTCACCGCCGGGTGCCGAGAAGGCACCCTCCTCAAGCACCGACTCCTCTGCGACGAGCCGACTACCCTCGATGAGCTGTTGGTTATAGCAGACAAGTATGCCACGGCCGACTCTTTGATGAAGACCAAGCTTCGAGTAGATGCCTCCAGGAAGGTGCTCGCTCTAGCTCCCAAGACACCGGCTGGAGTCTCCAGCCGATGGCCGTACCAGAACGAAAACAAGCGCAAGGCTCCTATGCCGACTTCCACCAGTAGGTAAGTGGCCACAGTCGAAGATGAACAACCCGAAGGACGGCCCGTGCCCAAGAAGCAGAAGGGCGGCAGGCCGGCTTGGCAGCCGGCTTTCTCCTACGAGCAAGCCCTTGATGCCCCCTGCAAGTTCCACAGCGGCGCGAAGGCGTCCAACCACACGACTCGGAAGTGCCATGGGCTCACACGAATCTCCAAGGGCGAAGGGCTAGTGCCGCCTCCGCCTGCTGGACAGCCGCCTCTGGCTCCCCCGCCGCCGGCTGCTCGGCCAGCAGTCGGGGCTGTTCAAGACGAGTTCCTCGACGAGAATGCCGCCTACGTCATCTTTTCGAGCCAGCCTGAAGACCGGTGCAGCCGGCACCGACAGCACCAAGAAGTCAACACGGTCGCCTCCGACAACCCCGAGTTCATGCACTGGTCGGAGAAGCCGATCAGTTGGAGCCGAGTCGATCACCTAGAGGTGATGCTGTCTCCCGGCTCTGATGCATTGGTTTTGGATGCCACCTTGTGGCGACAGAAAGGCGAGCTGCCCGATTCTCCCGTGTGCTAATAGATGGCGGGAGCAGCATCAACATACTGTACCGTGACACCATGGAGAAGCTGAAGATCAAGACGAAGCAGCTCATGCCTAGTCGGACCGTGTTCCATGGAATCGTACCTGGCCTGTCCTACTCACCAACCGGCAAGATCAAGATAGATGTTCTCTTTGGGGACAAAGATCATTTCCGCCGAGAAGCAATATGGTTTGAAGTGGTGGATCTGGAGAGCCCTTACCACGCGCTGCTTGGCCGACCTGCTCTGGCCAAGTTCATGGCTGTGCCCCACTACGCCTACCTCAAGATGAAGATGCCGAGTTCCAAGGGCATCATAACCGTAGCCGGAGACTACAAGAAATCCTCTGAGTGCACGGCAGCCAGCAGCCGGCTGGCCGAGTCTCTTGTGATCGCTGAAGAGAAGAAGATGTTGGATCAGGTCGTGGCCATGGCTGGCAAGCAGCCGGCCCTGTCCCCCGACCCCAAGGAATGTGATGCTCAAGGTTCTTTCCAGCCGGCCAAAGAGACAAAGAAGATACCTATAGACCCGGAGCACCCGGAGAGGTACGCTGTCATGGGCACCGGCCTCGACAGCAAATAGGAAAGCGAGCTCGTCGATTTCCACCGTGAGAATCGGGACATCTTCGCATGGTCTCCCAAAGACATGCCGGGTGTCCCGACGGATTTCGCCGAGCACAAGCTCCATGTCCGATCTGACGCCAAGCCGGTCAAGCAGCCCCTGCGCCGCCTGTCAGAAGAGAAGATAAGAGTAGTCGGAGAAGAAATAGCCCGGCTTCTGGCAACCGGCTTCATTATGGAGGTATTCTTTCCAGAGTGGCTTGCCAACCCGGTCCTAGTGTTAAAGAATAACAAGAAGTGGCGCATGCGCATTGACTACACCAGCCTCAACAAAACCTGCTCTAAAGATCCTTTTGCTCTGCCAAGGATTGATCAAGTGATAGACTCCACAGCCGGATGCGAGCTGTTGAGTTTCTTGGATGCTTACTCGGGCTACCACCAGATAAAATTGGACCCAGCTGACCGCCTGAAGACCGCCTTCATCACCCTATTCGGAGCTTTCTGTTACCTGACTATGACATTCGGCTTAAGAAATGCCGGTGCCACTTTTCAGCGTTGCATGCAGAAATGCCTCCTCAAGCAACTCGGCAGAAATGCCCACGTCTATGTAGACGATATTGTGGTGAAGACGGAGAAGCGCGGCACCTTGCTGGAAGACCTCAAAGAGACGTTTGAAAACCTGCGCCGGTTTCAGATCAAGCTCAATCCCGAGAAATGCGTGTTCGGAGTACCAGCCGGCCAACTTCTAGGCTTTGTGGTCTCCGAACGCGGCATCGAATGATACCCAGTGAAGATCAAGGCCATAGAGAGAATTAAGATTCCCACCAAGCCGCGAGACTTCCAAAAATTTACTGGATGCCCGGCCTCCCTCAACCGCTTCATCAGCCGGCTCGGAGAGAAGGCTCTCCGCCTCTACCAAGTCATGAAGAAATCCACTCACTTTGAGTGGAATGACCAGGCAGACCAAGCTTTCCATGAGATAAAGAAGATGTTGTCCACGCCGCCTGTCTTGGCGGCACCAAGTGAGAAAGAGCCCATGCTCCTCTACGTTGCCGCCACCAACCGGGTGGTCAGCACCGTTATCGTGGTTCAGCGCCCAAAAGAAGGCCGAGCTCAGTTAGTCCATAGGCCGGTATATTATCTGAGTGAAGTGTTGTCCACCTCAAAGCAGAATTACCCACACTATCAGAAGATGTGCTATGGTGTGTACTTAGCCGCCAAGAAGCTCAAGCCCTACTTTCAAGAGCACCCCATCATGGTCGTATGCACTACCCCGCTCACCGAGATCATAGGCAGCCGGGATGCATCCGGCCGGGTGGCAAAATGGGCCATTGCGCTGGCTCCCTACACGATCTTCTCCCAACCCCACACCGCCATCAAGTCCCAGGCATTGGCCGACTTTCTTGTCGACTGGGCCGAGACCCAGTACCTGCCACCGGCCCCTGACTCCACTCATTGGCGGATGCACTTTGATGGATCCAAGATGCGTACCGGCTTGGGAGCCGGCATCGTCCTCACCTCTCCCAAAGGCGACAAGCTCAAATATACATTGCAAATCCATTTTGCCGCCTCCAACAATGTGGCCGAGTACGAGGCACTCATACACGGGCTTCGGCTAGCCAAAGAACTCAGCATCCGCCGGATCCTGTGCTAAGGTGACTCAAACTTGGTAGTCCAGCAATCGTCTCGTGACTGGGACGCCAAGGACGCAAACATGGCGAGCTACCGTTTCTTTGTTTAGCAACTCAGCGGGTATTTTGAAGGATGCGAGTTCCTCCACGTGCCACGGGCCGACAACGAGCAAGCAGATGCCCTGGCACGAATAGGCTCCACCCGACAAGCCATACCAACCGGCGTCTCTCTCCAACGCCTCCTCAAGCCATCTATCAAGCCGTCTCCAGAGTCTGATTCCATCTTCGTGCCGCCTGACCCAGACGCTGTCCGATCCGGCTTGGGAAGCCAAGCAGGCGGCTCGGGGACTTCGACAGGCGGCCCGGGGACTTCAGAACCCGGCTTGGGGACTACGGTAGTCGGCCCGGGGACTACAGCGACACAACAGGCGGTGGTCGACTCCAACTCTTCACCACCCAGCCCACCCGCCCTGGTCGCAGTAGCCGTATTGGCGATAGAAGAAGTCACAACTCCATCATGGTCCCAGCCCATCCTCCACTTCCTGATAAACGGAGAGCTGCCGACTGACGAGATCTCGGCAAGACGAGTCCAACGCCGAGCCGGAGCATACATAATAATGAACCGAGAGCTTGTTAGGCGCAGCGTTACTGGAGTCTTCCAGCGCTGCGTCGAGCCAGAGAAGGGCATAGCAATCCTCAAAGACATCCACCAAGGCGAATGCGGCTACCATGCGGCCTCAAGATCACTCGTCGCTAAAGCTTTCCGCCATGGTTTCTTCTAGCCGACTGCTTTGGACGACGCCAAGGAATTAGTCAAACACTGCAAAGGGTGCCAAGTCTTCGGCTCCAAGCAACACCTGCCGGCTTCTGCGCTCAAGACCATCCCCATCACCTGGCCTTTTGCCTTCTGGGGACTGGACATGGTGGGCCCATTCAAGACGGCGCGCGGCGGCATGACACATCTGCTTGTCGCCGTGGACAAATTTACCAAATGGATTGAAGCCAAGCCAATCAAGAAACTGAATGGGCCGACTGCCGTGACATTCATTGCAGATATTACAACCCGATATGGCGTACCACACAGCATCATCACCGACAACGGCACGAATTTTGCCAAGGGAGCACTGCACGTTTTTGCGCAACACAGGGCATCCGACTGGACTTAGCGTCCATTGCTCACCCGCAGTCAAACGGCCAAGTCGAGCGAGCAAACGGCCTCATCCTCTCCGGCATCAAGCCTCGCTTGGTTGTGCCACTGGAGCGTTCGGCCGGTTGTTGGCTCGACGAGCTGCCGGCTGTCCTCTAGAGCTTGTGCACTACCCCGAAAAAGTCAACCGGCTTAACCCCTTTCTTCCTTGTATATGGTGCCAAGGCTGTCATCCCAACTGACATCGAGTTCGACTAACTTCGGGTCACCATGTACACGGAGGCGGAGGCCAAGGAAGCACGGGAAGACGGTGTCGACTTGCTGGAAGAAGGCCGGCTGTTAGCCCTCAGCCGGTCCACCATCTACCAGCAGGGTCTACGCCCTTACCACAACCGGAAGGTCAAGCCAAGATCCTTCCAAGAGGGTGATCTTGTGCTCCGGCTGATCCAGCAAACAGTCGGACAGCACAAGCTCTCGGCCCCTTGGGAAGGCCCCTTCGTCATCATCCGGGCTCTAGGTAACGACTCCTACTACCTGATCAACGCGCAGAAGCCGAAGGAACACAAGAGAGATGATTCCGGCAAGGAGTCGGAGCGACCATGGAACGCCAATCTTCTCCAAAGATTTTACAGTTGAAATGCAATATGTACCACGCTACCTTTTGTATTAAGTATGAGACAACGGGCCCCCCGAGGAGTACTCGGGGACTACCCTCTTTTATCTATGAATGATGGGTATCATACCCATGGTTATGCCACTACATTCGTTTTCTCATCCGGCACCGGGTTCGATCAGTCGACCCGGGGACTTGCCGCCTTGAGTTATATTTAAAGTTCTACCTGCAGCCAGACAAGTAGTGTGCCGGCACCCAAGCCCTCTCTTGTTGAAAGTCGCAGCTCGAAGAATCGACTGTTCGGCTGGCAAGAGACAAAGGCAGGAAAGGATGCCCACACGAAAAACGGCTAAGGATTAACGAACTTATATAACCCAAGCCGCCCCCCCCCCCGCCAACCGGCTGTCAGAGCAGCCGGCTGGCCGGCTTCCCTTCTTACTCTGCTACAATCTAAGAAAGCTCGAGTACTTGTCCTCCTAGACGGCCAAGCCCTTACCCGGCCATAGACTGCAGAGCAGCTGTCCGGCTGGGAAGGCGGCGACCAAGGGAGGGCAGCAAAGGAAAACAGCCCAAAGATGAAAAGCAAGTAGGAATGGAAGCCAAGCATATGCATAAATATATTTACACAAAAGGCCTTCGAAAGGCCGGCATTCGACATAGTTTGAATACACCCCCAGTGGGTGGAACTGCACAAATTTAATAAAAAGTTGTTCAAGGAGTAACGAGCAGGAAAGTAAAGACGACGAGTCAGGCCAAGGGAGCAACTGGGGAGTCGGGCAGGTTATGCGAGACGACAGTGTTGGTTGGAGGAGTGGCCGACTGGCGAGTCTCGGCTTGGTCATCACCTACGGCAGGCGGCATGTTTGCACGCGCCTCGTTGTTGGAGGCACGATCAGGCTGAGGCTGCCTGGCTGCTCCATCATCTGGCGCAATATCTTCGCCAGCCTCCTCCTCCTCTTCGCCCTCGTCGCTGGAGTCGATTTCCACTGCCGAGTCTTCACCGTCTGTCGGGTTCAGCCCGAACCATTCCTCCGGCTGAGCGACGCCGTCTTCGTTTACCACTGGAGCAAAGGTGCTGGTAACGGTGAAGTCGGCGATCGTCAAGGCGCGCTGGATGATAGCCGGCCGCACCGCCTCCAGCTCCTCGTCAGCCTCCTGCCGCCAGGTGTGTAGCTGGTCCAAATTCAGCCCAGGATACCAAGCCCGGACGAACTCTAGCGCCCGCCCAGCGCCGGACCGAGCTGCTGAAGCCTTCCAGGCCTCGAAGCGGTCGACTGCTACCTCCAGCCAGTCGGTAGTCCGGCTGGGGGTGTGGGGAATCACCTTGCCGGGCCAGAGGGCGGCCAGCACCTGCGCTCCAGCATGCTGAAGACGGTGGAGCATGAGATAGGCCGGCTGGAGGAGGGCTTGGATCGCCAGAAGCTGCTCCTCAAGCGACCGGTTGGCGTTCGGTGCGATCTCAACCCCAGCCTGCCGCCTGGCCTCATGGTGAGCTTCGATGGCTTGGTTGGCAGCGACGGAGTAACCGGGGAAGTATTCTGCACAAAAGAAGAAAGAAATAGAACAAATCAGAAGATAAACCAGATGACAAGGACGAGCAAAGGAGCGAAGAAGAAGGCGGCCTACCGTCAACCAAATCTTCAACCCGGCCGTAGCCTTCGCTCAGCGCCTGCCTTTCCTCGGCCCAGATCGCTGCTTCGGTCTCATATTCGGCTTTGAGGGCGGCCTCGTTGTCCTGTGCCGTCTTCAGGGCTGCCTTGTGGTTCTCCTCCTGCTCGGCCAATTTCTTGGCCAGGCGATCACGTTCCTGAGCCAGGGCGTTGAGCTCGGCCTCCCTGGCGCAAAGGGCGGTCTGGGCCACACCTAGCTGCTCCCTCAAGTCGGCATTGGCTCCTGCCGATATGGAGAAGAAGAAATTAAGGAAGAAGTCGTCAGGAAAGATCCGACCCGACTTCTCAGAAGTCGGCCCGAATCTCAGGGACTACACCCAGTGGGTGCGCTGACGCACCCCCACATGAGATAATAAACAAGAGCACTCACTCCGGCTCTCCGTCAGATTGGTGGTCTTCTGATTCAGCTCCCGGGCCTGGGAGTTGAAGGTAGCAGCATGGAGGTTGTGATAATCCTGCGAATAGGATGAAGGTGTGAACAAGAGAAAATCATTAAATCAAAGTCTTCTGAGAAGTTCCAAGCCGCCTGCTCAGCAGGCGACTCAGAACTCGGGGACTACACACTCGGAACTCGGAACTCGGGGACTACACCAAGAGGATCGAAGAGCTGCAGGAGGCGCGAGCCATGCGTAGCAAGAGTCGCCCCACACCATCTAGAGCAGCTTCCGCCCCTAACATGGGTGGCGAGCTACGCGTCTGCTCAACATCCTGGGCCTCAACAGGGCTGCTTCTCAGGAGCTCTTCTGACTGTCCCGCATCGGCCGGAGTGGGGGCTACCACTGCAGCTACGTTTGCATGTCGTTCGGCCTGCTGAATGCAGTTGCCTTGCACCAGCGCTACATGCAGGACATCCTGGCAGCTCACAAGGCCAAGCGTCAGGCAATCTTGATGGAGGAGGTGCCGGAACCTCGCGAGCCCCCAGACCTCCGGAGCCCCTCGGGCCTCGGGAGCCGGCTGACCCATGAGGAGCAACCTCTGCGGTGCGTGTCTTCAGCTACTTCAACACTTCTACAACGTTGGTGCTAGATGATCTTTTGGTTTGTTCAGTGAGGGTGCCCCTCGGGCTGCATTATCCTCAAGCTATCCAGGCTTGCCCCCACAACCTGTACCATTTTCGGCATGTATCAGAACTAGTTTCACCTCTTTTATGAATTGCTTAAATACGACAACCTGCATGTCCGGTGCTTCGCCACCATGAATGTCAGGCGCCCTCACAAATCCGCCCACGACAACCTCATGATTAAGGACTAGCACAACGTCTATGCTCGGGTCCATCCCTGCAGTGTCGCTAAACCCAAGTGGCCGAGCTCTGCCTCGTGGGCCAGCTCCCGCACACGTCACCTCCCATGGTCCTTGGTGCCTTGGTACCGCATGAGCTAATCGAGAGCAGATGAGTCAGGGTGCACGACCCAGTGCCTCGCCATTCCAGGAGCCACGCGTCGACTTTCTTTCTTTAGGATTGTTGCATGAGAAGACTAGGCACAGCGTGTGTGCTCGGGTCCGTCCCTGCAGCATCGATAAACCCAACGGCTGAGCTCTATCTGGTGGGCTGACCCCGTTGATGTCACCTCCTGGGGTCGTTGGTGCTTGGCCTTCTCATGCGATGTCTTACGGAGATTCACTCGGCGCAGGACACCCCAACATGTCCCATGATTCTTACAGGCACCCAGTAACAAAATTCAGGCGCAATCCGCCTTGAGGTAGGGCCTCGTGAGTCCCGCACTGGCTCGCGAGTGCCCAGATACACCTCCTCTAGTTCTACCATGCAAGCCACATGTACGAACGGCGCTGTACACGCCCCGGAGTCTCCCCCAGAGGGAACTCCCACCCACGCACCAGTGGAAGCCCCATGCTCCGCGCTGGAGGACGTCACGGCCGAGGAGCTACTATGCCCATGCAAGAGTGGAAGCACCATGTTCCGCGCTGGTGAATAACCAACTGAGGGCAGCCCCCGTGGCCGCATCAACCTTCGGACAGCCTTCCGGCTCTTCGCCTGACAACACCTCATGGCTTTCCCCTAGAGAGCCCGCGCGAGGGGGCTGGGGATGGGGGCAGCGCTCAGGCCACGCCTGGCGGACACCACCTTACCTATTTTTCTCGTGTCCCTCCTAGGCAAAAGCTAGCAAGGAAAGGTGTGGAGGACTCTGGATCGATTCGGACGTTGCTTGCATTCCCTTCATGAGGGTTGTCCGTATGTCAAGGGGGACCCCTAAGCATCACGACTCAGGGTCCTCACTAGTCACGTAACCCCTTGCCCCTTGGTCTCGTCATGGTGATCCGGACGCCCCAACGACAACCAAGGTATGCGCGGGCTGGGCCCTGCCGACGTAGAACGCTAAGGCAAACATGAAGGGAACCAAGCACAAAAGGAAATCATGGAGATCCAAGAAGTTATTACAAAACATAATGTTCCACGAGTTCAAACAAAAGTTCTCACGCCTCCGTGAGGCACAGTGAATGTTGCAGGGCCAGGTAGGAAGAAGCACCGCTGTCGCCTTGGTCGCTGCCACCGCTTATCTTGGGAATCCCGTCGTTGATGATGTTGCCACCACCTTCGCCGCCGGCCTATGCCGCTGTAGCTGCAGGGTCGGGGACACAGCAAGACTTCTCCAGCTGGCCTTCCACCTACTTCTTCCTGGCTTCAGTGGCAGCAACACGAGACTCAAGGGCCACTGGCTCGATCAGCAAGCCGAGGTCGAAGCTTGGGTCCCGGAGGTGGAGGTGGCTGAAGACGAGCATCGCGGTCAAGGTGAAGAGCACGTGACACTCTTACTCCACCCAGGATTCCACCCCAGCAATGACGCCCTCGAGCGCCTTGGGATGATTGGGGAGAAGCCCAGCAAGGCCATCCTCCGGAATCGTCAGTGGCTTCTCGTACACTCCCCCATAGATGGAGCGCAGCGCCTCGCGGAACCTGAGCTCAAGGGACACGAAGGCTCTGCGCTCCATGGCCGTTGTTTTCTTGGCACCGGCGAGGGCCTTCTCTATGGCCTCCAGCTGGGTTGTGACCTTGGAAACATGTTGGGTGTGGGACGTCTGGGCTTTTTCCACCCCCTTCTTCAGCTCGCTCAAGCGGTCCCGCTCCGCGGCTTGGTCCTTGGTCTCCTGGGCTAGCTTGGCGTCACGGTCGGCAAGTGTCGCCTTGCGGGCCTTGAGGTCTTCCTCTTGCTGCTCAAGCTGTTGGGCGCAGGCGGCTTGCCCCTCCTGAAGGACCTTCAGCTCAGCCTCCACCTTGTCGCAATGCTCCTTGGCGGACGTGGCGCTGGCCAGCGCCGCATCGCGTGCCCTATGGACTCACCGGTCTCCTTCCAGCTCTCCGCGGCGGTGGCCTCAGCATGGCCCCAGGCTGCCCTGGCGAACATGTTGGCCTGAAGCCACCCTGAGACTAGCCCCATGTGCTTCCTTGACAAGCACATGTCGGCATCTTGGAGTTGGACTCAGAGTTGGTCAAGTGCAGCCTGGGCTTCGTCCAAGGCGCCTGCCCTGTTGAGGCAGCATCAGGTGCAGTTCGAAGTGCTGGGGGCTCCAAGCCCCTATCAGGCATGATAGGGACCGACGGATCCCGAGCCTACTGGCCCGCGGAGGTAGAATGCCCCTGAGTTTCCACCACACGTTTGGGGGGCCGCTCCATCGCGAGGGAGTGCGGGGCGACCTCTTCAGTATGCAACGGAGCCACCACGGCTTTGGCGGGCGGTGATGCCTCAGGGGTCTCGGCTTCCTCCTTCCCCTTCTTCACCACGACACCCACCCCGGACGCTAGGAGATGAGTACTATGGGCATGGCATCAAGGGCGACAAACAAAAACAAGGTAAGGTACTTACTCTTCAGAGGCAATGTACACCCTCTTCCTAGTCGGGGCCAGGGCGCCTCCAATCCTCTTAGAAGCGGTCTTCGCCGCATCCTAGGGGGCGGCGGGGCGAGCATTGGCTGGCTTTGGCACGGCAACGACGGACGAGGTGGAGGCGTCGCTTCGAGGAGTGGGCTGTCGGTGTCAAAACCGGCGGATCTCAGGTAGGGGGTCCCGAACTATGCGTCTGAGGCTAATAGTAACAGGAGGCAGGGGACACGATGTTTACCCAGGTTCGGGCCCTGTCTATGGAGGTAATACCCTACTTCCTGCTTGATTGATCTTGATGATATGAGTATTACAAGAGTTGATCTACCATAAGATCATAGAGGCTAAACCCTAGAAGCTAGCCTATGATTATGGTTGTTGTTCTCGTCCTACGGACTAAACCCTCCGGTTTATATAGACACCGGAGGGGGCTAGGGTTACACAGAGTCGGTTATAGAGAAGGGAATCTACATATCCGAATTGCCAAGCTTGGCTTCCATGCAAAGGAGAGTCCCAACCGGACATAGGACGAAGTCTTCAATGTTGTATCTTCATAGTCCAACAGTCCAGCATAAGCATATAGTCCGGCTATCCGAGGACCCCCTAATCTTGGACTCCCTCAGTAGCCCCTGAACCAGGCTTCAGTGACGATGAGTCTGGTGCACAGATTGTCTTCGGCATTGCAAGGCGGGTTCCTTCTCCGAATACTCCAAAGTAGATCCTGAACACAAGAATCGTGTTCGGCTCTGCAAAACAAATTCTACATACCACCATAGAGAGCACAATATTCCATGAGCCCAATCTGCTGACAATTTTTCCATAGCGTGACATCATGTCGTGGCCCGATCATTATTCGAACCGTTTTCTCAACCTGATACTACACGTTTCGCAAGGCGGTTTTATTCGCACGTCCTGTCAAAGCAGAGATCGTGCCCCCTTATCACGGGATTCTCATCAATACGGGTGTGGGTAACCCAACCACGCCATTAGCACGGCGCTTGGGGAATAAGAGAGTTTCTAGGGCAAGCGGGGAGGCACATGACCTCGGTCGCCTTTATAAAGAGATAAAGGTTCCCCTTTTTTCACCCACGCCTTCTTCTTCCTTTGGTCATCCATTCTCGAGCTCCAACACCCAAGCTTTCGCCTTCTCCGCAAAAACATTCCAAAAATGTCCGGAGCGGGAGGCAAGTGGATGGCCTCCTCCGTTAAGAAGAAGGACATCAAGAGGCCTCGGGAGGTCGGATACTTGTCCAAAGACATCGCGCATCGGCTTCCGGCCGAAGGGCAGATCATCCCAACCTTGAAACCCCGGGAAAGGGTAGTGTTCCTCTCCCACTTCGTCCGCGGGCTGGGATTCCCCCTCCACCCATTCATCCGCGGACTAATGTTCTACTACGGGCAGGACTTCCATAATTTGGCCCCCAACTCCATCCTCAACATCTCGGCGTTTATCATCGTGTGACAGGCCTTTGTCCGCATCACACCCCACTTCGGCCTATGGCTGAAGACCTTCAACGTGAAGCCAAAGGTGGTGAGCGGCCAACAAGCGGAGTGCGGAGGCGCCATGGTGGGCAAGATGCCCAATGTTATCTGGCCCGAAGGCTCCTTTGTGGAGACTGTGAAGGGGTGGCAATCAGGGTGGTTCTACATCACTGAGCCGCCCGACGCCAACTGGGCGGCGACCCCTGAATTCCGATATGGCGTCCCCATGCGGCTCACCTCCTGGCAAGAGAAGGGCGTAGCTTGGGGCTTAGCAGAAGAACTGACCAGAATTCGGACATGCGTCCAAAATATGATAAGCAAGAAAATCAAGCTCGTCAACATGGTCCAAGTTATGCTCTTCCGCCGAGTTCTTCCGTGCCAGAGACGAACTTGCAATCTGTGGGAGTTCGACCGGGCCGAACACCAGACCCTGCGAGAGCTCTTCAGCACGACGCACGAAGACGTTTGGAAGGTGCTCTTCAAGGCCAACGAGGTACCACCGCCCACAACGAAGATCGCGGGCTCAGTGCAAAACGTCGAGACAATCTGGTAAGTTTTCATATTTGCAAGATATGCCTCTTACTAGCACATCCGCGGGAGGAACCTAAGCCTCCATGCCAATCTTTCAGGCCTGGGTAACGATAGCGGCGCAGATTAACTGTCTGGCTCCGCTACCTGAAGATCCAGAATCGCCTCTTCTGACAAAGATGCTATTTCTGGCGCCCTATGAGGTGCCGGAGAAGAAGGCCAAGAAGACGGCCGCGGGGACCAGAGATGGTCTCCGGCGCAAGGTTGCATCGGACATGACGTCCAAAGACACCAAGACGCACTCCTCCACCGAAGACGACGAGGAGGAGGAGGAAATCCACCCCCACCCCCCCTACTGGGGGGAGAAATAAGAGGAAGGCCGCCATGCATGGGAAGACCGAGGTGTCCAAGAAGGGAAAAACCCTCCTTTCGGACCATTCCACCATAGCCACCAACAGCGGCGAGGAGTGGGAACCCAGGGTCAAGCCCCTGGCCAAGTTGTAAGTATCCAGACACAACTGTATTTCCAGTATGTTTTCTTTATCGCTTCTTAACGTGCCAGACATGCACATGCAGTCGGGCTAAATCCAACATCGAGATATCCTCCTCTTCGGAGGGATCACTGGACCCATTGGCGATGAACAACGAGTCTCTTCTAACATCCTCGTCCCCCAAGGCCGCGGACAACACCGAGGTGTTGTCTCAAATGATTCCAGGCCAAGGGGAGACAGTTCCGGAGATGCCTCCTGGCGAAACCCCGGTTGCCGGACACATGGGGGGAAAGACCCCCACAGACTCCGATAATGGGAGCCGCAGCCAGTTTGGCCCCCAGTTGAATACGGCTTCGGAAACCCAAGTGGTACCTGATTCAGGCAGGCAGCCTCACCCTAAGGGGAGCGAGCCGCCTGTACCGATGACCTCTGTCCATCTAGAGGCACCGGACAGCTTGCTGGAAACACTTCGTGGCGCTTCCATTGATGAAGAACACCATACTCTTACAAGTACGGTGATTGAGAAGGTTCGGTCCGCCAAAATCGGATTGACCGAAGCCTGCGCTAGCCTTCTAACAGGCTTTGAGGTAAGTAATAAAATTGTTAGAGAATATCACAGCGTAGACAGTAGCCCCTAATGCTCTGTTTGGTGTTCGGAAAGAAAAGTCAAACAGAGGATCAAATAATATTCGCAGGAGTCTAACATAAGATGTCTATGTAAATAAGCAGGCATCGCGGCTGGCCGCTGCCGCTCGTACTACCGAGGTCTCTAGACTAAAGTAGAACCTCGAGTGGACCGAGGGAGAGCTCGTCCTCGTGAAGAGGTAACTGGAGGAAAGTCAAAGTACATAATACCCTGCATGTATACTTTATGAAGGATAAATGGTTATTGTTGATAAGAGCGTCATGAACTTTTATAGGGGCCACGACCGAAGTGGCGGCTGTCGGTGTCAAAACCGGCGGATCTCTGGTAGGGGGTCCCGAACTGTGCGTCTAGGCGGATGGTAACAGGAGACAAGGGACACGATGTTTTTACCTAGGTTCGGGCCCTCTCGATGGAGGTAAAACCCTAGTCCTGCTTGATTAATATTGATGATATGGGTAGTACAAGAGTAGATCTACCACGAGATCAGAGAGGCTAAACCCTTGAAGCTAGCCGATGGTATGATTGTTGTTCGTCCTACGGACTAAAACCCTCCGGTTTATATAGACACCGGAGAGGGCTAGGGTTACACAGAGTCGGTTACAATGGGAGGAGATCTACATATCGTATTGCCAAGCTTGCCTTCAATGCCAAGGAAAGTCCCATCCGGACACGGGACGAAGTCTTCAATCTTGTATCCTCATAGTCCGGGAGTCTGGCCAAAGGTCATAGTCCGGCCATCCGGACACCCCCTAATCCAGGACTCCCTCAGTAGCCCCCGAACCAGGCTTCAATGACGATGAGTCCGGCACGCAGATTTGTCTTCGGCATTGCAAGGCGGGTTCTTCTCCAAATCCCATATACCTGTCCAATAGTGTCCGGCTTATGAATGTTGCGCTCCTTGGCTTCTGCGCCCAATAATGGCCATCTTCCACGTGTCAAAAGAATGCGAAAATACAGGGTGTTTTTTCATTTACACCCCCCTAGCTGCGAAAATGTGCCGCCTATAAAAGAGGCGGGGATTTAGATCCGAATCACACCATCTTCCCTCCACGAGCATTCATCGCAGCGCATTCGACAGAGATCCATTCCATCATGGTCGGTCGACGCAGATCCTCCTCTCGACCCTCCCCCCCCCAGCCCTCAGCCTGGAGATTGGGAGAGGTGTTCCGTCCCGCACAGCGAGCTACTAGCGCTCCAAGCCAAGTGGCTTCTCCCCCCAGCTTACATGGTCCCAGTTCGGGCCGGGATTGCCACCTATAATGGCGGAGAGCAAGCGGAGAGCATCCCCAATCCCTCCAAAGGAGAGCGGGTATGCCTTGTCCCTTATTTAATAAGAGGGCTCAGATTTCCAATTCATCCGTTTCTTCGGGGGCTCCTGGAGTTCTATGGCCTCCAGTTACACAACCTTACGCCTGCCTCCATATTGCATATTGCGGGCTTTGTAGCCCTTCACGGGCTGTTTTTGGGCATCGAGGCCCATTTCACGTTGTGGAAGAAGTTGTTCTGCCTCGTGCCCCTTTCTCAGGAGGGGTCAATATATCAAGTGGGCGGAGCCGAACTATGGCACATCGCCGGGACCGGATATCTATCTGGAACCCCAAAGAAGGCGTCCGAAGACTGGCCTTCAGAATGGTTTTATATAGAAGACGTCCCTCTGTCGGATCCTGTATGGATCGGCCTCCCTGAGTTCGATAATGCTCCCTTGAAGAAGCGCTTGAGCTGGCGCCCACGGAGCCCTCAGAAGGAAAATGACAGGGACGTCCTTTACGTGATGAGACGGATAAGGTTGTTAGCTCATTCCGGACTGACCATGATCGAGGTCATGGCCACATGCATTACGCGGGGGGTGCAGCCGCTTCAGTACAGAGGCCACCCTATGAGGGATTTCAACGGGGAGGACGACGCCACCCGATGCGGCCGTAAGGGGCCGGATTCGGCTGCCACTCTAATGAAGATCTTGTCCGCTTTGTACAAGGGAGAAGGGGAGGAATTCCTCCGCGTCAACCCACGGGGCAGATTTTCTATGTACAATCCTCCAAGCTGGGTAAGCGAACACTTTCACTTGCCCATCCGTTTTTATATTCCCATAGTTAAGTACTTAGTCTAGCAATTTCAATGCAGGAGCTACGCCAGATTGTAAAGGAGATAAACAGCCCTCCTCCACAACCCGAGGACCCAGAACGGTCCCTCAACCCGGACTCCCAAGAGGACCCGGACTTATGTGTGGAGCTGATTGATGGGGTGTTTCATCAATTGAGTAAGGACAACACCTTAGTGTCCATTACAGCCGATTATCCCGGACTACTTCCAGCCTCA
Source organism: Triticum dicoccoides (assembly GCF_002162155.2). Taxonomy (NCBI): domain Eukaryota; kingdom Viridiplantae; phylum Streptophyta; class Magnoliopsida; order Poales; family Poaceae; genus Triticum; species Triticum dicoccoides. The sequence continues at coordinate 582,089,372 of NC_041387.1, forward strand.
AAGGTAACTGAGACCGAAGTCCCAGTATTTTCAAGAGGATCTATCCATGCTTATTTTCGTATACCAACGGCATTTTTTGCAGGGGAGGTCCTTGAGGCGGAGGGCCGAGCCTGCGGCGGCTAGCCAACAAGGGCCATCGAGGCCCAGCGGGCTAAAAAGAAGTGGGCGTGCAATTTTAATGCCCGGGATTTATGCCCTCAAGGCATACTAACTCTCATGCTCTCTTCAGGAAGAAGATCGCCCGCCGGACTATGTCCACCGGCCGGGCTTCAAGGCCGGGTCCGGAAGCGGAGGCGAACACGGGGCACGCACCGGACGCTCCTCCGACAGAGGATGCGGACGGGCTGTCTCCCACCAATTCCGAGGTGGAGAGTGCCATGAACCACAGGCGTCGCCGGACTGTTCTTCGTGACGCTTGTTTTTCCCAAGAGGCATTGGACGCTTTTAATACGGGAAATGCATACCTCCGTGCCACTCAAAATGGTCTAGCCAGAGCCACAGAGCAGTATGTAAAAGACATACGGGTGAGAAAATTTGATGGTTATATATGTCAGTAGCCCCCGAGACTTGAAATAGTTAGAATGACTGATTTAAGGATCATTTGTTATGCAGGATCTTACAGAAAAGAATACCCGACTTGAGACCGCACTAGCCGCAATAGGGAAGGCCAAAGAGACCCCCTCTGGTAATATATGCTTCGAAAGATAAGTATGTTGTGAAGTGCGGCATGTGTGCAATTCTGACAATAACAGTGCAGATGGCGCCGGAGTGGATCCAGACAGGCAGCAACTCTTGCGCCAGTTAAAGGCCGGCGAGAGCGTGCTTACAAGGGTGAGGCAAGAGAAGAACTAGCTTCAAGATGCCAACACCCAGCTGGGCGAGGAACTAAAGGATGTTCGTGCTCAGCTGTCGGACTCCGTGAAGGAGAATCGGCGACTTCAATGCGGCATTTTTAGTAAGTGCTTGAACGAACTAGGAAAAGAAGAGTTCGGCGAGGAAGTCGAATTGACAGTGTTATGTCTGTAGGTATGCTGACAGGTCGACCTGCGGAAGAAATGCCCGGTTCTACGGGTGACCTTCTTCCCGAGCTCTCACAACTGCACGAACGAGTTCGGTAGGTGATGCAAGGCGTGGCCCAGGCCTTGTGGCCATCCGTCTCTGTGCACAAAGGCCTTGGAGAGCTTGCAGAGAAGCTGAAGGGAGCGCGGCGGCGCTTCCGATTATGGAAGATATCGGCCTGTCGTCAAGGCGCCAGGGAAGCCTGGGCCATGGTGAAGACGCCGTACACGAAGGCTAACCCAAACCACATGGCTGAGGTCGTACCCGTGGGGCCCGATGGGAAGGAGATCCCTGTCAGTTTAGTGTACGGCCAGGTAGAGTTGGCCGCAAAATATTCCCAACAGGACTGTAAACTAGACATCCTGTTGGATGGTAGTGAAGAGGAATATACCCAGTCAAATTGACTATGTAATTTAAAATGACATGTAAAATGCCTTCTAGCCGGATTGTAGATTGTTTGTCATAGCAGACCTTTTCTCTTCAACCTCGGAACCCGATAGTCCGGAGGGTGTCCGAATACCCTCTCGGTTATGTAAGAACCGGGGCATGCGTGGAGACCAGGCGTAGGGGTCATTAGTGCTTTATCAGACAAGTGCCCAACTAGTTATGTTATATTACATGGTTAGTATGAAACATCTTCCTGGAGAATAGTTCCGTTAGGGGTTCCTTTCCCTGGGAGGCATGCCCTAAAGTGCATGTCCGAACTGCGAAAAAAGCAGAAAAGCATCTGGGGGCGGATAAATAAACAAGGTAAAAATCATCTTTTAGTTCACCGACCGAATATTCCCTTAACAATGCTAGCTTTCGGCTTCACCCAGTCCGAGGTACACATCCGGCTGACCCGGCAGTAACAATCACAGAGGTGCTCCCTTTACCACCTAGCCGGACAATCGGGAACGTAGGGGTAAGCACAGGAGCCAGGTAACCCATCTTGGCCAAAACTTAAGTCATATCGATGCATATAATGGTGAATAAAAGGTACATGCGGAGGTGTAACACATGTGTTGGGCACGAGGCCCGTATAAACAAGCTTCTGTTAAAGAAGCCCCCAGGTATAGTGAGCGCGGATAGCGCATCAATTGTGTGCGAGTGAGGCGCAAACGAGCCCTTAGAAGGCTGTAATAGAAAAAGAGGGAGAAGGAGAGAAATATAAGACAACTAATGTGTAAAAAATAGATAGAGGAAGGAGAAGAACACAGTGTCCGGCGCTAGGCGTAGAATCTTCGTAGGCGTGCTGCATTCCATGGGTTCGGCTCGAGTCGGTTATCTGATGCATTTCGCAGACGGTACGCTCCAACAGTCAGGACTTGGTCGATTATGAAGGGACCTTCCCATTTGGGCTTGAGTTTGTCCTTTTTCTTGTCCGACAGGCGTAGAACTAATTCGCCAACATTGTAAGTTTTGGCCCGTACTTCTCTGCTTTGGTATCTTCGAGCCTGCTGTTGATAGAATGTGGAACGGGCTTTTGCCATGTCGCGCTCCTCCTCCAATGCGTCCAAGTTGTCCGGCCGATCAAGTTTGGCTTCTCTTTCTTCGTACATGCGCACGCGAGGAGAGTCATGAATTATGTCGTAGGGCAGGACTGCCTCTGTGTCGTATACCATAAAAAATGGTGTGAATCTGGTAGTGCGATTCGGCGTGGTCCGCAGCCCCCAGAGTACGGAGTCGAGCTCCTCTACCCAGTGCGTGTTAGATTCCTTGAGGGACCGCACTAGTCTGGGTTTGATGCCACTCATTATTAGACCATTTGCCCGTTCGACTTGACCGTTAGTTTGTGGGTGATAGACTGAAGCGTAGTCGAGCTTCATGCCCATGTTTTTGCACCAGAGTTTTACCTCGTCGGCTGTAAATTTCATGCCGTTATCAGTGATGATGCTGTGGGGGACGTTGTAACGGTGTATGACCCGTAATATGAAGTCTATCACTGGTCCGGATTCGGCCGTCTTGACAGGCTTGGCATCTATCCATTTGGTGAATTTGTCAACCATGACCAATAAGTTTTTTTGCTTGTGGGTTCCCCCTTTAAGGGGTCCGACCATGTCAAGCCCCTAGACCGCGAAGGGCCAGGTGATGGGTATAGTTTGGAGGGTGGTGGGTGGCATATGGCTTTGGTTAGCAAATAATTGGCAACCGACGCATCGTTGGACTAAGTCCTGAGCATCTGCCCCGGGCCGTCGGCCAATAAAATCCAGTACGGAAGGCCTTGCTTACAAGGGACCGGTCTGCGGCATGGTGCCCGCCGAGTCCGGCATGAATTTCAGCCAGAAGTTTCCGCCATTCCTCTTCGGAGATACACCTTTGAAGGAATCCGGTGGTGCGTTTCTTATAAAGCTCTCCTTCATGGACTTTGTAGGCTTTAGATCGCCACACTATGCAGCATGCCTCGTTTTGGTCCTCGGGGAGTTCCTGCCTAATTAGGTAGGCTAAGGATGGTTCTGTCCATGGGGCAATGACTGCCATTATTACGTGGGCTGAGGATGTTACTTTCTTGGCAGAGCCTCCTGTTGTGTCATAATGGTGAATAATATGTTGCGCCGTCGTTTTTGAGCCCGAAGGGCATTGTGTTGAAGCAGAATGGGCCGTATGGGGTGATAAATGCCGCTGCGGCTTGGTCTGGCTCTGCCATCTTAATTTGATGGTAGCCAGAGTATGCGTCGAGGAAACACAATAATCGTGTCCTGCGGTAGCGTCGATGATTTTATCAATGCGGGGGAGGGGGAAGGGATCCTTTGGGCAAGCCTTGTTGAGGTCCTTGAAATCGACGCATAGGCGCTAGGATTTGTCCTTCTTTGGTACCATCACCAGGTTTGCTAGCCAGTCCGGATGTTTTATATCTCTGATGAATCCGGCTTCCAGTAGTTTGGCTAGCTCCTCTCCCATGGCTTGTCTCTTAGGTTCAGAGAAAAGCCAAAGAGCCTGCTTAACAGGCTTGAATCCTTTTAGGATGTTTAGGCTGTGCTCGGCCAGCCTGCGTGGGATTCCTGCCATGTCTGAAGGGTGCCAGGCAAAAATGTCCCAATTCTCGTGTAGGAGTTCTCGTAGTGCGGCGTCTACATCAGGGTTTAATTGTGCCCCGGTGGAGGCTGTTTTTGTAGGGTCCGTTCAATGGACTTGGAATTTGACTATTTCGTTTGCTGGTTTAAAGGAGGTGGACTTGGATCTCTTGTCGAGTATCACGTCGTCCCTGCCCACCCTGGAGCACAGCGCAGTCAGTTCCTCGGCCGCTAGGGCTTCGGATAATGCCTCAAGGGCCAGTGCAGCTGTCTTGTTTTCGGCACGGAGTGCTATGTCCGGGTTACTAGCAAGAGTAATGATTCCATTGGGTTCGGGCATTTTGAGCTTCATTTACCCGTAATGGGGTATAGCTTGAAAATTGTGAATGCCTCTCGCCCTAACAAAGTGTGGTATTCGTTGCTGAACGGGGCCACTTGAAATGTGACCTCCTCGGACTTGTAATTATCCGGCATGCCGAACACCACATCCATTGTGATTTTTCCTATACATCACGCTTCCCGACTGGGGATTATTCCTCTAAAGATTGTGTTGCTTCGCTCAATGTGGCTCCAGTCTATTTCCATTTTTCGAAGGGTTTCCTCACAAATGAGGTTCAATCCACTGCCACCGTCCATGAGTACCTTGGTTAGTTGAAAGCCGTCCACTATCGGATTGAGCACCAATGCGGCTGGTGCTCGGGTTGTTCGGAATTTAGGTTCGTCACTGGCATTAAAGGTAATAGCCGTGTCACTCCATGGGTTTATTGTTGCTACCTGGTAGACTTCTATAAGGCTGCGGAGTGTTTGTTTCCGCATATTGTTTGATGCGAAAGTCGCGAAGACTGTTGATACCGTACTGGTATTCCTGGGCTGGTGCTCTGCGGATTCTGGAGTTAGAAGCTCCTCGCCACTTCTGGCCACCTGCCAGAGTATGCAACATGCTCTAAGACTATGAGTTGGTGTGACGCCCTCTGTACTATTAATTTTACAGGGTCCATTGAGCCATCCCTTTAGTACGGTTCCATACCCTATAGAGGCTTTTTGTTTTTTGGTGATTAACCCCTGTGCATGGCGATAATGCGCCCTTTTATTTCGGACTGGGGTTGTATTCAGGGCCGGATCATCCCAGAATTTTATTTCGGTTTTTCGGACGCTTTCCATCGCACAGTATTTTCGTACCATGGATGCCAAGTCAGCGAAGCATATAATATCACGGCGACTTATGGAGTTGAGGATTCCGATGTCCATGCAATTATTGCAGAAGGACGAAATTGCATCCTCCTCGCGGCAGTCCTCTATCATGTTCATAACCAGGAGGAATCTGGCCCAGTAAGGATGTACTGTTTCTGTGGGCTCTTGCCGAATTGGGGATAGATCCCGTATGTTAGGGTGGGCGGGTGGAGTTAAATCCGAAACCTCGCCCGATCTGAGGCTCAGGGGCCAAGGAGTTTCCGAATTCGGAATCTTGGGTTCTTGGATGTTTTCCAATGAATCTGGCCCGCTGCCTGACTTTAGGTTCAGGGCTTGAGTGACGTCCTCCCCTCCGCGGGTATCCGGCTTGGAGGGGTCGGGAATCCGGACATATTTGGTCCTTAAGATGGGTATAGATTCGCCGCATTGTTCCTCCACCACTGCGACGTGGTGGGGGACCTGGGGAGAGTCAATTTCTCTTGGATCGGGTTTAAGCCCAATCTGATCGTAGTCTGTAGCGACTCCCAGGGCGGCGATGCGATCCAAGAGCTCGTTTAAGGAAGAGAGCTCCATCGGATCTAACTGCTCAGCAAGTTCCGAGTCGACGTGGAGATTGCTTTCGATGACCCGAGAAGTCATCGTCGGCGCGGCGGCCGAATAGGCGGTCATAAGAAAACCGCCTAGCCGGAGAGTTTGGCCGATAGCCAAAGCTCCTTTAGCAACAGCGCCGTCTTTAAAGATGGGATGCGGCATCCTTCATGATGGCGACGGCACAGTGCAACTCTCAATGAAAGCACCAATGTCGGTGTCAAAACCGGCGGATCTCGGGTAGGGGGTCCCGAACTATGCGCCTAGGCGGATGGTAACAGGAGACAAGGGACGCGATGTTTTTACCCAGGTTCGGGCCCTCTCGATGGAGGTAAAACCCTACTCCTGCTTGATTAATATTGATGATATGGGTAGCACAAGAGTAGATCTACCACGAGATGAGAGAGGCTAAACCCTAGAAGCTAACCTATGGTATGATTGTTGTTCGTCCTACGGACTAAAACCCTCCGGTTTATATAGACACCGGAGAGGGCTAGGGTTACACAGAGTCGGTTACAATGGGAGGAGATCTACATATCGTATTGCCAAGCTTGCCTTCCACGCCAAGGAAAGTCCCATCCGGACACGGGACGAAGTCTTCAATCTTGTATCTTCATAGTCCGGGAGTCCGGCCAAAGGTCATAGTCCGGCCATCCGGACATCCCCTAATCCAGGACTCCCTCAACGGACCTTAAGAAGGTGTTTGCCAAGGCCAAAGACAAAGCGGCCAAGGAACGCGCCGCGTGTGAGAAGCAAGAGGCCCAGGTCAGCGAGGTCCAGCAAGAGCTCCAAGATTTTGTCCAGAAGTACGAGTCCTTGGAGCGTGACTCTAAGACTCAAGAGTCCGAGCTTGCCAAGGCCCTCCAGAGCGCACAAGACACTAGAGCCGAAGCCTAGAGGGCCCTCCAGGAGATCCAGGCGGCCAAGAAGATTGCGGCGGGTAAGGCATTTGTTATGCAAAGCAAGCATGTGAAGGAGACATTCTTTTTACTTACCCGAATTTGAAGTTCTCCAGGAGCATTTGCGGATCTGCCCCGCAGCATATCAGATGCCGCCGAGTTTTACCAGCCGAAGAAGGGAGCTCGACGGAGAAGTTGTTCTGGTCTCAATATCTTTGGCCAGAACATGCGATGCCCTTGAGTGACCAGCTGAAGCAACTGGTCAAGCTGCACAAAGCAGCCGAACTGGCCATGACGGACCTCATAGTCCGGCTATGGCCTGCCGAGCCTATGCCTAGGAGCTACTTCGGGCTCGTGAAGCGGCTTGTGAGTGCCTGCCCATGACTTGAAGTCATAAAGCGGTCGGCTTTGCATTGAAGGTGAGTGGATGGCCTTTGCCCGTGCGAAGATGCATTGGGCGAAGATGGACGCCATGGTGCTGATGACCGAGGGGCCACCAAAGGTCAAGGAGCACCGCTGAGGGAGTCCTGGATTAGGGGGTGTCCGGATGGCCGGACTATGACCTTTGGCCGGACTCTCGGACTATGAAGATACAAGATTGAAGACTTTGTCCCATGTCCGGATGGGACTTTCCTTGGCGCGGAAGGCAAACTTGGCGATACGGATATGTACATCTCCTCCCGTTGTAACCGACTCTGTCTAACCCTAGCCCTCTCCGATGTCTATATAAACTGGAGGGTTTTAGTCCATAGGACGAACAACAATCATACCATAGGCTAGCTTCTAGGGTTTAGCCTTTCTGATCTCTTGGTAGATCTACTCTTGTACTACCCATATCATCAATATAATCAAGAAGGAGTAGGGTTTTACCTCCATCGAGAGGGCCCGAACCTAGGTAAAAACATCGTGTCCCTTGTCTCCTGTTACCCGATTTTGACACCGACATTGGTGCTTTCATTGAGAGTTCCTCTGTGTCATCACCTTTAGGCCCGATGGCTTCTTCGCTCATCAACAACAACGCGGTCCAGGGTGAGACATTTCTCCCCGGACAGATCTTTGTGTTCGGTGGCTTTGCACTGCGGGCCAATTCACTTGGCCATCTGGAGCAGATTGAAAGCTACGCCCCTGGCCATCAGGTCAGATTCGGAAGTTTGAACTACATGGCTGACATCCGCGGAGACTTGATCTTCGACGGATTCGAGCTGCAGCTGAGCACGCCGCACTATCATGAGGGGCATGATCTAGCTCTGCCACCGGACAGTGTCCAGAAGGCCGCTCAGGTGTCCGCTCCGACCCTTAGCTCGAAGCCGACTGCGCCAATCGAGGATGGATGGTTGGACACCGCCTCTGGGGCTGCAATCTCTACGGTGATCGAGCCGAATACCAGCCTTGTCCTTTGTGAAGCTCGTGACTCCAAGGTGCCGGACTCCTCTTCGGACTCCGGATCTTCCGCACCCCTTCCAACCGAACTCGATTGGGCTCCGATCATGGAGTTCACCGCCGCGGACATCTTTCAGCACTCGCCCTTCAGCGACATCCTGAGTTCACTAAAGTCTCTCTCTTTATCAGGAGAGCCCTGGCTGGACTATGGTTAGCAAGGTTGGGATGCGGACGATGAAGAAATTCGAAACCCTCCCACCACCCACTTCGTAGCCACTGTCGATGATTTAACCGACATGTTCGACTTCGACTCCGAAGACATCGACGGTATGGACGCCGATGAAGGAGACGAACAATAACCAGCACCTATAGGGCACTGGACAACCACCTCATCCCACGATGTATGCATGGTGGACACAGCTAAAAGAAACGACGACGAGGATCAAAAGGGCTCAATGAGGGATCGTTCCCTCGAAAAGCAATCAAAGCGGCGGCGTAAGCGCCGCGCCAAACCCCACCTCGACAGAGACCCAGCCATAGAGCAGGGCGAACCGATTGACGATGAACATGCCGTCGAGCAACCGTCCGAACAGGGCAACTTGGATAAACAAACCGAACAACCCGTCCCCGACGAATATAATAGTCTGGACGACCTCACGCCGGACAAGTTGCTGGAGCAGAACAACCTCCACCAAAGGCTCGTCACCACTGCGCATAGCCTGAAAAAGCAGAAGCAAAAGCTCAAAACAGCGGAAGATGCACTCAAAATCAGATGGGGCAAAGTACTCAACATCGCACACAAGTACGGCGACAGTCACCACACAAAGAGCTATCCGAAGCAAAAATTACTACTGGAATTTGATGAGGAGGCCTTAGAGCCCCCATAGTCAAAATACAAGGAAGCCACCAGGTCGGATAGACGACCCCATGACCGACATCGAGCGGCAAAGGGCGCCGCACTCAATCCGGCACGCAATCCGCATAAGGATTCGCATCAAAAAGACGGCCCAACCAGATCTATCTACGGGCCAAGAAAGCAAGCTCTAGTAAGCAATGCAACGCAACAAATATCCGAACATCGCGGCACACCCAAATAAAGGGGCGCCGCACATCCCCTATGTTTCACCGATGAGGTGCTGGACCACGAATTTCCAGTAGGATTCAAGCCCGTAAACATAGTGGCATACGACGGAACAACAGACCCTGGAGTCTGGATTGAGGATTATATCCTCCACATACACATGGCTAGAGGAGATGACCTCCACGCTATAAAATACTTACCTCTCAAGCTCACAGGGCCAGCCCGGCATTGGCTTAAAAGCCTTCCCAAAAAGACCATAGGAAGTTGGGAAGAGCTCGAGGATGCTTTTCGGGCAAATTTTCAAGGGACCTAGGTCCGACCTCCGGACGCAGATGATCTAAGTCATATAACTCAACAACCCGGAGAGTCAGCCCAGAAACTCTGGAAAAGATTTCTTACTAAAAAGAATCAGATAGTCGACTGTCCGGACGCTGAAGCCCTAGCAGCTTTCAAACATAGCGTTCAAGATGAATGGCTCGCCAGACACCTCGGCCAAGAAAAGCCAAGAACAATGGCCGCATTAACAAGCCGCATGACCCGCTTTTGCGCAGGAGAGGATAGTTGGTTGGCAAGAAGCAGCACTAGTGACCCAAGTACATCTAAAGTCAGAGATGGAAACAGGAAACCGCGCCGTAGCAAGGAACAGCGCCAGATCAAGGATAACAGCTCGAAGAGCACGGCAGTCAACGCCGGATTCAAAAGCTCTCGGCAGAATCAGAAAAAGCCGCCCCAAAAGATAATAGGGACGAGCTATCTAACCTCAACAAAATCTTGGACAAAATATACCAAATCCACAGTACTCCTGGGAGGCCTGCAAACCACACCCACAGAGATTGTTGGGTCTTCACGCAATCCGGCAAACTCAACGCCGAACACAAGGGGCTCGACATACCAAGCGAGGATGACGACGAACCCCACAAGCAGAGCACCGGAGAACAAAAGAAGTTCCCGCAAGAAGTCAATACAGTAAATTCACTTCATGTGACAAAAGGGGAAAATAGAGTGGTGCCTATGGAGATACATGCCATATGGCCTGTCCCAGAGGAGTCCCGCCACCGGTTGTTACAACCAATCACCTTCGATCATCAGGATTACTCTAGGGGTATCCGGAACACAGGCTGGACTGCCTTGGTCTTAGATCTGATAATTGACGGACTCCACTTTACACAAGTCTTAATGGACGGCGGCAGTTATCTAAACCTGCTATATCAGGACACAATCCACAAAATGGGGATAAAACCAGCAATAATTCGCCATGGCAACACTTCCTTTCAAGGGGTCACGCCAGGCCCAGATACCCATTGTATGGGTTCCCTCTTGTTAGAAGTTATGTTCGGCTCCCCCGACAACTTCCGAAGCGAAAAGCTAACCTTCCACATCGCCCCATTCATAAGTAACTATCAAGCACTACTGGGACGCGAAGCTTTCGCCCGCTTTAACGCAATACCGCATTATGCATCACTTACACTCAAAATGCCCGGTGCACGAGGCATCATCTCATTAAAGGGAAATATCAAGCGTTCCTCGAGCATGGACGATTGTGCGGCTGCCTTGACAGCCGCACACGAAACCAGCTTTACTAGTTAGAGCACCTAAACAGGTCGTTCAAGACCCCGGACATGGCTCGACGAGTCCGGCGTAAACATACAAAGGCTTAATAGCCGCATATCCCTGTACAAGGGGATCCGCGCGTTTACACCAAGAGACAATAAAGCTCAATTCTACCCATTTTCTGTATTATACTTTGTTTATTTTAACATAGATTTCTCGCACGATTGTTTTCAACTAAGTTCCTCTTTTTTACAGATGAACACCATGCTACACCCGTCCAGGATACGACACAACGGAGACACAGGCGCAGACATGCAGTAGGGACCCGTTTCAAGGATTCTTTTCAGATTCAGACCCTGCGTAAACCTTTTTTTACTCTCTCTTGTTGATAACATCCCCTGGTTTTTGCTATAACCGAGGAGGAGGTTGGCGTCTTGGCATGTGGCCACGCCAGAATTTTGCACGTACCTGGACACTAGGGGCTTCTTACCAAGGGCCTTTGTTCAGCCCGTTTCCATAAAGACCGAATACCTTAGGGAGTGTTCGGCGTCGCGAGTTTGGCCTTATATGCATCAGCTCCGAATCATGTCTTTGGTCAAATGTTGGGTTTGCCCGGCTCCTGTGTTTTGCTCCCTTACGTTCCGCTCTATCAGCTAGGGCGGCACCAGGAGAACTACTGCGATTGTGCCCCGGTTCGGCCAGGCGAGCACCTCAGTAGAGAAAGCCAAAAACTGACTATCATGATATAGCGAGAGACTGGTCAACCACTCGATGACTTGCCGGAATCTTTAGGATTCCTCCGCATTAACGAAGGGCCGTTTCTTGGTCAGGCACACACGCGCCCTGAATTCGGGCAAGCGCGGTGCCCCTAGGGGCTATTCAGTAGCCCCACTGTGAAACTCCTATGGCTAAGTGAAAGTGATAAAGCATTATAGTCCGGTTGCCTAGTTCTCTGCGCTATCACCTCCTTTATAGGACCAAGACGTTGGATCAAGTGTGAAAATGCGCCTTCTCCGAACACCCCCGCATTATATGCGTGGGGGATGAAGCCAACGACTTCCATCTTTCAAGTTATATACACATATACATTAACGGCCGCACAGGAGGTATTCTAATTCTTGAAAGCACAAGTATAAAAGGCTTTTATATTCCATCAAAACATTGTTTTACAATAGTACATGTTATTCGAACATAACATCCTTCGAGCACTGCGTCTCTATTAAATGAGCGCCCTGGAGAACTTCCTCAAAATAGTGCTCGGCAGGTACTCGGCTTTTGTCCGAATACTGGGATGCAACAACACTGGCCTTCATCTCCGCCCAGTATGTCTTGACACGGGCAAGAGCCATCTGTGCACCCTCTATGCACGCTGACCTCTTCATTGCATCAATGTGCGGCACCGCACCAAGGAACTGCTGCACCAAGCTAAAATAACTCTTCTGCTCGGGCCCTTTCGGCCACAGATGACTCACGACATGCTTCATGGCGAGTCCAGATAACTTGTTCAGCTCCGCCCATGCGGCCAAACGATCGGATACCGAAAGTAGGCGCTCTAGGTTGTGGGACTGCGACCAAAAAAGTTCTTCCAATTCGTGGTCATTTAGACCCCGGAAGTGTTCGATCGTGTCTGCGACACTCGCCACCAAATCCAGATAAGTGTTCGCCGCACTCCACTTCTGGTCCAATGGAGTATACTTAGGATCCCCGAACTTCTTCCGCAGCATATAGGGCTTTCCAGCCGTGATATTTCCGGCCTAATGTAGCTCCTCCTTCATAGCTCTCATGGCAGAGCGAGTGTCCTTGGCCTCGGCAGTGAACTTTTCTAGGTCCTTCTATGCCACCCTATCTTCTTTTTCAAGAAGCTTGCAACGGTCGGCAGCATTCTTCAATTTTACAGCCATCTCGGCCATTTCCTTCTTGCTCTGATAGTGAGCAGCATGTTCAGCTTTTAGCTCTTCAGCTGCCTTTAAGGCAGCCGCATTGCTTTTCCTGGCTTGCTCCTTGGCTCGAGCAAGTTCCACTCGAAGGTTCTCCATGGCAGCGGCACCATCTGCATTAAGCACACAGTTATAAGGTACGAGCATCAAGCTCCTCTTACCAGATGTCTTCGGAGACATTACATACCTTGTGCCTCATCCAGCCGCTCATTGACAAGCGTGATGTCGGCATCGGCCACGTCAAGTTGCCGCTTTAGCTCAGCAAATTTTATGACCCAGGATATTCATTTTATGGACCTGACGGATCCATTTGACTGTGACTACCGAAAATAGTGCTGGAGTTAGATGTTGTTGCCGTTTTCAATCTAGTTTTTGTCTAAACCTGATGAACAATTAACCCTCGTGCTTTTGTACGGTTTGTTAGCTGGAGTTAGATGTTGTTTCCCTTTTCAACTCGGTTGTGACTGTAATATTTTATTTGAAACAAGGCAAATGGCTTGCCATTTGTTTAATTAAGAGTGAAATATTGTAAAAAATCCCAACCAAGGGAAATAATATCACTCTCGCCGGCTGCTTGAGCTCACTGTGCATTACAAAACCCAAGTGATTAGCCCCCACCAGCACCCACAAACTTATTTTGAACTAGAACACCAAATTGGCTGTAAATTTTCATAACAAAAGCTACATGACCGTGACAGATTTGGATTCTGACATTTGGGACCCACGAGGAAAAAGCCTATCCAAGGTGGTGTCGACTTACTAGCTAGTCAACAAACAATTCTGCCTACTAGCAGTTGGATTGACATCCAACATCCGTCATGTATCTTCTATCTCTTGTCTTCTTCCTCCACCCGCCCAAACAAAACCACCCCGTCGGTTCTGCCTGATCCCGCCTCCCATGGCTGGCTGTGCCTCCACCACCCTACCGTACCCTCCAACGTTGCCCAGTCCCTCCCTCTATTCCCCCACACGTCCTGTTATTCTCTGACGACGTTAGCCCCAACACGCACCCGCACCCAAACCAGTAAACCCTTGTACTCCCCTCCTCCTGCGACTAGACTGACGCATCTTCCATGACTCTTGTTAGTTTCGTCCGAGGCCTCGCCGTCGTCCTCCGCCTTGGTTAGCTCGCCGTGCGCGGTGTGCCGCTCTCTTGCATTGTCAATGTTGTCAACAACCGAGAGGAACAAGGAGATGACTATACGTGGAGAGGATGACAGCAGGGACCCACGAGGGTCATGGCAGTACGCAAGCAAGTGCCTCATTGTTACAAGCCCAAAAACATGGTTCATCCTAATGGTTGGACATCTGGGGCCCACGCCATTGTCCACATAGTCAATAAACGAGAGAATTACACAACAAGCGGCTGACACCAGGGACCCAGCAGGTCACGCAGTTGTTATTTACTTTTTTTGAGGAACAAGCAGGTGTTATTTTTATACTAGTTTTAGAGACGGATCAGGGTAACAACGGGGTTGTGCGTGGGTTGTGGCCCGTCTAGCCAGGTTTTTATTTATGTTTACCACACCATGAGCCCAGTTGTGTTTTTTTCTTGCTAAAAATGGCTAGCCCAGTTCTACTTTTTAAAAGAAATACCCAACTGAGGCTAGTTGCTTTGTCTGCTCTGCTGGGCTACAAATCTTACAAGACGAGAAGAGTTTCATTCGGCTTGCCCAGAAAATGGGCTATCATTAATGACTGTAATGCTAACAAAAAGAAGATGGGCTCGAAAAAAATCCTTAAGAATTTGCAAATGGGATATAAATTATTAGAAATAATGGCAGATGGTTGTATGCTATTTTGCACACATTTGAGGCTGACTTGTGCACCTACTATAGGTTGACGCATATGCTTTCCTAAAAAAAAGGTTGACGCACACGCAACACCGTGTCAACTTAGTCAACACACAAGAGCAGTGACTGTTGGATGTCCATCCAACGGCCATCGTGCACTGCTATTCCTTCTCCAGCTGCTCAAACAAGCACCGGGAGGACTGACTACTCCCCCCTCCGGCGGCAGGCTATGCTGCTGCGCAGGCCTAACCGACCCACCCTACTCCCATCGCTGGCCTAGCCATCCCTCTACTCACCCACACCTGCTTTTATTCTCCGGCGATGGCAGACGAACCAGTAAACCCTTGTACACCCCTCCGCGTGGGAAACAACTGACGAGTCTTCCCTGGCTTCATGTCGTTCCCTTCCTAGGCCTCGCCGTCGTCCACCGCCCTGGTTCTCTCATTGCGGCGTGGTCAATATGGTCAACGAACAACATCCATCAGAAGTGGACTGTACATGGAGAGGCTGACAGCTGGGTCCACTACCGCACTTAAGGAAATGCCTCCTTATTACGCGCAAAATAATGATTCATCTGCCTGACAGGTGGGACCCACCGGAAGGGCCTCTGTATTTCACGAAAAAATGTTCCCCTTGCTGACAGCTCGGACCCACCAGCTGTATCTTCGCACTGAAGGAAGTTTCTCCTTATTACGCACAAAAAATGAATACTCGCCCTACTAGCTGGGACCCACCAAAGTGGGTGGCTGACTTGTGGGCCTACTAAGTTGACAGGGATGGAGGACTTTGTCAACTTAGTCAATATGAACGACTCTAGCTCCAGTGACCGTACGATGTCCATCCAACGGCTGTAGTGCTTCTTCAACCTTTGGCCTTCTTGCTCCAGCCGCCCAAACCAGCGCTGGTCGTGCTGCCTACTCCTGCCTCTGGTGGCTGGCTGTGCTGCTACGCAGGCCTGACCTCCCCACCCTACTCCAACCTCTGGCCAGGCCATCCCTCTACTCACCCACAAACCCTATTATTCTCCGGTGACGACAACCTCACACCACAGCCGAACCATTCAACCCTCGTACTCGTCTCCACGTGGGCATCCACTGCCGCGTCTTCCCTGGCTCCGCGTTGTCCCCTTCCTAGGCCTCGTCGTCATCCACCGCCTTGGTGCTCTCGGTGTGGCGTGGTCAATGTGGTCAAGGAACAACTTCCATTGGAAGAGTACTATACGTGGAGAGGCTGATAGCTGGGTCCACGGCCGCAGCAAGGAAGTGCAACCTTATCATGCATAAAAAAATTATTCCTCCACCTGACAGCAGGGACCCACTAGAAGGGCCTCTGTATTTCACGAAAAAAATGTTCCCCCGCTGGCAGCTCGGACCCACAAGCTGTATCTTCGCACGCAAGGAAGTGCCTCCTTATTATGCACAAAAAAAATGAAGACTCCCCCTGCTAGCCGGGACCCACCATAGTGGGAGGCTGACTTGTGGGCCTAATAAGTTGACGCGGATGGAGGGCTTTGTCAACTTAGTCAATATGAATGATTCTAGCTCCAGTGACCGTATGATGTCCATCCAACGGCTGTAGTGCTTCTTCAACCTCTGGTCTTCTTGCTCCAGCCGCCCAAACAAGCGCCAGTCGTGCCGCCTGCTCCTGCCTCCGGTGGCCGGCTCTGTTGCCGCGTAGGCATGACCGCCCCACCCTACTCCAACCTCTGGCCAGGCCATGCCACTACTCACCCACAACCCTTATTATTCTGCGGCCACAGCAGCCGAACCCGTCAACCCTCGTACTCCTCTCTGTGTGGGCATCGACTGCCACGTTTTCCCCGGCTCCGTGTCGTCCACTTCCTAGGCCCCGTCGTCGTCCACCGCCTAGGTGCTCTCAGCGTGGTGTGGTCAATGTGGTCAAGGAACAACTTCCATTGGATGAGTACTATACGTGGAGAGGCTGACAGCTGGGTCCACAGCCGCAGCAAGGAAGTGTAACCTTATTACGCGTAAAATAATTATTCCTCCACCTGAAAGCAAGGATCCACTAGATGGGCCATCGTATATCACGAAAAAAATGTTGCCCCCTGACTGCTGGGACCCACCAACTACATCTTCGCACGCAAGGAAGTGCCTGATAGTAGGGACCCACCTGGCCGAAGCGTACATAGTGTTGTCATTCTGGTCGCGAATGTGTACGTACATATTGTTGATCGGTCTGTCTGCGGGCTGCAGCGATGAACCATGGCCGAGTAAGGAAGGGCACGTGTCGTAGTAGAGGTGCGCACGTGTCGTCGTAGAGGCGCACATGTAGCACATACACATACGTACATACGGGCGGGGACTTGAACACCTACTCGCGCATACGTACGGCTAGGGCTTGTGTACATGGAGAGGCAGCGACGGAGGCCAACCGGGTGGGTCGAAATGGAGAAACTGCATCGTCATGTTCATCGGGAGGCAACTGGCTTGGACGGAACAACCGATCGAAACAAGGCCTGGCATACCGCAGAATGGAGAAAACGGCCTTGTGTACGACCGCCTAGGGTCGGCGTACCGCAAAATGGTGGAAACGGACTTGTGTTTGAGTGCCTATGGTCGAAATGGGGTCTTGTTGATCGGGAGGGTGTGGCATACTACAAAATGGAGGAAACGAACTTGTGTTGGAGCGCTATTGTTGAAACAGGGGTCTTGTTCATTGGGAGGGGTGTGGCATACCGCAAAACGGGACTCCACGGGCTACTGTTCATCTCCACCGTCGACCTCCTCCAGCCTCCACGGGCTATTGTTTATCCACCATCGACCTCCTCCAGCCTCCACCTGCGCCTGTTCATCCACGGGCTCCTGTTCATCCAGCCTCCACCGCTCCTCCACCGGCTACTGTTTAACCAGCCCTCTCCACGGGGTCCTATTCAACCACCCGTCCACGGGCTGCTGTTCATCCAGCCCTCTACCAGCTATTGTTAAACCAGCCCTCCACGGGGTCGTCCAGTTCATCCAGCCCTCCAAGGGGTCCCGTTCATCCACCCCCAACCGGCTCGATCGATCGGGGTCCTATTCATCTAGCAGCAACGACCACTACTACCACGGGGTCCCTTTCATCCAACCCCCCACCAGGAACTGTTCATCCAAACTCGCTCAACAGCGCTCATTGTTCATCAAGGGAAGGAGGCAGCAGGTTCGATCGGCTTCAGTTGGCAGCAGTAGCAACGGAATCGCTCGATCGGGTTCAGTTAACAGCAATGGATCGATCGGGGTTCAGTAACATAGCTAGTGCAATCGCTCGGGTTCAGTAGGAAAACGCCTCACTTGGGTTTAGTTAAAGCCCAACGCCTCACACCCACGCGCGTACGTGTACGCGAGAAACGCACATCGCTCGGCCCCTGACCAACCACCGTAACCGGGAACTCCCCGATATTTTCCTCGCCCTCGCTTGTACCACAGTTTTTTCTATCATGGACGGCCCAAAGAATGTCATGCAGCTACGTGTCCGGCCCGCCAGGATGAAAAGCCTATTTTCTGTCATGTTTTTTGTCATAGAAGTAGGAGCCCACCACATTTATGATGATACCGGGTTTTGTCACAATTATCGTCCTAGAAGTGTCATAAGCATGACAGGAAAAAAATATGTTCACACCAAAATGTCATGGATGTGTCTTTTTATTGAAGTGGGCCATCCCCAAGAAGAAGAAGCAGCTCCTCCCCAAGGGCCGTCAGGAGATTGGGGCGCCTGATGATCGTACCCCAGGCCCCACGTCCACTGTTGGGGTGCCTTTCCCTCTCACATAGGAAGGCGCACCCGGCGCCCCTCTCAGGACGGGCTCGGAGGCTCTCGTCTGGAGGGCCTCCACTACTAGAAAAAGGGCTATAGATGGGATTGACACTAATGGCGCACCAGACAAGTGGTGCGCCATTAGTATATACTAATGGCGCACCACCTTCTGATGCGCCATTAGAGTTGAAACTACTAATGGCGCACCTGGCACACGGTGCGCCATTAGTATCAAATTTTTTTTGAACTAGTGCGCCTGTCCAAACATACTAATGGCGCATCCATAGGTAGTGCGCCATTACTAGTTGTAACTAGTAATGGCGCACCTGCCAGAGAGTGCGCCACTAATGTTGTTTTTTTTATTATTTTTTTATTCCTTTTTTTGCAAAACTACTAATGTACTTATGGCGCACCGAGGGGTGGTGCGCCATTAGTATTGTGCGCCCCTACTTCGTACCGATCCCCTCTCTCTCCCTCGCCCTCGCCCGCGATCCCCTTCCCCGATCTCCTCTCCCGACGCCACCGTCGCCCCGCCCCGACACCACCGTCGCCCCGCCGCCCTCGACGCCACCGTCGCCCCGCCGCCCCAGCGCCGCCCCGACACCACCGTCGCCCCGCCGCCCTCGACGCCGCCCCGACGC
>NC_041387.1:582108721-582169819 GCF_002162155.2 Triticum dicoccoides
GCCCTCGACGCCGCCCCGACACCACCATCGCCCCGCCGCCCCGACACCACCGTCCGTCGCCCCGCCGCCCCGAACCAGGGAGCGGAAGCGCGGCCTCCGCCGTCGTAGCAGAAGCAGCGATCCCCATCGCCAGCAGCCCAAGAAAGGTTCCCCTCCCCTCCCTCCCTCCCTCCCTCCCCTACGCCTTCTCACGCGTGGCTCTACGGATCGGTGATCTTTATCGTTTCGTTTTTGTGCTGGATCGATTTAGTTGCTGTGATTGATTTCGTTGATAGTTTAGTTCCCGATATCTCTAGTCCGGTAGCTACTCTTTGGATCTCAAGTAAGCCTCGTGTTCTTGCTTGCGGAATCGTTGACCTATACTATATGCTGGTCCTTGCTCAAGATTTGTATAGAGGAGGAATTGAAACATACTGTGTTTAAATAAAACATGATATAGTTGGAGCCAGAGCCCTATATGGACCTTACTGGTTCTTGCTGAAGATTTATTGTACTTTCTACTAACGGTATAAATTTTATGATATGTATTGTTATGTTGGTAAAATAGACAACCTAGATTTACACGCAGGATCTCTAATCCAGAGAGGAGGGAGTATAAGATAGCAAATTTACTTGCAATAAAACAGGGGCTGTTAATTGTAGTTTTGTTTTGGTCTGCAATTGCATATACGAACATTTATTTAATTACCACAAGATCTAAACCAGGATAAGAGCAAAGAGTAATCAGATCTGAACTGAAACTAGCTAGGAGCAGAGCACATTTGTGTAGAAGCAGAGTGCATGAAATATGGGGCTTTTCTGGATGCTGCTGTTCTTGGTAGGATGAACAAGTGGCACCTTGTAGGGTCTTGATTGGTTATGTTGCAAACTGAATATGTAGCTGCTAGGACCCAGTTTCCAATCTAGTCTGTAGTAGTGACATGCTAGTTTAGCACATACTGCTTGTAGTGGGTAGTAGTGGAATGCTATTTTAGATGGTCTATTACTATTTAGGACCTTAATTGGTGGAGTCTCAACGCTGAACTGGGTAGTAGTTAGGAGTCAATTTCTTTAATCCTAGTGTAGCTGCTCTCTTAATACTTGTCTGTAGGTTCTTAATTGTTGGTGTCTCAAAAACTGAATATGTTTTCATAGCATAACTTGAGGGATAGTTTGTTTAGTAAAGTGCGAATTTAGCTATCCCTTACTATATAGATGATTGATCTTTGTCGAAAAATATGTGGATGATTGATAGTACACTTCCTGTTTCTGCACACAGTGCACTCTGTTATGAACTATATGTATGCTGCACTTTCTTCGTCCGAGTGCATCGATGTAGACGTTTTCCTGCTTGTTTTTGGGAGTGAAAATAAGAACCTCTTCTCCCTGGTTAGCAGTAAATACTGCATGCGCAATGCCTGCTATTTTCTCTTCTGAAATTTATGAATGTCAGTGGATCAACATCTATGTGCCATAAATTGCATTTTCCCTTTTTGCTTGTTGAGGAAACATGTTTTCCATTTACTTGTTTCGCTCATGCTGTTCTTGCTAGGATAACAAAATGGTACCATGTAGGCTCCTGATTGCTGGTATCTGAAAACTGAATTTGTAGCAGTCAGAACTCAGTTTCCAATGTGTTGAAGCAGAGTGCATGAAAGATAAACTGGGTCCTAGCAGCTACATATTCAGTTTGCAACTTTACTTCCCATCTTAAGGCAAGCCCCATTTTTACTGTTCTTTGTTAGCAGAGCTGCTTGTTTCTAAGAACTTTGATACTATTTGGATCAAAGTTAAATGAGCACATAGATGACAAAAAAAGGTCAGATTGTATAGCGATGCCGACGTATGTCGTGTACAAGGGTAAGGTTCCCGGAGTCTACGATGACTGGGAGGAGTGTCGGAGGCAGGTTCACAGATTCAGCGGTAACAGTTACAAAGGGTACACCACTAGGGCCGAGGCCGAATCTAGATACGCCCGCTATCTAGCGGGAGAGGGGAGGGAGCGTTGGAGGAACCGGATGAAGACGAGTTTCATCGTGATGATGCTCATCGTGATGACCGCAGCTCTCTTCTATGTGATGGTAGTTTAGATGATCGATATCGACTTGTAATGTGAAGACAAACTCGCTACTCGCGGTCTCGAGACTTGTAATATAATGTTCTATCTTTGTTCGGTCTTTTCAATTCGGAGACTAATATGATGAATTGTATTCGGAGACTAATATGATGAATTGTATTCAAAGACTAATCTTCTATTGTATTCGATGAATCTGTTATTGATGTGTGCTGTCTATATTCTGTCAAATTATACATTTTGTAACCTGTGCAAAAAACAGAAAAAAAATAAAAAAAAACTAATATTCATACTAATGGCGCATCACATGACAGTGCGCCATTAGTATGACAAAGCATACTAATGGAGCATCACTGGACAGTGCGCCATTAGTATGTCTCGGTTACTAATGGCGCATCCCTTCGTCGTGCGCCATTAGTATGCCAAAGCACCTGGGTATACAAGGCCCTGGGAGGCATACTAATGGCGCACCGTGGCCTATACTAATGGCGCACCAGTGGTGCGCCATTAGTATACCATATACTAATGGCGCACCAGTGGTGCGCCATTAGTAAAAATTACTAATGGCGTGCTAGTAATGGCGCACCAGTGATGCGCCATTAATGGCCAAATTAGGTGCGCCATTAGTAGCGGTTTTTCTAGTAGTGCTCTGACCTGACCAGCATCATGAGGGAGGCGTTCGGGCACAATCTGGAGGCGTGCTTCAACGCGCGCTTCCATGAGCAGGGCGCCAAGTGCGAGGCGCCAGGCGCTCAGGAGTTGATCACCAAGACGATCGAAGAGCTGCAGGAGGCACGAGCCATGCGTGGCTAGAGTCGCCCCGCACCGTCTTGAGCAGCTTCCGCCCCTAACATGGGTGGCGAGCTACGCGTCTGCGTCAACATCCCGGGCCTCAACAGGGCTGCTTCTCAGGAGCTCTTCTGACTATCCCGCATCAGCCGGAGTGGGGGCTACCACTGCAGCTACGTTTGCATGTCGTTCGGCCTGCTGAACGCATTTGCCTTGCACCGGCGCTACATGCAGGACATCCTAGCAGCTCACAAGGCCAGGCGTCAGGCAATCTTGATGGAGGAGGTGCCGGAACCTCGCGAGCCCCCAGACCTTCGGAGCCCCTCGGGCCTCGGGAGCTGGCTGACCCGTGAGGAGCAACCTCTGTGGTGCGTGTCTTTAGCTACTTCAACACTTCTACTATGTTGGTGCTAGGTGATCTTTTGGTTTGTTCAGTTGAGGGTGCCCCTCGGGATGCATTATCCTCAAGCTATCCAGGATTGCCCCCGCAACCTGTACCATTTTCCGCATGTATCAGAACTAGTTTCACCTCTTTTATGAATTGCTTAAATACGGCAACCTGCATGTTCGGTGCTTCGCCACCATGAATGTCAGGCGCCCTCACAAATCCGCCCACGACAACCTCATGATTAAGGACTGGCACGGCGTCTATGCTCGGGTCCATCCCTGTAGTGTTGCTAAACCCAAGTGGCCGAGCTCTGTCTCGTGGGCCATCTCCCGCACACGTCACCTCCCGTGGTCCTTGGTGCCTTCGTATCGCATGAGCTAATCGAGAGAAGATGAGTCAGGGTGCACAACCCGGTGCCTCGCCACTTCAGGGGCCACGCGTCGGTTGTCTTTCTTTAGGATTGTTGCATGAGAAGACTAGGCACAACGTCTGTGCTCGGGTCCATCCCTGCAGCGTTGATAAACCCAATGGTTGCGCTCTATCTGGTGGGCTGACCCTGTTCACGTCACCTCCTGGGGTCGTTGGTGCTTGGCCTTCTCATGCGATGTCCTACGGAGATTCACTCAGCGTGGGACGCCCCAACATCTCCCATGATTCTTACAGGCACCCAGTAACAAAATTCAGGTGCAACCCACCTTGAGGTAGGGCCTCGTGAGTCCCGCACTGGCTCGTGAGTGCCCAGATACACCTCCTCCAGTTCTGCCATGCAAGCCACATGTACGAACGGCACTGTACACGCCCCGGAGTCTCCCCCAGAGGGAACTCCCACCCACGCACCAGTGGAAGCCCCATGCTCCGCGCTGGAGGACGACACGGACGAGGAGCTACTATGCCCATGCAAGAGTGGAAGCACCATGTTCCATGCTGGTGAATAAACAAATGAGGGCGGCCCCTCTGGCCGCATCAACCTCAGGACAGCCTTTCGGATCTTCGCCCGACAACACCTCATGGCTTTCCCCTAGAGAGGCCCGCGCGAGGGGGCTGGGGATGGGGGCAACGCTCAGGCCACGCCTGGCGCATGCCACCTTACCTATTTTTCTCGTGTTCCTCCTAGGCAAAAGCTGGCGAGGAAAGGTGTGGAGGACTCTGGATGGATTCGGACGCTGCTCGCATTCCCTTCATGAGGGTTGTTCGTATGTCAAGGGGCGCCCCTAAGCATCACGACTCAGGGTCCTCACTAGTCACGTAGCCCTCGCCCCTTGATCTCGTCATGGTGATCCGGACGCCCCAACGACAGTCGAGGTATGCGCGGGGCTGGGCCCTGCCGATGTAGAACGCTAAGGCAAACATGAAGGGAACCAAGCACAAAAGGAAATCACGGAGATCCAACAAGTTATTACAAAACATAATGTTCCATGAGTTCAAACAGAAGTTCTCACGCCTCTGTGAGGCACAGTGAATGTTGCAGGGCCAGGTAGGAAGAAGCACCGCCATCGCCTTGGTCGCTGCCACCGCTTGTCTTGGGAAGCCCGTCGTTGATGATGTTGCCACCACCTTCGCCGCAGGCCTATGCCACTGTAGCTGCAGGGTCGGGGAGGCAGCCGGACTTCTCCAGCAGGCCTTCCACCTACTTCTTCCTGGCTTCAGAGGCAGCAGCACGAGACTCAAGGACCACTGGCTCGATCAGCAAGCCGAGGTTGAAGCTTGGGTCCTGGAGGTGGAGGTGGCTGAAGACGCGTGTCACGGTCGAGGTGAAGAGCACGCGACACTCCTACTCCACCCAGGATTCCACCCCAGCAATGACGCCCTCGAGCGCCTTGGCAAGCTCGGGGGGAAGCCTAGCAAGGCCATCCTCCGGAATCGCCAGCGGCTTCTCGTACCTCCCCCTTAGATGGAGCGCAGCGCCTCGCGGAACATGAGCTCAAGGGACACGAAGGCTCTGCGCTCCATGGCCGCCGTTTTCTTGGCACCGGCGAGGGCCTTCTCTCTGGCCTCCAGCTGGGTTGTGACCTTGGAAACATGTTGGGTGTGGGACGCCTAGGCTTTGTCCACCCCCTTCTTCAGCTCACTCAGGCGGTCCCGCTCCGCGGCTCGGTCCTTGGTCCCCTGGGCTAGCTTGGCGTCACGGTCGGCGAGTGTCGCCTCATGGGCCTTGAGGTATTTCTCTTGCTGCTCAAGTTGTTGGGCGCAGGCGGCTTGCCCCTCCTGAAGGACTTTCAGCTCGGCCTGCACCTTGTCGCAATGCTCCTTGGCGGACGTGGCGTTGCCGAGCACCGCATCGCGTGCTCTAGGGACTCACTGGTCTCCTTCCAGCTCTCCACGGCGGTGGCCTCAGCATGGCCCCAGGCTGCCCTGGCGGACATGTTGGCGTGAAGCCACCCTGAGACTAGCCCCATGTGCTCCCTTGAAAAGCACATGTCGGCATCTTGGAGTTCGACTCAGAGTTGGTCAAGTGCAGCCTAGGCTTCGTCCAAGGCGCCTGGCCTGTTGAGGCAGCATCAGGTGCAGTTTGAAGTGCTGGGGGATCCAAGCGCCCCTCAGGCATGACAGGGACCGGCGGCTCCAGAGCCTACTGGCCTGCGGAGGTAGAATGCCCATGAGTTTCCACCACACGTTTGGGGGGCCGCTCCATCGCGAGGGAGTGAGCGGCGACCTCTTCAGTATGCACCGGAGCCACCACGGCTTTGGCGGGCGGTGGTGCCTCAGGGGTCTCGGCTTCCTCCTTCCCCTTCTTCGCCATGACACCCACCCCGGACGCCAGGAGATGAGTACAATGGGCATGGCATCAAGGGCGACAAACAAAAACAAGATAAGGTACTTACTTGTCAGAGGAAATGTACACCCTCTTCCTAGTCGGGGCCAGGGCACCTCCAATCCTCTTAGAAGCGGTCTTCACCACATCCTAGGGGGGAGGCGGGGCGAGCATCGGTTGGCTTCGGCATGGCAACGACGGACGAGGTGGAGGCGTCGCTTCGAGGAGTGGGTTGTCGGTGTCAAAACCGGCGGATCTCAGGTAGGTGGTCCCGTACTATGCGTCTGAGGCTAATAGTAACAGGAGGCGGGGGACACGATGTTTACCCAGGTTCAGGCCCTGTCTATGGAGGTAATACCCTACTTCCTGCTTGATTTATCTTGATGATATGAGTATTACAAGAGTTGATCTACCACGAGATCGTAGAGGCTAAACCCTAGAAGCTAGCCTATGATTATGGTTGTTGTTCTCATCCTACGGACTAAACCCTCTGGTTTATATAGACATCGGAGGGGGCTAGGGTTACACAGAGTCAGTTATAGAGAAGGGAATCTACATATTCGAATTGCCAAGCTTGCCTTCCACGCAAAGGAGAGTCCCAACCGGACACGAGACGAAGTTGTCAATGTTGTATCTTCATAGTCCAACAGTCCGGCATAAGCATATAGTCCGGCTATCCGAGGACCCCCTAATGCTGGACTCCCTCAGTAGCCCCTGAACCAGGCTTTAGTGACGATGAGTCCGGCGCACAGATTGTCTTCGGAATTGCAAGGCGGGTTCCTTCTCCGAATACTCCAAAGTAGTTCCTAAAGACAAGAATCGTGTCCGGCTCTGCAAAACAAATTCTACATACCACCGTAGAGAGCACAATATTCCACGAGCCCAATCTGCTGACAATTTTTCCATAGCGTGACATCATGCCATGGCCCGATCATTATTCGAACCGTTTTCTCAACCTACTAGTACATGTCTCGCAAGGCGGTTTTATTGGAACCTCCTGTCGAAGCAGAGATCGTGCCCCCTTATAACGGGATTCTCATCAATACGGGTGTGGGTAACCCAACCACGCCATTAGCACGACGCTTGGGGAATAAGCGAGTTTCTAGGGCAAGCGGGGAGGCACATGACCTCTGCCGCCTTTATAAAGAGATAAGTGTTCCCCTTTTTCACCAACTCCTTCTTCTTCCTATGGTCATCCATTATCGAGCTCCAACGCCCAAGCTTTCGCCTTCTCCACAAAAACATTCCAAACATGTCCGGAGCAGGAGGCAAGTCGATGGCCTCCTTCGTTAAGAAGGAGGACATCAAGAGGCCTCGGGAGGTCGGATACTTGTCCAAAGACATCGCACATCGGCTTCCGGCCGAAGGGCAGATCATCCCAACCCTGAAACGCCGGGAAAGGGTAGTGTTACTCTCCCACTTCGTCCGCGGGCTGGGATTCCCCCTCCACCCATTCATCCGCGGACTAATGTTCTACTACGGGCTGGACTTCCATGATTTGGCCCCCAACTCCATCCTCAACATCTCGGTGATTATCATTGTGTGACAGGCCTTTGTCCGCATCACACCCCAGTTCGGCCTATGGCTGAAGAGCTTCAACGTGAAGCAAAAGGTAGTGAGCGGCCAACAAGCGGAGTGCGGAGGCGCCATGGTGGGCAAGATGCCCAATCTTATCTAGCCCGAAGGCTCCTTTGTGGAGACTGTGAAGGGGTGGCAATCAGGGTGGTTCTACATCACCGAGCCACGCGACGCCAACTGGGCGGCAACCCCTGAATTCCGATCTGGCGTTCCCATGCGGCTCACCTCCTGGCAAGAGAAGGGCGTAGCTTGGGGCTCAGCAGAAGAACTGACCAGACTTCGGACATGCGTCCAAAATATGATAAGCAAGAAAATCAAGCTCGTCAACATGGTCCAAGTTATGCTCTTCTGCCAGGTTCTTCCGTGCCAGAGACGGACTTGCAATCTGCGGGAGTTCGACCGGGCCGAACACTAGACGCCGTGAGAGCTCTTTGGCACGATGCACGAAGACATCTGGAAGGTGCTCTTCAAGGCCAACGAGGTACTGCCGCCCACAACCGAAGATCGCGGGCTCAGCACAAAACACCGAGCCAATCCGGTAAGTTTTCATATTTGCAAGATATGCCTCTTACTAGCACATCCGCGGGAGGAACTTAAGCCTCCATGCCAATCTTTCAGGCCTGGGTAACGATAGCGGAGCAGATTAACTGTCTGGCTCCGCTACCTGAAGATCCAGAATCACCTCTTCTGACAAAGATGCTGTTTCTGGCGCCCTATGAGGTGCCGGAGAAGAAGGCCAAGAAGACGGCCGCGGGGACCAGAGATGGTCTCCGACGCAAGGTTGCATCGGACATGACGTCCGAAGACACCAAGACGCACTCCTCCATCGAAGACGAGGAGGAGGAGGAGGAAATCCACCCCCACCCCCCCTACTGGGGGGAGAAAGAAGAGGAAGGCCGCCATGCATGGGAAGACCGAGGTGTCCAAGAAGGGAAAAACCCTCCTTCCGGACCATTCCACCATAGCCACTAACAGCTGCGAGGAGTGGGAACCAAGGGTCAAGCCCTGGCCAAGTCGTAAGTATCCAAACATAACAGTATTTCCGGTATGTTTTCTTTATCGCTTCTTAACGTGCCAGACATGCACCTGCAGTCGGGCCAAATCCAACATCGAGATATCCTCCTCTTCGGAGGGATCGCTGGACCCGTTGGCAATGAACAACGAGTCTCTTCTGACAGCCTCCTCCTCCAAGGCCGCGGACAACACCGAGGTGTTGTCTCAAATGATTCCAAGCCAAGGGGAGACAGTTCCAGAGACGCCTCCTGGCGAAACCCCGGTCGCTGGACACATGGGGGGAAAGACCCCCACAGACTCCGATAATGGGGGCCGCAGCCAGTTTAGCCCCCAGCTGAATACGGCTTCGAAAACTCAAGTGGTTCTGGATTCAGGCAGGCAGCCTCTCCCTAAGGGGGGTGAGCCGCCTGTACCGATGACCTCTGTCCATCTAGAGGCACCTGACAGCTTGCTGGAAACGCTTCACGGCGCTTCCATTGATGAAGAACACCGTACTCTTACGAGTACGGTGATTGAGAAGGTCCGGTCCGCCAAAATCGGATTGACCGAAGCCTGCGCTAATCTTGTAACAGGCTTTGAGGTAAGTAATAAAATTGTGAGAAAATATCACAGTGTAGACAGTAGCCCCTGATGCTCTGTTTGGTGTTCAGAAAGAAAAGTCGAACAGAGGATCAAATAATATTCGCAAGAGTCTAACATAAGATGTCTATATAAATAAGCAGGCATCGCTGCTGGCCACTGCCGCTCGTACTGCGGAGGTCTCTGGACTAAAGCAGAACCTCGAGTGGACCGAGGGAGAGCTCGTCCTCATGAAGAGGTAGCTGGAGGAAAGTCAAGGTACGTAATACCCTCCCTGTATACTTTATGAAGGATAAATGGTTATTGCTGATAAGAGCGTCATGAACCTTTATAGGGGCCACGACCGAAGTGGCGGCTGTCGGTGTCAAAACCGGCGGATCTCGGGTAGGGGGTCCCGAACTATGCGTCTAGGCGGATGGTAACAGGAGACAAGGGACATGATGTTTTTACCCAGGTTCGGGCCCTCTCGATGGAGGTAAAACCCTACTCTTGCTTGATTAATATTGATGATATGGGTAGTACAAGAGTAGATCTACCACGAGATCAGAGAGGCTAAACCCTAGAAGCTAGCCTATGGTATGATTGTTGTTCGTCCTACGGACTAAATCCCTCCGGTTTATATAGACACCGGAGAGGGCTAGGGTTACACAGAGTCGGTTACAATGGGAGGAGATCTACATATCGTATTCCCAAGCTTGCCTTCCACGCCAAGGAAAGTCCCATCCGGACATGGGACGAAGTCTTCAATCTTGTATCTTCATAGCCCGGGAGTCCGGCCAAAGGTCATAGTACGGCCATCCGGACACCCCCTAATCCAGGACTCCCTCAGTAGCCCCCGAACCAGGCTTCAATGACGATGAGTCCAGCGCGCAGATTTGTCTTCGGCATTGCAAGGCAGGTTCTTCTCCAAATCCCATATACCTGTCGAATAGTGTCCGTCTTCTGATGAATGTTGCGCTCCTTGGCTTCTGCGCCCAATAATGGCGATCTTCCACGTGTCAAAAGAATGCGAAAAGACAGGGTGTTTTTTCAGTTACCCCCCTAGCTGCGAAAATGGGCCGCCTATAAAAGAGGCGGGGATTTAGATCCGAATCACACCATCTTCCCTCCACGAGCATTCATCGGAGTGCATTCGACAGAGATCCATTCCATCATGGCCGGTCGACGCGGCTCCTCCTCTCGCCCCCAGCCCTCAGCCTGGAGATTGGGAGAGGTGTTCCGTCCCGCACAGCGAGCTAGTAGCGCTCCAAGCCAAGGGGCTTCTCCCCCTAGCTTACATGGTTCTAGTTCGGGCTGGGATTGCCACCTATAATGGCGGAGAGCAAGCGGAGAGCGTCCCCAATCCCTCCAAAGGAGAGCTGGTATGCCTTGTCCCTTATTTAATAAGAGCGCTCGGATTTCCAATTCATCCGTTTCTCCGGGGGCTCCTGGAGTTCTATGGCCTCCAGTTACACAACCTTACGCCTGCCTCCATATTCAATATTGCGGGCTTCCTAGCCCTTTGCGAGCTGTTTTTGGGCATCAAGGCCCATTTCGCGCTGTGGAAGAAGTTGTTCTGCCTCGTGCCCCGTTCTCAAGAGGGGTCGATATATCAAGTGGGCGGAGCCGAACTATGGTGCATCGCCGGGACCGGATATCTATCCGGAACCCCAAACAAGGCGTCCGAAGACTGGCCTTCAAAACAAGGCGTCTGCCGGACCCTGTACGGATCGGCCTCGCTGAGTTCGATAATGCTCCCTTGAAGAAGCGCCTGAGCTAGCGCCCACGGAGCCCTCAGAAGGAAAATGACAGGGACGTCCTCTACCTGATGAGCCGGATAAGGTTGTTAGCTCATTCCGGACTGACCATGATCGAGGTCATGGCCACATGCATAACGCGGGGGGTGCAGCCGCTTCAGTACAGAGGCCACCCTATGTGGGATTTCAACGGGGAGGACGACGCCACCCGGTGCGGCCGTAAGGGGCCGGATTCGGCTGCCACTCTAATGAAGATCTTGTCCGCTTTGTACAAGGGAGAAGAGGAGGAATTCCTCCGCGTCAACCCACGGGGCGGATTTTCTATGTACAATCCTCCAAGCTGGGTAAGCGAACACTTTCACTTGCCCATCCGTTTTTATATTCCCATAGTTAAGTACTTAGTCTAGCAATTTCAACGCATGAGCTACGCCAGACTGTAAAGGAGATAAACAGCCCTCCTCCACAACCCGAGGACCCGGAACGGTCCCTCGACCCGGACTCCCAAGAGGACCCGGACTTATGTGTGGAGCTTATTGATGGGGTGTTTCATCAATTGAGTAAGGACAACACCTTAGTGGCCATTACGGCCGATTATCCCGGACTACTTCTAGCCTCAAAGGTAACTGAGACCGAAGTCCCAGTATTTTCAAGAGGATCCATCCATGCTTATTTCGTATACCAAGGGCGTTTTTTGCAGGGGAAGTCCTTGAGGCGGAGGGCCGAGCCCGCGGCGGCTAGACAACAAGGGCCATCGAGGCCCAGCGAGCTAAAAAGAAGTGCGGACCGGATCAAGACGCCGGCGCAACGGTACAGCGTAAAATTTTAATGCCCAGGGTTTATGGCCTCAAGGCATACTAACGCTCATGCTCTCTTTAGGAAGAAGATCGCCCGCCGGACTATGTCCATCGGCCGGGCTTCAAGGCCGGGTCCGAAAGCGGAGGCGAACACGGGGCGCGCACCGGACGCTCCTCCGACAGAGGATGTGGACGAGCTGTCTGCCACCAATTCCGAGGTGGAGAGTGCCATGAACCACAGGCGTCGCCAGACTGTTCTTCGTGATGCTTTTTTTCCCCAAGAGGCGTTGGACGCTTTTAATACGGGAGACGCGTACCTCCGTGCCGCTCAAAATGGTCTAGCCAGAGCCACAGAGCAGTATGTAAAATACATACGGGTGAGAAAATTTGATGGTTATATATGTCAGTAGCCCCCGAGACTTGAAACAGTTGGAATGACTGATTTAAGGATCATTTGTTATGCAGGACCTTACAGAAAAGAATACCCGACTGTCCCAGGAGCTGGAAGAGTGCAAAGCCCAACTTGAGGCTGCACTAGCCGCAACAGGGAAGGCCAAAGAGACCCCCTCTGGTAATATATGCTTCGAAAGATAAGTATGTTGTGAAGTGCGGCATGTGTGCAATTCTGACAATAATAGTGTAGATGGCGCCGGAGTGGATCCGGACAGGCAGCAACTCTTGGGCCAGTTAAAGGCCGGCGAGAGCGTGCTTACAAGGGTGAGGCAAGAGAAGAACAAGCTTCAAGATGCTAACACCCAGCTGGGAGATGAACTAAAGGATGTTCGTGCTCAGTTGTCGGACTCCGTGAAGGAGAATCGGCGGCTTCGACGCAGCATTTTTAGTAAGTGCTTGAACGAACTACGAAAAGAAGAGTTTGGCGAGGAAGTCGAATTGACAGTGTTATGTCTGTAGGTATGCTGACAGGTCGACCTGCGGAGGAAATGCCCGGTTCTATGGGTGACCTTCTTCCCGAGCTCTCACAACTGCACGAACGAGTTCGACAGGTGATGCAAGGCGTCGCCCAGGCCGTGTCTCCATTCGTCTCCGCGCCCGAAGGCCTTGGAGAGCTTGCAGATAAGCTGAAGGCAGCGCGGCGGCGCTTCAGATTATGGAAGATATCGGCCTGCCGTCAAGGCGCCAGGGAAGCCTGGGCCATGGTGAAGACGCGGTACACGAAGGCTGACCCAAACCACATGGCCGAGGTCAGACCTGTGGGGCCCACTGGGAAGGAGATCCATGTCAGTTTAGTGTACGGCTAGGTAGAGTTGGCCGCAAAATATTTCCAATACTACTGTAACTAGACAGCCTGTTAGATGGTATTGAAGAGGAATATACCCAGTCAAATTGACTATGTAATTTAAAATGACATGTAAAATGCCTTCTAGCCGGATTGTAGATCGTTTGTCATAGCGGACCTTTTCGCTTCAACCTCGGGACCCGATAGTCCGGAGTGTGTCCGAATACCCTATGGTTATGTAAGAACCGGGGCATGCGTGGAGACCAGGCGTAGGGGTCATTAGTGCTTTATCAGACAAGTGCCCAACTAGTTATGTTATATTACATGGTTAGTAAGAAACATCTTCTAGGGAGAATAGTTCCGTTAGGGGTTCCTTTCCCTGGGAGGCATGCCCTAAAGTGCATGTCCGAACTGCGAAAAGAGCAGAAAAGCATCTGGGGGCGGATAAATAAACGAGGTAAAAATCATCTTTTAGTTCACCGACCGAATATTCCCTTAAGAACCCTAGCTTTCGGCTTCACCCAGTCTAAGGTACACATCTGACTGACCTGGCAGTAACAATCACAGAGGTGCTCCCTTTACCACCTAGCCGAACAATCAGGAATGTAGGGGTAAGCACAGGAGCCAGGCAACCCAGCTTGGTCAAAACTTAAGTCATATTGATGCATATAATGGTGAATAAAAGGTACATGCGGAAGTGTAACACATGTGTTCAACACGAGGCCCGTATAAACAAGCTTCTGTTAAAGAAGCCCCCAGGTATAGTGAGCGCGGATAGCGTGTCAATTGTGTGTGAGAGAGGTGCAAACGAGCCCTTAGAAGGCTGTAATAGAAAAGAGGGAGAAGGAGAGAAATATAAGACAGCTAATGTGTAAAAAATAGACAGAGGAAGGAGACGAACACAAAGTCCGGCGCTAGGCGTAGAATCTTCGTAGGCCTGCTGCGTTCCATGGGTTCGGCTCGAGTCAGTTATCCGATGCATTTCGCAGACGGTATGCTCCACCAGTCAGGACTTTGTATATTATGAAGGGACCTTCCAATTTGGGCTTGAGTTTGTCCTTTTTCTTGTCTGGCAGGCGTAGAACTAATTCGCCAACATTGTAAGTTTTGGCCCGTACTTCTTTGCTTTGGTATCTTCGAGCCTGCTGTTGATAGAATGCGGAACGGGCTTTCGCCACATCGCGCTCCTCCTCCAATCCGTCTAAGCTATCCTGCCGATCGAGTTCGGCTTCTCTTTCTTCGTACATGCGCATGCGAGGTGAGTCATGAATTATGTCGCAGGGCAGGACTGCCTCTGCGCCGTATACCATAAAAAATGGTGTGAATCCGGTGGTGCGATTCGGCGTGGTCCGCAGCCCCCAGAGTACGGAGTCGAGCTCCAGTGCGTGTTAGATTCCTTGAGGGACCGCACTAGTCTGGGTTTGATGCCGCTCATGATTAGACCATTTGCCCGTTCGACTTGACCGTTAGTTTGTGGCTGATAGACTGAAGCGTAGTCGAGCTTGATGCCCATGTTTTTGCACCAGAGTTTTACCTCGTCAGCCGTAAAGTTTGTGCCGTTATCAGTGATCATGCTGTGGGGGACGCCGTAACGGTGTACGACCCCTGATATGAAGTCTATCACTGGTCCGTATTCGGCCATCTTGACAGGCTTGGCCTCTATCCATTTGGTGAATTTGTCAGCCATGACCAAATAAGTATTTTTGCTTGTGGGTTCCCCCTTTAAGGGGTCCAACCATGTCAAGCCCCCAGACCGTGAAGGGCTAGGTGATGGGTATAGTTTGGAGGGCGGTGGGTGGCATATGGCTTTGGTTAGAAAATAATTGGCAACCGACGCATCATTGGCCTAAGTCTTGAGCATCTGCCGGGGCCGTCGGCCAATAAAATCCAGTACGGAAGGCCTTGCTTGCAAGGGCCCGGGCTACGGCGTGGTGCCCGCCGAGTCCGGCATGAATTTCAGCCAGAAGTTTCGGCCCTTCCTCTTTGAAGATACACCTTTGAAGGACTCCGGTGGTGCTTTTCTTATCTCCTTTATGGACTTTGTATGCTTTAGATCGCCGCACTATCCAGCGTGCCTCGTTTTGGTCCTCGGGGAGTTCCTGCCTAGTTAGGTAGGCTAAGAATGGTTCTGTCCATGGGGGAATGACTGCCATTATTACGTGGGCTGAGGATGTTACTTCATTGGCAGAGCCTCTCATTGTGTCATAATGGTGAATAATATGTTGCGTCAGCGTTTTTGAGCCCGAAGGGCATTGTGTTGAAGCAGAATGGGCCATATGGGGTGATAAATGCCGTTGCGGCTTGGTCTGGCTCTGCCATCTTAATTTGATGGTAGCCAGAGTATGCGCCGAGGAAACACAATGAATCGTGTCCTGCGGTAGCGTCGATGATTTGATCAATGCGGGCGAGGGGGAAGGGATCCTTTGGGCAAGCCTTGTTGAGTTCCTTGAAATCGACGCATAGGCGCCAGGATTTGTCCTTCTTTGGTACCATCACCAGGTTTGCTAGCCAGTCCGGATGTTTTATATCTCTGATGAATCCGGCTTCCAGTAGTTTGGCTAGCTCCTCTCCCATGGCTTGTCTCTTAGGTTCAGAGAAACACCGAAGAGCCTGCTTAACAGGCTTGAATCCTTTTAGGATGTTTAGGCTGTGCTCGGCCAGCCTGCGTGGGATTCCTGGGATGTCTGAAGGGTGCTAGGCAAAAATGTCCCAATTCTCGTGTAGGAATTCTCGTAGTGCAGCGTCTACGTCAGGGTTTAATTGTGCCCCGATGGAGGCCGTTTTTGTAGGGTCCATTGGATGGACTTGGAATTTGACTATTTTATTTGCCGGTTTAAAGGAGGTGGACTTGGATCTCTTATCGACTATCACGTCGTCCATGTCCACCGTGGAGCGCAGCGCAGTCAGTTCCTCGGCCGCTAGGGCTTTGGATAATGCCTCAAGGGCCAGTGCGGCTGTCTTGTTTTCGGCGCAGAGTGCTATGTCCGGGTTAGTAGCAAGAGTGATGATTCCATTGGGTCCGGGCATTTTGAGCTTCATGTACACGTAATGGGGTATAGCTTGAAAAATTGTGAATGCCTCTCGCCCTAACAGAGCGTGGTATCCGCTGCTGAACGGGGCCACTTGAAATGTGACCTCCTCGGACTTGTAATTATCCTGCGTGCCGAACACCACATCCAGTGTGATTTTTCCTGTACAGCACACTTCCCGACTGGGGATTATTCCTCTGAAGGTTGTGTTGCTTCGCTCAATGTGGCTCCAGTCTATTTCCATTTTTCAAAGGGTTTCCTCATAAATGAGGTTCAATCCGCTGCCACCGTCCATGAATACCTTGGTAAGTCAAAAGCCATCCACTATCGGACTGAGGACCAATGCGGCTGGTGATCGGGCTGTTCGGAATTTAGGTTTGTCACTGGCATTAAAGGTAATAGCCGTGTCACTCCATGGGTTTGTTGTTGCTACCTGGTAGACTTCGGTAAGGCTGCGGAGTGTTCGTTTCCGCATATTGTTTGATGCGAAAGTCTCGAAGACTGTTGATACCGTACTGGTATTCCTGGGCTGGTGCTCTAAGGCTATGAGTTAGAAGCTCCTCGCCACTTCTGGCCACCTGCCGGAGTATCCAACATGCTCTAAGGCTATGAGTTGGTGTGACGCCCTATGTACTATGAATTTTACAGGGTCCATTGAGCCATCCCTCCAGTATGGTTCCATACCCTATAGAGGGTTTTTGTTTTTTGGTGATTAACCCCTGTGCATGGCGATAATGCGCCCTTTTATTTCGGACTGGGGTTGTATTCAGGGCCGGATCGTCCTAGAATTTTATTTTGGTTTTCCGGACGCTTTCCATCGCACAGTATTTTCGTACCATGGATGCCAAGTCAGCGAAGCGTGTAATATCACGGCAACTTATGGCGTTGAGGATTCCAATGTCCGTGCAATTATTGCAGAAGAATGAAATTGCATCCTCCTCACGGCAGTCCTCTATCCTGTTCATAACCAGGAGGAATCTGGCCCAGTAATGATGTACTGTTCCCGTGGGCTCGTGCCGAATTTGGGATAGATCCCTTATGTTAGGGTGGGCGGGTGGAGTTAAATCCGGAACCTCGCCCCATCTGAGGCTCAGGGGCCAAGGAGTTTCCGAATTCGCAAGCTTGGGTTCTTGGATGTTGTCCAATGAATTTGGCCCGCTGCCTGACTTTAGGTTCAGGGCTTGAGTGACGTCCTCCCCTCCGCAGGTATCCGGGTTGGAGGGATCGGGAATCCAGACATATTTGGTCCTTAAGATGGGTATAGATTCGCCGCATTGCTCCTCCACCACTGCGACGTGGTGGGTGACCTGGGGAGAGTCAATTTCCCTTGGATCGGGTTTAAGCCCAATCTGATCATAGTCTGTAGCGACTCCCAGGGCGGCGATGCGATCCAAGAGCTCGTTTAAGGAAGAGAGCTCCATCGTATCTAACTACTCGGTGAGTTCCGAGTCGACATGGAGATTGCTTTCATGACCTGAGAAGTCATCGTCGGCACGGCGGCCGAACGGGTGGTCATAAGAAAACCGCCTAGCCGGAGAGTTTGGCCGATAGCCAAAGCTCCTTTAGCAATAGCGTCGTCTTTAAATACGGGATGCGGCATCCTTCCTGATGGTGATGGCACAGTGGAACTCTCAAAGAAAGCACCAATGTCGGTGTTAAAACTGGCGAATCTCGGGTAGGGGGTCCCGAACTGTGCGTCTAGGCGGATGGTAACAGGAGACAAGGGACATGATGTTTTTACCGAGGTTCAGGCCCTCTAGATGGAGGTAAAACCCTACTCCTGCTTGATTAATATTGATGATATGGGTAGTACAAGAGTAGATCTACCAGGAGATCAGAGAGGCTAAACCCTAGAAGCTAGCCTATGGTATGATTGTTGTTCGTCCTACGGACTAAAACCCTCCGGTTTATATAGACACCGGAGAGGGCTAGGGTTACACAGAGTCTGTTACAATGGGAGGAGATCTACATATCGTATTGCCAAGCTTGCCTTCCACGCCAAGGAAAGTCCCATCCGGACACGGGACGAAGTCTTCAATCTTGTATCTTCATAGTCCGAGAGTACGGCCAAAGGTCATAGTCCGGCCATTTGGACACACCCTAATCCAGGACTTCCTCAGCGGCCCTTAAGAAGGCGTTGGCCGAGGCCGAAGACAAAGCGGCCAAGGAACGCGCCGCGTGTGAGAATCAAGAGGCCCGGGTCAGCGAGGTCCACCAAGAGCTCCAGGATTCTGTCCAGAAGTACGAGTCCTTGGAGCGTGACTCTAAGACTTAAGAGTCTGAGCTTGCCAAGGCCCTCCAGAGCGCACAAGACACTAGAGCCGAAGCCCAGAGGGCCCTCCAGGAGATCCAGGCGGCCAAGAAGATTGCGGCGGGTAAGGCATTTGTTATGCAAAGAAAGCATGTGAAGGAGACATTCTTTTTACTTACCCGAATTTGGGTTCTCCAGGAGCGTTTGCGGATCTGCCCCGCAGCATATCAGATGCCACAGAGTTTTACCAGCCGAAGAAGGGAGCTCGACGGAGAAGTTGTTCTGGTCTCAATATCTTGGGCCAGAACATCCGATGCCCTTGAGTGACCAACTAAAGCAACTGGTCGAGCTGCACAAAGCAGCCGAACTGGCCATGAAGGACCTCATAGTCCGTCTATGGCCTACCGAGCCTATGCCTAGGAGCTACTTCGGGCTCGTGAAGCGGCTTATGAGTGCCTGCCCACGACTTGAAGTCATAAAGCGGTCGGCTTGCATTGAAGGTGCGCGGATGGCCTTTGCCCGTGCGAAGATGCATTGGGCGAAGATGGATGCCACGGCGCTAATGACCGAGGGGCCACCGAAATTCAAGGAGCACCGCTGAGGGAGTCCTGGATTAGGGGGTGTCCGAATGGCCGGACTATGACCTTTGGCCGGACTCTCGGACTATGAAGATACAAGATTGAAGACTTCGTCCCGTGTGCGAATGGGACTTTCCTTGGCGTGGAAGGCAAACTATGCGATACGGATATGTAGATCTCCTCCCATTGTAACCGACTCTGTGTAACCCTATCCCTCTCTGGTGTCTATATAAACCGGAGGGTTTTAGTCCATAGGACGAACAACAATCATACCATAGGCTAGCTTCTAGGGCTTAGCCTCTCTGATCTCGTGGTAGATCTACTCTTGTACTACCCATATCATCAATATTAATCAAGCAGGAGTAGGGTTTTAGCTCCATCGAGAGGGCCCGAACCTGGGTAAAAACATCGTGTCCCTTGTCTCCTGTTACCATCCACCTAGACGCACAGTTCGGGACCCCCTACCCGAGATCCGCCGGTTTTGACACCGACATTGGTGCTTTCATTGAGAGTTCCTCTGTGTCGTTACCTTTAGGCCCGATGGCTTCTTCGATCATCAACAACGACGCGGTCCAGGGTGAGACTTTTCTCCCCGGACAGATCTTTGTGTTCGGCGGCTTTGCACTGCGGGCCAATTCACTTGGCCATCTGGAACAGATTGAAAGCTACGCCCCTGGCCATCAGGTCAGACTCGGAAGTTTGAACTACATGACTGACATCCGCGAAGACTTGATCTTCGACAGATTCGAGCCGCAGCTGAGCGCGGTGCACTATCATGAGGGGCATGATCTAGCTCTGCCGCCGGACAGTGTCCAGAAGGCCGCTCAGGTGTCCGCTCTGACCCTTAGCTCGGAGCCGACTACGCCAATCGAGGGCGGATGGTTGGACACCGCCTCGGGGGCTGCAATCTCTACGGCGATCGAGCCGAATACCAGCCTTGTCCTTTGCGAAGCTCGTGACTCCAAGGTGTCGGACTCCTCTTCGGACTCCGGATCTTCCACACCCCTTCCAACCGAACTCGATTGGCCTCCGATCATGGAGTTCACCGCCGCGGACATCTTTCAGCACTTGCCCTTCGGCGACATCCTGAGTTCACTAAAGTATCTCTCTTTATCAAGAGAGCCCTGGCCGGACTATGGTCAACAAGGTTGGGATGCAGACGATGAAGAAATTCGAAACCCTCCCACCACCCACTTTGTAGCCACTGTCGATGATTTAACCGACATGTTCGACTTCGACTGTGAAGACATCGACAGCATGGACGCCGATGAAGGAGACGAACAAGAACCAGCGCCTATAGGGCACTGGACAACCACCTCATCCCACGATGTATGCATGGTGGACACACCTAAAAGAAATGACGACGAGGATCAAAAGGGCGCAACGAGGGATCGTTCCCTCAAAAAGCAATCAAAGCGGCGGCGTAAGCGCCACGCCAAACCCCACCTCGACAGAGACCCAGCCATAGAGCAAGGCGAACCGGCGGACGACGAACATGCCGTCGAGCAACCATCCGAACAGGGCAACTTGGATAAACAAACCGAACAACCCGTCCCCGGCGAATATAATAGTCCGGACGACCTCACGCCGGACAAGTTGCTGGAGTAGAAGAACCTCCACCAAAGGCTCGTCGCCACTGCGTGTAGCCTGAAAAAGCAGAAGAGGAAGCTCAAAATAGTGGAAGATGCACTCAGAATCAGATGGGGCAAAGTACTCAACACCGCACACAAGTACGGCGACAGTCACCACACAAAGAGCTATCCGAAGCAAAATTTACTACCGGAATTTGATGAGGAGGCCTTAGAGCCCCCACTGTCAAAAAACAAGGAAGCCACCAGGTCGGATAGACGACCCCATGACCGACATCGAGCGGCAAAGGGTGCCGCACTCAGTCCGGCACGCAATCCGCATAAGGATTCGCATCAAAAAGACGGCCCAACTAGATCTATCTATGGGCCAAGAAAGCAAGCTCTAGTAAGCAATGCAACGCAACAAATATCCGAACATCGTGGCACACCCAAATACAGGGGCGCCACACATCCCCTATGTTTCACCGATGAGGTGCTGGACCACGAATTTCCAGTGGGATTCAAGCCCGTAAACATAGAGGCATACGACGTAACAACAGACCCTGGAGTCTGGATTGAGGATTATATCCTCCACATACACATGGCTAGAGGAGATGACCTCCACGCTGTCGGATTTAGGGTTCCGGCAGACCCTTGAGGTTCGAACACTGGGGTGCGCGCGGAGGTTTCGCCTTCTACCTAACTGTTCCTCACCGAATCGCTAGGATCTAAACTACAAGAAGAACAACACAAGGGACAAAGGATTTATACTCGTTCAGGCCACCATTGTGGTGTAATACCCTACTCCAGTGTGTGGTGTGGTGGATTGCCTCTTGGGCTGATGATGAACAATACAAGGAAGAACTGCCTCATGAGGGTCTGTTCTTGTCGTCTCTCTCTTTTATTCGGCCGGATGGATTGATCGATCGATCCCCGTACCCTGTGGGTGGCTAGTCCTATTTATAGGCGATGGCCCTGGGCCTCTTCCCAAATATTGAGCGAGAAGGGCACCAACAATTGGCCAATTTGAAGGGGAACATCTAGTACACTTATCCTGACTAAAGTTGGTCCTCGCCTGTCAAAGGCTCTGGTGGTGACGCCGACTTGGGCTCCACGGTGACCTCCATCCTGCTGTTGGACTAGTCTTGGTCTTGTTGCACCGAAATGGACGCCTTTGCTTGATGCTCTCGCCTGCGCTTGCTCCCCTTGCACCAAAGACGAAAGAAGGACACTGCGCGGGCTGGCGCCCGGCTGGCGCCCTTGATCGTCATGGCTTGCGTCATGGGCACCTCGCGAGGTACCCCACCTTGAGCTCTCCGCCTCCTCGTGAGCCAGCCTGACGAGGCCGTGCCTAAGGAAGCTCCTTGTCGTCCGCCCTGCGAGGCTTGTGCTGATGAAGATGGGCCGTGCTGGGCCCCCTTTGAGCCACGCCGCAGGCTGCAGGCAGGCAAGTCTGGGGACCCCCGTTCCCAGAACGCCAACAGTAGCCCCTGGGCCCAAGGCGCGCTCGGACTTGGCCGAGCAGAGAGGCGAAAGAGCAAGTGCGAAACGTCGCGGGCCCTAACAGCCTGCGGCCTTGGGCGCCCCATGGCGGTCGATTGGACGTGGGCGCCTCGACTTCCCCATGACGCCTCGGCAACCGCATAGATACGACAAGTCCCTGCACGTGAAACGAGTCATAATTACATGTGGTCGCGGAGGTCGACAGTTGGCCTCCTCTGGATTTAAGTACGGCACGCCGCGTGCCCTTCCAGTTCATCCCCTCTTGCTTCTCCTTCTTCCTCATGGCCCCGCCAAGGAGGCTCTCGGCCGCAGAGAAGGGAAAAGCTCGCCAGGCCGAGCCTGTCTCTCCCCTCCCAAAGCACAGTCGAGGCCGCCCTCGCAAGTACCCCGTGGCCTCCATGGTGGTTCCCCGCGTCAGCGGAGGTGACTTCCCGCGTGGCGCCAGGCGGCTGGCCGCGGCCGGGGGGTGCGTTTCGGCCGTGCGGCCCCCGAGGCCGCGCTCTCGCACTGTGGACGTGCTGCCAAAGTTTGTTGTGTGGGCAGCAGAGATGGCCAGCGCCCGGCTTCAGCTCCCTCG
The DNA here is from genome assembly GCF_002162155.2 of Triticum dicoccoides. Classification (NCBI taxonomy): domain Eukaryota; kingdom Viridiplantae; phylum Streptophyta; class Magnoliopsida; order Poales; family Poaceae; genus Triticum; species Triticum dicoccoides. The sequence continues at coordinate 582,131,148 of NC_041387.1, forward strand.
CTTCCTCCTAGGTGAGCTCCCGGCTAGCGCCCCGGGCGGCCTCTGGCTTCAGGCAGACGGCTGCTGCAGCTGGGCCTCGTGGGCTTCGCTGGAGGTCTTCGCGTCCGGGAGTCTGGCCCTGACCCGCGGCTGGCAGACGTTTTCCTGCGCGCGAGGCCTGAGCCGCCGGTGCACCCTGCACTTCAAGTTCGACGGCGACGCCACCCTCTACATGAGGGTGTTTGGGGAAGATGGTCGCCGCGCTGGGTGCTGCCCTGAAGACGACGGCCACGGCCGGGGATCCGGCCCCTGTGAGGATGGAGAGGGCAGCGAGCGTGCGACCCGTGCCGCCCAGGATTCCTCAAGCTTCACTGGTTCCTCTTCGGGTAGCGACTCTTCTAGCAGCGGCCGCGGTCTGCCTCCGCGCCGTCGTGCCCGCTTGGAGGGCGGTAGCGAGTCCGCCTGCCATCGCCCCCTGGTGAAGCGCGAGAGGGAGTCCGCCTGAGCTCCGGAGGCAGCTCGGGCCCGGCGCCTGGCGAGCTTTGCCTGATTTTTTCCTTCCTCTCCCTTTTTCCTGCGCAAAAAGACATCTATGTGTGGGCCCCGTGGGGGTGTGTTTGTGTTATCGTTGTCAGTCGTCGTAATGTTTCCGTTATTCTAGTATTGTTCCTTCGCGTTGAACGCCTGCGCGTAGGTAATCCCCAGCCCTGGCCATGGGGCGACCGACCCAGGTCCAGTATTCGTGTCACGATGCCCGTGAGGCATGGACTGGAGGGATGCTCCTGTAGTTGACCTGGTCGTGAGGTCTTGACAGAAAGGATCAAAACACTCGTGAGGGCGCCAGGGCCGTCCCCTCGCGAGACCTCGCGCAAGAGAAATCGGGTCTGGAGGGCAAAGAAACCGAAGAGCCAAAGGACAAAAGACAGCGATAGTTTCAATAAAACCTCAAATGAGAATGAACTAGCCAACTGCAGAAAGCAAATGGAAAAAGTCGCGTCCGACACCTAGTCTAGTCTTCGACGTCTTCTCACCAGCGCGGAGCTAAGTGCTGCCACTGGGCGTGGGAGGGAGCCCCAGGGCCTGAGGCCGGCGCTCCTGAGACTCCGGGGTGTGTACAGCCCCAACTCATTATTACGTGAGGGTGTCACGGGAGGCGAGTTTCACAGGCGTTGGCCTTCTTCACAGGCTCCGGGCCTTTCTTCGGGGAAGCAAGCTTCATGGGCATTGGCCCTCTTCATAGGCTCCGGGCCTTTCCCAAAATGCGATAGCTTCAGAGGCGTTCGCCTTCTTCACAGGCTCCGGGCCTTTTCCAAAAAGATGGTCTTCATAGGCATTCGCCTTCTTCACAGGCTCCGGGCCTTTTCCAAAAAGATGGTCTTCACAGGCATTCGCCTTCTTCACAGGCTCCGGGCCTTTTCCAAAAAGATGGTCTTCACAGGCATTCGTCTTCTTCACAGGCTCCGGGCCTTTTCAGGGGTAAAACCTCCGAAGGTGCTGGATGTTCCACGCATTCTGGACTGGCACCCCCTCCTGAGTCTCCAAGCGCGCGGAGCCGGGCCTGGAAACTTGAACAACCTTGAACGGGCCCTCCCACATGGGAGAGAGCTTATGAAGCCCCTCCCTGGAGAGAACCCGCCTGAGCACGAGGTCCCCTACCTCGAGAGTCCTGGGGCGGATGTTGCAGCAGTGGTATCCTCGCAGTGCTTGTTGATATCTCGCCGCTCGCAGCGTGGCTTCTTGGCGACACTCCTCCCCCAGCACGAGGTCCATCGCCCGCATGGCGTCCTACTACGCTTCGTCGAACGCCAGGATCCGTGCGGACCGACGTCTAACCTCGTGAGGGAGGACCGCTTCGGCTCCATAGACCAGGAAGAAAGGGGTCTCTCCAGTCGGCTTGGTTGTGGTCGTGTGGATGGACCACAACACGGATTGGAGCTCGTCGTACCAGCCTCTGCCACAAGCCTCCAGCTTCTTCTTGAATGTTCTGGTCTTGAGGCCCCTCAGGACCTCTGCGTTGGCCCGCTCGGCCTGGCCGTTGCTTCGGGGGTGCGCCACTGAAGCATAGCATATCTGCGTTCCAAGGTTAGCACAGTATGTTTTGAAGAGGTTGCTGGTGAACTACGAACCGTTGTCGGTGATGATGCGGTTCGGCACCCCGAACCGGCTCACGATGCCCTTGATAAACTTGACCGCTGAACCCGCGGGGATGGTGCGGACGGCCTCCACCTCGGCCCACTTGGTGAATTTCTCCACGGTGACGTAGAGGTAGCGATAGCCCCCTGGTGCCCGGGGAAACAGGCCACGGATATCAAGCCCCCAGACTGCAAATGGCCACGTGAGGGGTATGGTCTGCAGACCCCCCCCCCCACCGACTGATGAATCTGCTTTGCATGGAATTGACAGGCTTCGCAGGCCTTTACCAGTTGACGGCATCATTGAGCGCGGTAGGCCAATAGAGACCGCTTCGGAATGCCTTGCCCACAAGGGTTCGCGATGACGAGTCGTGCCCGCAGTCTCCACCGTGTATGTCCGCCAGCAGCTCTTTCCCTTGCTCCTTGGAGATGCAGCGTAGGGATACATCATTTGGTCGCTACCGGTAGAGTTCCCCATCCCTGATGCAGTATGCTCTGGCCTGCCGCGCCACGCGCTCTGCTTCCTCCTCCTTCTCTGGCAAGATCCCTTGTGTCAGATAGCTCCGGAACTCCGTGAACCAGCATCCCTCCTGAGGCTCCACTGTCAAGAGCAAGCGCGCCCTCGAGGCCGGCCCACAGATCGGGGCTCCCGAGGCTGGCGGCTGGGGGAGCTCCTCCCGAGGCTGCACCGCGCTTGACAGTGATGGCGTGGACGAGGGCTTGAGGATCCGCTCCTCGAGGACACCAGGCTCCTGAGGCAGCCGCCTGGACACTCGTTTGGCGATGTAGTCGGCCTCCTGATTGGTGCCACGGGGCACGTGATGTAACTCTAGCCCCCAGAACTGCTCCTCCATCCTGCGGACCTCCGCAAGGTAGGCTTCCATGTGCTCATCCCTTGGCTCGTATAATTTGTTGGAGAAGTTGACGAGGAGTTGTGAATCACCTTTGACGGTAAGGCGCTTTACTCCGAGGGCGGCCGCGGCCTTCAGGCCCGCTATCAGGCCTTCATATTTTGCTATATTGTTGCAGACCTTTTCTCCGTGTTGGAAACAGAGTTGCATAGCGTAGTAGAGCTTGTCTTGGGTAGGAGATATAAGTACCACGCCAGCCCCCGCGCCGTGCCTGGAGAACGCCCCGTCGAAGTACATGACCCAACCGTCCGGCACCTCACTTCCCGGGGAGAGGGATCGATCTCACCAGGCTTTAGGCCCGGCGCCTCTGCCCACTCTGCCACGAAATCTGCTAAGGCGGCCCCCTTGATTACTCGGGTCATACTGAATTCGAGCTAGAATGCTTGTAGCTCAATGTTCCACTTGGAAACCCTTCCGGCTGAGTTAGGGCTCCGAAGCACTCTTTCCAAGGGGTACGCAGAGACAACCTTGATAGGGTGACCCTGAAAGTAGTGCCACAGCTTGCGCGAGGCCACTAGTAGCGCGAGGAGAAGTGTCTGAGGCATGGGGTATCGTGCCCTCGCATCTCGCAACACCGTGCTGATGAAGTACACCGGGTGCTCGACGAGGCTTGGAGCGTCGGTGCTAGTGGCGTCCTCCGGAAACCGTGGTGCCTCCTGAGGCGGCGGAGCCTCCAGAAGCTGGTTTCCTGGGGGAAGGGCCTTTCTCATTCCTGGTGCGTCCCCCTGCAGCGGCTGATCTTCCTCAATCGTGGTGGTGATCTCTGCGAGTCCTTTTTGGTCCTGTTTTGCCTTGGCGCGGGCAGCTGCCACAGCCTTGGTCTGACGCTCCTCCCTAACCACCACCAGGGCCACGCTGGTTGAGTAGGGAGTGGCGGCGAGGTAGAGTACCAAGGGCTCTTGTGGACGTGGGGCCACCATCACCGATGGGCTGGTCAGGTATCTCTTGAGGTCTTGGAATGCCTTGTCGGCCTCTTCAGTCCATTCAAAGGGCCCTTTTTTCTTCATCAACTGGAAGAAAGGCAGCGCCCGCTCCCCCAACCTGGAGATGAAGCGCCCCAGTGCAGTCACGCGTCCAGTGAGCTTCTGCATCTCTCTGAGGGTCTTTGGCGGGCTCATGTCCTCGACCGCCTTGACCTTTTCTGGGTTGGCCTCGATGCCTCGGTGGGATACGAGGAAACCCAAGAGCTTGCCCGAGGGGACTCCAAACACACACTTCTCCGGGTTGAGCCTCAGGCTTACTGCGTTGAGGCTTGCAAAGGTTTCCTCCAGGTCTTGTATCAGGGTCTTGGCCTCGCGAGACTTTACCACAATGTCGTCGACTTACGCCTCCATGTTCTTCCCGAGTTGCGGGCCCAAGGTGATGTGCATGAGCCACTGGAAGGTTGCCCCCGCGTTGCGCAGTCCGAAGGGCATGCACATATAGCAGTATACCCCACACAGGGTCAGGAAGGCCGTCTTCTCCATGTCTTCCACCGCCATCTTGATCTGATGATACTCGGAGAAGGCCTCCAAGAAGCATAATAGGTCACACTCAGTGGTGGAGTCGACGATTTGATCGATGCATGGGAGTGGGAAAGGATCTTGTGGGCATGCTTTGTTGAGGTTGGTGAAGTCGACACACATGCATTCCTTCCCTCCCTTCTTTGGTACCACCACAGGGTTGGCCAACCAATCTGGATATCGAACCTCGTGAATGACCCTCGCGGCCTCTAGCTTGCGGGTCTCTTGGACGATGAAGGCCTGCTTTTCAGTGGACTACCGCCTTGCTTTCTGCTTTACGGGGTGCACGTTGGGGCACATGTTGAGGTGGTGCTCGATCACGCCCCGTGGGATCCCTGCCAGCTGATCGGGCTCCCAAGCGAACACCTTCTTGTTTGCACCCAAGAACTTGACCAGGGCTTCCTCCTGCTCAGGCCCGAGGTGGGCGCCTATGGTGAAAGTGGCACTGGTGGACCCGTCCTTGTCGACGGGTATCTGCTTGGTCTCCGCCTTGTCTTGGGTGAACAATTGTTTCTTCTTGGCTGGTGCAGCCCCCTTGGGCTCTGGGCCCCCCGCATTGGCGGGCTGTGCCGACGCCGCTGTCTTGAAGGCGAGCTGGAGCGCTCGCAGCGCGTCCTCGGTGTCCCCAGGCACAGTGAGGACTCCGCTGCTCCCAGGCATCTTCATGAGGTTGTATGCCGGGTGAGTCGCGACCATGAATTGGGCCAGCGCTGGGTAGCCGAGGATGGCATTGTAGGGGAGGCCGATGAGGGCGATGTCGAAATCGACTAGCTCCGTGCGGAAATTGTCGTAGGTGGCGAAGGTAACTGGGAGCCGGATCTGTCCCAAGGAGCTGGATGACCCGCCCCCGATACCCATGAAGGGCTGGCTCGGCCGCAGCCGCCCCTGAGGTATGCGGAGGAGGGCGAAAGTTTTGACGGACAGCATGTTGAGGCCCGCGCCACCGTCGATGAGGGTCCTAGTGACAGCCACCTGGCAGATGGTGGGGTGCACAACATCGGGATCGCACACGAGCAGGCCGAGTTGGAGGGGTGGTCTTCCGAACTGAAAGCCAGCCTAGCCTGGGGCTCCGGCCGGTCCCGGGAAGCCCCCTGCCGCACGGAGGTGGCGCCGACCTGGCGGATGAATGGCTTGACATGGTGACTGGAGGGCGGCGCCTGCGAGCCGCCCAGGAGGGCCGCGACGACCGAGGAGGCCGGAGCGGCGTGGCGGGCGAGGAAGAGGTCGCGCGGCACTTCCCAAGAGGCCACGGAGGGATGCAGGGGCAATGCTCATTGCTCGTTCCCCGCCGGGCCGGTGGCGGGGAGCGACGAGGGCGCGCGCCGTCGGGAGCCGTCCGGGCGACTCGAGCGGCGCGAGCAGCCCGACGAGCATCAGCCATGGGCGCGACGGTCGGAGAAGAGCAGGGCGACGGAAGGCGAATTCCGGCGCACCCCTACCTGGCGCGCCAAATGTCGGATTTAGGGTTCCGACAGACCCTTGAGGTTCGAACACTGGGGTGCACGCGGAGGTTTCGCTTTCTACCTACCTGTTCCTCGCCGAATCGCTAGGATCTAAACTACAAGAAGAACAACACAAGGGACACATGATTTATACTGGTTCAGGCCACCATTGTGGTGTAATACTCTACTCTAGTGTGTGGTGTGGTGGATTGCCTCTTGGGCTGATGATGAACAATACAAGGAAGAACTGCCTCGCGAGGGACTGTTCTTGTGGTCTCTCTCTTTTATCCAGCCGGATGGATTGATCGATCGATCCCCCTACCCTATGGGTGGCTAGTCCTATTTATAGGCGATGGCCCTGGGCCTCTTCCCAAATATTGAGTGAGAAGGGCGCCAACAATTGGCCAATTTGAAGGGGAACATCTAGTACACTTATCCTGACTAAAGTTGGTCCTCGCCTATCAAAGGCTCTGGTGGTGACGCCGACTTGGGCTCCACGGTGACCTCCATCCTGCCGTTGGACTGGTCTTGGTCTTGTTGCACCGAAATGGACGCCTTTGCTTGATGCTCTCGCCTGCGCTTGCTTCCCTTGCACCAAAGAGGAAAGAAGGACACTGTGCGGGCTGGCGCCTGGCTGGCACCCTTGGTCGTCATGGCTTGCGTCATGGGCACCTCGCGAGGTACCCCACCTTGAACTCTCCGCCTCCTCGTGAGCCAGTCTGACGAGGCCGTGCCTGAGGAAGCTCCTTGTCATCCGCCCTGCGAGGCTCGGCCCCTCGCGAGGGTCTTGGGCTTGTGCTGATGAAGATGGGCCATGCTGGGGCCCCTTTGAGCCACGCCGCAGGCCGCAGGCAGGCAAGTCTGGCGACCCCCGTTCCCAGAACGCCGACACACGCCATAAAATACTTACCCCTCAAGCTCAAAGGGCCAGCCCAGCATTGGCTTAAAAGCCTTCCCGAAAACACCATAGGAAGTTGGGAAGAGTTCGAGGATGCTTTTCAGGAAATTTTCAGGGGACCTATGTCCGACCTCCGGACGCAGACAATCTAAGTCATATAACTCAACAACCCGGAGAGTCAGCCCGGAAACTCTGGAACAGGTTTCTTACTAAAAAGAATCAGATAGTCAACTGTTCGGACGTCGAAGCCCTAGCAGCTTTCAAACATAGCGTTCGAGACGAATGGCTCGCCAGACACCTCAGCCAAGAAAAGCCAAGAACAATGCCCGCATTGACAAGCCTCGTGACCCACTTTTACGCAGGAGAGGATAGCTGGTTGGCAAGAAGCAGCACCAGCGACCCAAGTACATACGAAGTCAGAGATGGAAACGAGAAACCGCGCCGTAGAAAGGAACAGCGCCGGATCAAGGATAACAGCCCGAAGAGCATGGCAGTCAATGCCAGATTCAAAAGCTCTCGGCAGAATCAGAAAAAGCCGCCCCCCAAAGATAATAGGGATGAGCTATCTAACCTCAACAAAATCTTGGACAAAATATGCCAAATCCACAGTACTCCCGGGAGGCCTGCAAACCACACCCACAAAAATTGTTGGGTCTTCACACAATCCGGCAAACTCAACGCCGAACACAAGGGGCATGACATACCAAGCGAGGATGATGACGAACCCCACAAGCAGAGCACTAGAGAACAAAAGAAGTTCCCGCAAGAAGTCAAAACAGTAAATTCACTTCATGTGACAAAAGGGAAAAACAGAGTGGCGCCTATGGAGATACACGCCATACGGCCTGTCGCAGAGGAGTCCCGCCACTGGTTGTTACAACCAATCACCTTCGATCATCAGGATTACTCTAGAGGTATCCGGAACGCAGGCTGGACTGCCTTGGTCTTAGATCCGATATTGACGGACTCCACTTTACACAAGTCGTAATGGACGGCGGCAGTTATCTAAACCTGCTATATCAGGACACAATCCGCAAAATGGGGATAAACCCAACAATAATTGGCCATGGCAACACTTCCTTTCAAGGGGTCACGCCAGGCCCAGATACCCATTGTATGGGTTCCCTCTTGTTAGAAGTTATGTTCGGCTCCCCCGACAACTTCCGAAGAGAAAAGCTAACCTTCCACATCGCCCCATTCATAAGTAGATATCAAGCACTCTGGGATGCGAAGCTTTCGCCCGGTTTAACGCAATACCGCATTATGCATCACTTACACTCAAAATGCCCGGTCCACGAGGCATCATCTCATTAAAGGGAAATATCGAGCGTTCCTCGAGCGCGGACGATGGTGCGGCTGCCTTGACAGCCACACACTAAACCAGCTTTACTAGTTAGAGCACCTAAACAGGTCGTTCAAGACCCCGGACATGGCTCGACGAGTCCGGAGTAAACATACAAAGGCTTAATAGCCGCATACCCCTGTACAAGGGGCTCCGCGCGTTTACACCAAGAGACAATAAAGCTCAATTCTACCCATTTCCTGTATTATACTTTGTTTATTTTAACATAGATTTCTCGCGCAATTGTTTTCAACTAAGTTCCTCTCTTTTACACACGAACACCATGCTACACCCGTCCAGGATACGACACAACGGAGACACAGGCGCAGACGTGCAGTAGGGACCCATCTCAAGGATTCTTTTCAGATTAAGACCCTCGTAAAGCTTTTTTACTGTCTCTTGTTGATAACATCCCTCGGTTTTTGCTATAACCGAGGAGGAGGCTAGCGTCTTGGCATGTGGCCACGCCAGAATTTTGCACGTACCTGGACACCAGGGGCTTCTTACCAAGGGCCTTTGTTCAGCCCGTTTTCATAAAGACCGAATACCTTAGGGAGTGTTCGACGTCGCGAGTTTGGCCTTATATGCATCAGCTCTGAATCATGTCTTTGGTCAAATGTTGGGTTTGCCTGGCTCCTATGTTTTGCTGCCTTATGTTCCGCTCTATCGGCTAGGGCGGCACCAGGAGAACTACTGCGATTGTGCCCTGGTTCGTCCAGGCGAGCACCTTAGTAGAGAAAGCCGAAAACTGACTGTCATGATATAGCGAGATACTGGTCAACCACTCGATGACTTGCCGGAATCTTTAGGATTCCTCCGCATTAACGAAGGGCCGTTTCCCGGTCAGGCACACACGCGCCCCAAATTCGGGCGAGCGCGGTGCCCCTAGGGGCTATTCAGTAGCCCCACTGTCAAACTCCTATGGCTAAGTGAAAGTGATAAAGCATTATAGTCCGGTTTCCTAGTTCGCTGCGCTATCACCTCCTTTATAGGACAAAGATGTTGGATCAAGTGTGAAAATGCGCCTTCTCCGAACACCCCCGCATTATATGCGTGGGGGCTGAAGCCAACGACTGCCATCTTTCAGGTTATATACACATATACATTAACGGCCGCACAGGAGGTATTCTAATTATTGAAAGCACAAGTATAAAAAGCTTTTATATTCCATCAAAACATTTTTTACAATAGTACATGTTATTCGAACATAACATCCTTCGAGCACTGCGTCTCTATTAAACGAGCGCCCTGCAGAACTTCCTCAAAATAGTGCTCGGCAGGTACTCGGCTTTTGTCCAAATTCTGGGATGCAACAGCACTAGCCTTCATCTCCGCCCAGTATGTCTTGACACGGGCAAGAGCCATCTGTGCACCCTCTATGCACGCTGACCTCTTCATTGCATCAATATGCGGCACCGCACCAAGGAACTACTGCACCAAGCTAAAATAACTCTTCTGCTCGGGCCCTTTCGGCCACAGATGACTCACGACATGCTTCATGGCGAGTCTGGATAACCTGTTCAGCTCCGCCCATGCGGCCAAACGATTGGATACCGAAAGTGGGCGCTCTGGGTTGTGGAACTGCGACCAAAAAAGTTCTTCCAATTCGTGGTCATTTAGACCCCGGAAGTGTTCGGTCGCGTCCGCGACACTCGCCACCAAATCTATATAAGTGTTCGCCACACTCCACTTTGGTCCAACGGAGCATACTTAGGATCCCCGAACTTCATCCGCAGCATATAGGGCTTTCCAGCCATTATATCTCCGGCCTGACGTAGCTCCTCCTTCATAGCTCTCATGGCAGAGCGAGTGTCCTTGGCCTCGGCAGTGACCTTTTCTAGGTCCTTCTGTGCCACCCTATCTTCTTTTTCAAGAAGCTTGCAACGGTCGGCAGCATTCTTCAATTTTACAGCCATCTCAGCCATTTCCTTCTTGCTCTGACAGTGAGCAGCCTGTTCAGCTTTTAGCTCTTCAGCCGCCTTTAAGGCAGCCGCATCGCTTTTCCTGGATTGCTCCTTGGCTCGAGCAAGTTCCGCCCGAAGGTTCTCCATGGCAGTGTCACCATCTGCATTAAGCACACATGTTATAAGGTACGAGCATCAAGCTCCTCTTACCAGATGTCTTTGGAGACATTACATACCTTGTGCCTCGTCCAGCCGCTCATTGACAAGCGCGATGTCAGCATCGACCATGTCAAGTTGCCGCTTTAGCTCGGCAAATTAATTAGTCCGGCTAGCCACCGAACACCTAGCCACCTACATAGGACAGGCGACATATTATACCTGGGATTATGATCCTCTGCGCGACGTCATTTTTGACAACGCACAAAGTCTCAGGGGCTACTATCTATACAGGGCGCATTTTATATATGTGGAACTGTCAAAAGGTACATCATTTCGCGTACCTCAAAACCTGTCAGTAAACTCCTGGCGGCCTTGTACAATCTGCTTTCCGCGGATGAAATCCTTCTAATCGCCCTGTTCATCAACACACGGTGTTCATCTGAGATAGACGCTCGCCCGAGCAGATCCTTCAGCTCCTCCGACCGTGCACCGGACGGTGCCGGACTTGTCCGAAGACCTTTTTTGAAGGCCGGATTCGGAGAAACCCTCCGAGACAACACCTCGGGGTCGCCCGCCTCGCAAGACGGTACAGCTGGGGGAGGCATTCCGCTCTCCATCTTCTCCGAACGAAGATCCCATGAAGATGAGCTCTGCTGAGAAGGGTTGACATCCGAACTGCAAGGTAAAATTTTGGTTATCTTCCTCAGAAATAAAACAGGGATGTCACTCATTTTAAACCCCTCTCTTTGCTTACGGCTCATTGGAGAGCTGATCCCCTTGGGGGTGCAATGCGGCCGGGGCACCCTCCGGCGCCGGACCTCTGACGAAGATTTCTTCCCCCGCTTTGAGGCTATCGCCTCCGGGTCCTCAGAGCGGTCCTTTTCTTTCCCTGGTTAGGGGAATTCTCGATTCCTCCTTTCCTGACAGCCTCCTTCGCGGAGGCAGTAGCTTCTTGGTTCCCCTCTTCGCCTTCTTCCAAAGGCGCAATCTCCAGCATCCTGGTTAACACGGGATCCAGCGTGGTCTCAGGGAGGGGGGCCGGACACCTGATAAGCTTTGCTTTCGCTATCCGTTCCTGTTTAAAGGATAGCTCTTTTAAGGGCAGTTTTACGATAAATGTGCGGATAGCGTGTCCGGGTATAGGGCTACTTACTTGAGTATCCGGGCGATTACAGCTCAGACCTGCGTCCTCGGACAAGTCCGGACACATTGCTTAAAATGTTGGAGAGCTCGTGGTCCTTCCGGATTAAACTCCCACAGACAGAGGGGACGAGGTTTGCAGGGCAGTATGCGGCGAATCAGCATAACCTGCACCACTACGGCCAAATTGATATCTCTTTCTAGGAGATCTCGAATGCGGCCCTACAGCAAGGGCACGTCCTTGGACGGCCCCCAGTTAAGCCCTTTATTGACCCATGACGCTAGCCGTGGTGGGGGACCCGAGCGAAAAGCAGTGGCGCCACCCACGTGGTGCCCCTGGGAGCTATGATGTAAAACCACTCTCATTGCCATAAGCCAAACTCCTGTTGAAAAGAGCCCTCGGGCCATGGAGCATCGGCAATCTTTCTTATAATAGCACCTCCGCACTCAGCGTGCTGTCCCTCGATTATCTTTGGTTCTACCTTGAAGGTCTTAAGCCACAGTCCAAAGTGAGGAGTAATATGGAGGAAGGCCTCACAAACGACAATGAACGATGAGATTTGGAGGATGGATTCCGGAGCTAAGTCGTGAAATTCCAGCCCATAATAAAACATGAGCCCCCTAACGAAGGGATCAATCGGGAAGCCTAGCCCCCGAAGGAAGTGAGATGTGAACACCACGCTCTCACCGAGCTGGGGAGTGGGGATAGCCTGCCCTGGAGCAGGCAGCCTATGTGAGATTTTGCCGGTTAGATACCTGACATCTCTCAGCTTTCGCACGTCTTCTTCCATAACGGAGGAAGGCATCCACCGGCCATGGAGGTCGGAGCCAGACATTGTCAAAGGTCCGAAGCGCCTGAATCTGGAGCTTTGGGTGTTGGAACTTGAGGAGAGAGGCGGATTTGATTGGATTGAAAGAAAGGAGTCGAGCCTTGGTCTCTTTATAAAGAGGTTGAATAACAAGAGGCCTCCCCGTGACCGTTTGGGACTCACTTTCAATTAAGAAGTCGTACCAATGGCACGGTTGGGTTACCCACGCCCGTATTGATGAGAATCCCGGAATAAGGGGACACGATCTCTGCTTTGACAAGACGTGCCAACGGAACCGCCTCGCTAAACACGCTGAGGTGGGACAGTAAAACGATTCGAATAAAGGCTTGGCCGTGGAGTGATGCCACACTACGGAATACGTCAGTAGATTAGATTTGTGTAAATATTATTCTCTCTACGGTGGTATGTGGAACTTATTTTGCAGAGCCAGACACTATCCTTGTGTTCAAACATCTTCTATGAAGTATTCGGAGGAGGAACCCGCCTTGCAATGCTGAAGACAATGTGGTTGCCGGACTCGTCGTCATTGAAGCCTTGTTCAAGGGCTACTGAGGGAGTCCTGGATTAGGGGGTGTCCGGATGGCCGGACTATGACCTTTGGCCGGACTCCTGGACTATGAAGATACAAGATTGAAGACTTCGTCCCGTGTCCGGATGGGACTTTTCTTGGCGTGGAAGGCAAGCTTGGCGATACGGATATGTAGATCTCCACCCATTGTAACCAACTCTGTGTAACCCTAGCCCTCTCCGGTGTCTATATAAACCGGAGGGTTTTAGTCCGTAGGACGAACAACAATCATACCATAGGCTAGCTTCTAGGGTTTAGCCTCTCTGATCTCGTGGTAGATCTACTCTTTTACTACCCATATCATCAATATTAATCAAGCAGGAGTAGGGTTTTACCTCCATCTAGAGGGCCCGAACCTGGGTAAAAACATCGTGTCCCTTGTCTCCTGTTACCATCCGCCTAGACGCACAGTTCGGGACCCCCTACCCGAGATCTATCGGTTTTGACACCGACAACCGCCGACCCGAAAAATATTATGACAGTGTCCTAAAGGGATCTCGCCTTGTGGCGAAGCAATGTACAAAGAATGTTATCTTTGAATGAATGCATTCATTTTATCCAGTAATATGAAACAAGTTCATGTGTGCAATATAATGCTTGTTGATTTAAAATTTTACCTCATGTGTGGCCGTTTACAAAATTTGAGAGTTGGCTAGTTGTCGGCTTCTGCCCCCATGTAATTAGTACAGGGGTGTTCGCGATAAATCTAAACACTCTTTATCCAAGTTTTTGGTCCTTTAAGGAGGTGTCTAGCGCAACGAACAAGGCAATCGGACTATACAGCTTTATCACCCTCACATAGACATAGAAGTTCTATAATTTTAAATTTTGGTGTAGCCCCTGGTATTCAGAAGGCCGAACTTGGGGAGCTATACACGCCGAAATCAGACAAAGACTGATTCCTTGCATAAAGCGGAAAAAATCTTTAAGGATTTGAAACCTCTCGAAGAGTGACCAGCTCTCCCTGCATCATGACAGTCAGTTTTTGGCTTTCTCTACTGAGGTGCTCATCCGGAAGAACTGGGACACAATCACAGTAGTTCTCCCATTACTACCCTAGCCGATATAGCGGAATGTAGGGTAGCAAGCACAGGAGCTAGGCAACCCAACTATTGACCCAAGACATGATTCAGAACTGATGCATATAATGTTATAAGTTCGGGGTGCCGAACTATTAAAAGTGTTCGGACTTTCTTGTCATGTTATGGGGTACACTGAAGCCCCTGGCGAACTAAGCGTACCAGAATGTACGGGTGCGATTTGTAATAAATAAACAGACAAGGGAAAAATGAAGTAATAAGCTGACGCTACAAATTATTTTCCATTGTTATTTCATTGATAAGTCAAGGCGTATGTATACAAGTAGTGCCATGAGAAAATAGGGCTATTTGACATGCACTGACCAAGAGCGAGCTGCGTGTGCGTATGTAAAACAAGTACAAGGATCGTTAGCAGAGACCACCTAGGGATCCCTTGTACGTCAAAGATCCTTGCTTCCTTGGTGTATCTGTCCCGTGATGGGTCCGATGATCAGGTTATCAGAAGAGCCTCAAGAAGAGAAAAACCCGAAAGAAAGAAAAAGGTGAAGGTATGCCGATCCAGGGGTGGCTGAGCCGCATTGTGGACCGCGGTCTAGCTGTGCCTCCGTTTATTCCCATGGTATTTTAAGTGTGTAATTATGTACGCGTGGCACAAATTTCACCGCTTGATTGGGACTAGGACGGAGGCTGAATTGCTAGGCGAGCTCTAGACGGGCCGGACAGTCCTGTTGTAGAGTAGTTCGGACTCTCTTGACGGTGTCCGGGGGCTTTATTGCCAAATTGAGGGTCTGCCTCAAAAGGCTGCTCTGTACTTCTGCTACAAGGGCCACGGTGTGCTCCTCCGTATGGATGGAGTGCTCTGTATTTCCATTGACTGTTATAACACCGCGAGGTCCGGGCATCTTGAGCTTAAGGTAGGCATAGTGTGGCACTGCATTGAATCGAGCGAATGCGGTTCGTCCAAGCAATGCGTGATAACCACTTCGGAAGGGGACGATGTCGAAGATTAACTCCTCGCTTCGGAAATTGTCCGGGGATCCGAAGACCACTTCTAGTGTGTTGAGCCTGTACACCAGGCCTATACACCTGGTATGACACCTTTGAAGGTGGTTTTAGTGGGTTTGATCCTTGAGGGATCGATGCCCATTTTGTGCATTGTATCATGATAAAGCAGGTTCAGGCTACAGCCACAGTCCATGAGGACTCGTGTGACGTGGAATCCATCGATAATAGGGTCAAGGACTAGTGCGGCTGAGCCGCCATGACAAATACTGGTCGGATGGTCCCTGCGATCAAAGGTGATTAGACAGGAAGACTATGGGTTGAACTTTGGGGCGACTGGCTCCATCGCGTAGACGTTCCTTAGTGCGTGCTTCGGCTCCCGCTTGGGAATATGGGTGGCGTATATCATATTTACCATTTTGACTTGGGGAGGAAATTTCTTTTGTCCCCCTGTGTTCGGTGGCCTGGGCTCCTCGTCGTCATCACTATGCGACCCCTTTTCCTTGTTTTCGGTATTTAATATGCCGGCCTGTTTAAATACCCAACATTCTCTGTTAGTATGGTTGGCTAGTTTATCGGGGGTGCCGTGGATTTGACATGGACGATCGAGTATGCGGTCCAGACTGGACGGGCCCTGATTGTTTCTTTTAAATGGCTTTTTCCGTTGACCGGACTTGGAGCCACTGAATCTGGTATTGACGGTCGTGTCTTCAGCGTTATCGCCATTATTGCGATGCTTGTGTCTGTTGCTTCGGGGCTTGCCGTTGCTATCTATGGCATCTGAAGTGCCAGGATTTCTTGATGTGCTGTTCCTACGAGCCAACCAGCTATCCTCGCCCGGACAAAAGCGGGTCATGAGTGTCATAAGGGCTGCCATGGACTTCGGCTTCTCTTGGCCGAGGTGTCGGGTGACGAGTCGACGATATGGTTCTTTTTAGTTAAGAACCGAGTCCAGAACGGGCTGTTGGGTTATATGACTTAAGTCATCATCAGCCGGTTGTCGCACATAAGTGCCCTGAAAGTTGTCAAGGAATGCGTCTTCCAGGTTCTCCCAACTACCAATGGAGTTTTCCGGCAGACTATTCAGCTAGTGTCGAGCTGGTCCCTTGAGTTTTAGTGGGAGATACTTGATGGCATGGAGATCATCACCGCGGGCCATGTGGATGTGGAGAAGGAAATCTTCAATCCATACTGTGGGTTCTATTGTCCCATCATAAGGTTCGATGTTTACGGGTTTAAACCCTTCTGGGAATTCATGCTCCATTACTTCATTAGTGAAGCATAGGGGTGTACGGCGCCTCTATGCCGGGCTACATCACGACGCGGTTCAGATGAATCTGGTCTGCTATATTCGGCCTGGACGGATTTTTCTTTAGTATATCCGGCGTGCCGGTCATCGTCACGTGTTGGGGACAACCCCCATGATCCGTAGATTGATCTTGACTGTCCTGCTTTGTTTTCCAATTCATCTCGTAGGTCATGCATGTAGCACCGGTCCTTCGTGTTTCTATTTGTCCGGCGACGGGGTGCGGGCTGGTGTTCGGACTCATACATTGCTTTGTCTCGGCCACACGATGGTCGGCCAGCCGCATCCTGCGCTGGTAGTATAGGCTCTAGTGCCTCGTCCTCGAATTGAGGTAGCAACCTGCGCCTTGGGTAACTTTTGGTTGGGCGCTCGAGTCCGTATTCCTCGGCCGCCAGGACCTCAGTCCATCTATAAGTGAGTAGATCTTGATCAGCTTGAAGTTCCTGCTATTTTTTGTTCAGGCTCTTTGAAGTGGCTATAAGTCGGCGCTTGAAGCGCTCCTGCTCGACGGGATCCTCTAAATTCTTCATCGCCGAGGCTCACCTCGTCTTCAGAGAGAGGCATGTAATTGTCATCCTCCGAGTCTTCATTCATGGCTTGTTCATCGCGGCTAGCTTGCCCGTCCTCCCGTCCGGCCTATTCGAAGCTTGGCTGGGCGGGATCATTTTCGTCTTCGGCATCATCCGGAGTGCTATTATCTCTTGTGTCGGTATCGCTGTTTCTACCCTGGCATGGTTTAGAGCGGCACCACTGACATTGGCGCTTCGGCTGTTTCTCTGGAGGATTATCCTCCGTTGCATCCTTTTGATCCTCGCCATTGTTTTCTTTGGGTGTGTCCACCATATATATGTCATACGATGAGGTGTTTGTCCAGCGCCCTGTGGGCGGTGGTTCTTGTTCTTCTCCGGCATCGTCATCCATACCGTCGATGTCTTCGGAGTTCAAATCAAGCCAAGTCGGTTAAGTCATCGAAAGTGGCTATTAAGTGGGTGGTGGGTGGGTAACGAATTCCTTTGTCATCCGCTTCCCACTCAAGCCGGACATAGTTCGGCCAAGAGTCTCCTGACAAGGAGAGAGATTTTAATGAGTTTAGCACGTCGCCCAAGGGCGAGTGTTGAAATATGTCCGCGGAGCTGAACTCCAAGATCGGCGCCCAGTTAAATCCGATGGGCGCATATATGCGTGGTTCGGAGCCTATGACCGGAGACGAGTCCGAGGGTCCAATGATGCAGTCCTCATTGAAGGTTGAATCTGTGTTCGGCTCTAACGCCGTTGAGTATGCGGCTTCCGTGGCGGGGTCAATACTCCCGTCCTCGGATGGCACGATCTGCAGTGGATGTAAGGCCAGGGCAGCTACAGGTGTGATCTCCTGAACACCGTCCGATGGTAGATCTAGGTCCTGCTCATCATGGTTGTAGGTTGCACCTATCATGGGCTCGAATTCGTCGAAGATCAAGTCTTCGCGGATGTCGGTAGTTTAGTTCAGGCTTCCAAACCTGACCTGATGGCCAGGGGCGTAGCTATCGATCTGCTCCAGGTGGCAAGCGAGTTGGCCCGCAGTGCGAAGCCGCCGAATACGAAGATCTATCCGGGGAGGAAAACCTTACCATGGACCGCGTCGTTGTAGATGATTGAAGGATCCATCAAGCCTTATGGTGACGACACAGTGGAACTCTCAATGAAATCACCAATGTCGGTGTCAAAACTGGTGGATCTCGGGTAGGGGGTCCCGAACTGTGCGTCTGAGGCTTATGGTAACAGGAGGCGGGGGAGACGATGTTTACCCAGGTTCGGGCCCTATCTATGGAGGTAATACCCTATTTCCTGCTTGATTGATCTTGATGATATGAGTATTAAAGAGTTGATCTACACCGAGATCGTAGAGGCTAAACCCTAGAAGCTAGCCTATGATTATGATTGTTGTTCTCGTCCTACGGACTAAACCCTCCGGTTTATATAGACACCGGAGGGGGCTAGGGTTACACAGAGTCGGTTACAGAGAAGGTAATCTACATATCCGAATTGCCAAGCTTGCCTTCCACGCAAAGGAGAGTCCCACCCGGACACGGGACGAAGTCTTCAATCTTGTATCTTCATAGTCCAACAATCCGACATAAGCATAGTCCGGCTGTCCGAGGACCCCCTAATCTTGGACTCCTTCATGGGCGCCACCCCGCTCTTCTTCAGGGTCGCTCGGCCTGGCATCCGTGCAGCCGGGGGAGTGGCCCTGGACCTTGTGACAACCCCGGTGGAGCACGGGGACTCCACGACCATGGGCTCGGCGGTGTCGTCATCATCTGTGAGGCCGCGGAGAAGCTCGCTCTGAGATGGGGGAGAGAACTCCGTCACATCATCCATGGTCGCCTACGAGTCTTCTTCGCCCTCTTCGCCGACGTGGTCGCCGAAGGACACCAGCACCGGAGAGTCAGGGAGCTCGGGCGGCACGAGCCCCAGCTCATTGAATATAGGCATGGTGGTGACCAACGCCACCCTATAGGCACGCTAGTACATTGGGACGTAGGCCCTCGGGAGGTTCCCAAGCTCCCCCTCGAGCAGGGTGTTCATGGCATTGTCCAGCTCGTCGCTCGCCAAGCTCCCCGAGTGCAGCCGGATGCCGTCCTCTGCACATTCGAACTCCCACATGGGGCGCATGTACGCTTAGAGCGAGGCCAGGTGCTGCATTAGGAACTCCTTGACGAGCATGCCCCCTGTCAGCGCCCCAGCATCCATGTCTATGACAATCTTCCTCAGGACCGGTGCCACTCGGGGGTCGGAGAGCTTCTCGCGACCCCACCTAGCGAGCTTCTCTGGCAGCGCGGTCCGTAAGTTCAGCCGCACAGGGAGGCCCTTGGCATCCATGAAGATCCACTTGCGCCGGAAGTTCTCCACCTTCTTCCCGACCCTCATGAGCGCATTGCCCTTGTGTACTGCAGCGAAGGAGACGCAGCCGGAATGCTGGGTCGGATTATGCATCTGAAGATAGAAGATCACGACGGAGGGCCTCACGCCCACGAATGCCTCGTAGTAAAAGGCGAAGATGGACAGGAGGAGGATGGGGTTGGGCTAAAGATACAAAGCATGGACCTGGTAGTGGTCGAGGATGGCGGTGAAGAACCTGTAGAGAGCCGGGACGAGCCCGGCGAAGACGCTGTGGGGGGAGAAGGGATAAACCATCCACGCCAAGGTCCTCTGCTCGCAGGAGCCAGCCAGGAGGATCGTCTTGCCCCACTCGTTGCCATCACCCGCCGTTAGCGGGAGTGCGGTGGCGAGGTGCTTCTCCTTGGTAATCGAGGATGTATCGAGGGCTGGCGTTGGAGAGGAGGAGGAACTCATGGTCGGTGCGGAAGGTTTTGCTTTCCTAGATGCCATTCACGGAATCTTAGAGGAAGAGGTGTAGAAGGGAGGATGAGCTCGACTAGATCTCGAGGTGCTCTCGGCAGGAAGAAAGGGGATCTGGAGCAAGGCAAAGAGAAGACGATGATGGCGCGGTAGCGAGCGCCAATATTTTGTCAGCCTGGGCAGTTGCCGAGGTAGCGTGGGGAAGTGGAGACGCCCACGTCCCATCAGGCGCCACACATAAGCCTAGACCGCAGGCGATTGGGCTCCGTGGCGCTCTGCCCTTTCCCTTTGGCTTCGCCTCAAAGCCAAGTCCGAGTGCGGCTTGGACCCGAGGGCTACTGTCAATGTTCTGGGAACAAGGGTACCCAAACTTTCCAGCCTACGGCCCATGGCGTGGCTCCATCGACGGCCTGGTATGGCCCATCTACATCATCGCCAAGACAAGACCCTCGCAAGGGGCCAAGCCTTGCAAGGGAAACGACACCAAGGCCTCCTGAGGGAGCGGCCTCCCTAGGCTGCTCCTGAGGAGCGGAGATTCCTATGCAAGTGGCCAACCTCATGAGGTTGCGGTGACACAAGCCATGACGACCAAGGCCAGGCGGGCGCCAGCGGGTGCAGAGAAGACAATTTCCTCTTCGGTGCTAAGGAGGCAAGTGCGGGCATGGGTTCCCAAGGAATCAGGCAAAGGTTTCCACTCCGGTGAAACGAGACCAAGACCGCCAGGACGACAGGACGGATGTCAACACTGAGCCCACCACGGCGTCATGACCAGAAGCTTTGCAGGAGAAGACCACATTTTGTCAACATAAGATTTACTACTTGTCCCCTTTCAAATTGGCCATTGTGGAATCCCTTCCCGCCTACATTTTGGGGGAAGAGGACCGAGGCCACTATAAGTATAGGTTAGCCACCACCATAGAAGGGGATTCGATCGGCATCTAGATCGCCCGAACCCCACGACTCACCAGAGCAGACCTCACGAGGTTGTTCACCCTTGTACTTCTTCATCCTCAGCCCCATGCGAGGATAATCCACCACAAAGCAAGAGTAGGGTCTTACACCGCAAGGTGGCCCGAACCTGGGTAAACTCTCATGTTCATCTCCTTTCGTGTTCATCGAGCTAGGCCATGGGCGACGGGTCAGTTGGCTGGAGAAGTTGAGTTCTTCGCACACGCCCCAGAGTTCGAACCTTTATTGGGTCTACGGAGCCCTGAATCTGACAAAATCCCTATGCATAGGAAGTATCTTAGACTTAAATGTGTTTTTCACATGCTACATGATGCTCTCTTCGTGTTTCAATTGATATCTTTCATGTGAGCATCGTTGAAATCTCAAGCCTATCTTAATGTCTATAAATAAAGAGCTTGTTGGAGGACAACCCAATAGTTTATTTTCTGCTTTTTAATAAACACACAATTATGCAACTGTTATGATTATGTTTTAGTGTTTTAGTTAGTGTTTGTGCCAAGTAAAGCCTTTAGGATTATGTTGGATGATAGTTGATTTGATCCTGTTGAAAACAGAAACTTTTGTGCCCAGTTCAGGAATTTTGAAGATTCGTAGAAATGTGCTTTTGCTTTGAATTTTTTAAACATTGTTGATATAAAAACTTCCCATGTTGTCCTAATTTTTCAGAATTTTTGGAGTTACAAAAGTATAGTCAATATTCAAATTGCTACAGAATGTTCTCTTTTTGACATATTCTGTTTTTGTTGCATTGTGTGCTTATTCTGATGAATATATGGATTGTATTGGGGGGTATGAGCCATGGTAAAGTTAGAATACAGTTGGTATTATGAAATAATAAAATATGAATGGGTTTGCAACAGTACTTAGAGTGGGGATTTTTTATCATACTAACCGATCTCAAAAAGATTTTTGTTAAGTTTAGTGTGATTGAAGTTCTTAGGTTTTGGTGAGATCACGATGGATGAACGAATAAGGAGTGAAAAGATCCTAAGCTTGAAGGAAATATGTCCTAGAGGCAATAATAAAGTTGTTATTTTATATTTCCTTATTCATGATAAATTTTTATTATTCATGCTAGAATTGTATTAACCGGAAACTTGATACATGTGTGAATACATAGACAAAACACCGTATCCCTAGTATGCCTCTACTTGACTAGCTCGTTGATCAAAGATGGTTAAGTTTCCTAGCCAAGGACATGTGTTGTCATTTGATGAAGGGGATCACATCATTAGGAGAATGATGTGATGGACAAGACCCATCAGTTAGCTTAGCATAATAATCGTTCAGTTTTATTGCAACTTCTTTCTTCCTTCCAATACATATTCCTCCGACTATGAGATTATGCAACTCCCGGACACCGGAGGAATGCCTTGTGCGAATATCAAATGTCACAACGTAACTGGGTGATTATAAAGATGCTCTACAGGTATCTCCGAAGGTGTTTGTTGGGTTGGCATAGATTGAGATTAGGATTTGTCACTACGAGTATCGGAGAGGTATCTCTGGGCCCTCTCATGTCACGCCCAATATGCGATACTATCCTAAAGAGACTCGAAGGTCCCACCAAGGATAGAACCACATATTGAAACGCTTTTGCAAGGTGGATATCATTACATCAACATTACATAATAGATGGGGATACAAATAAAACGCATACAATGCCACATGAATACAACAATATATCATACACGATATCAACATCCGACTACGGATGAAACACAAACAGAAGCTCAAACGACATCCACCCTGCTAGCCCACGCTGCCGACCTGGAACCTATCCCCTGATCAAAGAAGAAGCAGAAGAAGTTCTCAACGCAAACAAGCATCGCTCTCGCGTCATGATCATCGCATAACCTGTACCTGCAACTGTTGCTGTAGTAATCTGTGAGCCACAAGGACTCAGCAATCCCATTACCATGGGTATCAAGACTAGCAAAGCTTAATGGAAAAGGAAGGGGTAAAGTGGTGAGGTTGCAGCAGTGACTAAGCATATATGGTGGGTAACATACGCAAATAAGAGCGAGAAGAGAGCAAAGGAACGGTTGTGAAGCTAGCAATGATCAAGAAGTGATCCTGAACTCCTACTTACGTCAAACATAACCAAAAACCGTGTTCACTTCCCGGAATCCGCCGAAAAGACACCAACACGGCTACTCACACGGTTGATGCGTTTTATTTCGGATCTGGTGTCAAGTTATCTACAACCGGACATTAACAAATTCCCATCTGCCTATAACCGCAGGCACGGCTTTCGAAAGATTATACCCTGCAGGGGTGTCCCAACTTAGC
The DNA here is from genome assembly GCF_002162155.2 of Triticum dicoccoides. NCBI lineage: Eukaryota > Viridiplantae > Streptophyta > Magnoliopsida > Poales > Poaceae > Triticum > Triticum dicoccoides. Next base: position 582,153,903 of record NC_041387.1, read on the forward strand.
CCATGATAAGCTCTCGCGATCAACGAAGGATATACATTCTCCCAGGAAGATCCGATCAGACTCGGAATCCCGGTTTACAAGACATTTCGACAATGGTAAAACAAGACCAGCAAAGCCGCCCGATGCGCCGACAATCCCGATAGGAGCTGCACATATCTCGTTCTCAGGGCAACACCGGATGTGACTAGCTACGAGTAAAACCAACCCTCAAGTTGCCCCGAGGTGGCCCCGCAGGCAGCTCAGTTCGGACCAACACTTAGACAAGCACTGGCCCGGGGGGGGGGCTAAAATAAAGATGACCCTCGGGCTCCGGAAACCAAAGGGAAAAAGGGGTAGGTGAGGCAAATGGTAAAACCAATGTTGGGCCTTGCTGGAGGAGTTTTATTCAAAGCGAACTGTCGTGGGGGTCCAATAAATCACCCAACCGCGTAAGGAACGCAAAATCCGGGAACATAACACCGGTATGACGAAAACTAGGGCGGCAAGAGTGGAACAAAACACCAGGCATAAGGCCGAGTCTTCCACCCTTTACCAAGTATATAGATGCATTAATAATATAAGAGATATTGTGATATCCCAACCAAAATCATGTCCACCATGGAGAAATCTTCAACTTCACCTGCAATTAGCAACGCTATAAGAGGGGCTGAGCAAAAGCAGTAACATAGCCAAACAACGGTTTGCATAGGAAAGGTGCCAAAGGTTAGAGGTTCATGGCAATTAAGGAGGCCTGAAGAACAGGTGATAGGTAGCATAGCATAGCGATATAACGAAACAACTAGCATAGCAATGATAGTAGTGAGATCCAGGGTAGCGGTCATCTTGCCTGAAATCCCGCTAGGAAGAAGAACGAGTCCATGAAGAAGATGAACGGGCGTAGTCGAACATATCCTCACAATCGCAAAGTTACCGAAACTATCAGGAAGAAGCAATACCGGAAAGAAGCAAACAACATGGTAAACAACCATCACAAAACATAATCATGGCATGGTGCACAATCAAGTATGATGCATGTCCGGTTTAATGAGGCATGGCATGGCAAAATGCAACAAACAATACTACAAGTTAAGTGGAGCTCAATATGCAGCGAGTTGCATATTGACGAAACACCACATCTGAGTTATTTAGTTCGCTCTCGTTTAGGTACACAACAATATTAAATGTTGTTAAACATGGCAAGAGGTGAAACATAATTAAACTACCTATCTAGGCAAGTTTAAGTGAGGCCGGAAACAAACAACAACAATTCCGGAAAATCCCCATATGCATATTTTAGATTCGGTACTGTTCTGCCCTAAACCTTATTTTAGAGTTGTTAAACAGGAAAATAAAGTCCACCATGTTAAACTAGGCATTTTTCCACCCCATTTACATATAAAGTTTAATTAATTTGGAGCTACGGTTATTTAGTTATGAAATAAATCATATTAACATGGCATATGCAAATTTAAACAAACAGCAAGTTAAACATTTTTTAACATGGATGAAAGTGGCATATTATTAATCTACACAAAATTCTAAGCATTTTATATGTTTAAATTATTTACATGTGATGCACGGTTTGTGAGTTATTAAATGTATGATGCATGAGGGTTTTTCTGCAAATCTGTAATAGTTTGGATAAATAGACAAATTCGCAGATCTGGGAAAACAACACTGGGCCAAATCCGGGTAGCCCAACAGTGCACAGGCGGGCTCGGGTTGCTCACCCATGGGCTTTAGGCCCGGATCTGCTGGGCTGGATGGCTGAAGGGGCGCGGCTGGGCCTTGCGCGAGATGCGGCCCAGGCGCGGTCGCGGAGGAGGCTGGGCCTTGGAGGCCGCTGGCCCAGGCGCTGGAGTGGATCTGGCTGCGGCAGGCTGGATCGAATGAGGGAGGGGACGAGGTCAACACGCTCGGGGCACTGACCCCATCGATGCAGGCGCGCGGCTGGAGACGAACAGGGCCGCCTACAGGGGAAGCAGGGCTCGAAGAAGGTCGGCTTGGCGTCCATGGCAGCAGGGGACTCGGGAGCGGTGGCGGACTTGGCGCGATTGCTGGGTCCGCGGAGGAGCAGGTGGCCCACGCAGCAGGACGACGCGTCCACGGCGCGGGCGAGCGGGCGAGGCGGCGGAACCGAGGGACCGGCCGGAACTGAACTGAGACGGCGGAATCCGACGGAGGGGCCGGATCTTGGGCGCGGAGGTGAGGATCCGTGGAAGCAGAGCTCCATTCAGCGGCCATGGCGGGGCTTCCGTTGCTCCTGCACTTGGCGAGAGAGAGGCCGGGGCATGCTCCTGTCGTCCTGAAGAAACAAGACAGAGGCCGCGAGGTTAGTGAGAGAGAAGAAACAGGGGAAGGAGAGAGGCGACGGGGAGCTACACAAGGGCCTGCCTTGGAGCACTGATGCCCGTGAGGACGAGGATCAGGGAGGCAGGAGGCTTCGGGCGCCGGGCATCCACGAGCTCGGGTCGATTTGGATCGGGAGGATCCCGAGGGCGAAGGGAGTTGGTCGGGGCTGCAGTTGGTGGGGATGGATCCCGAGGGGAAGAAATAGAGCGGGGGCGGCTGGATGGGACAGATGGGACAAGAGGCCTAAAAACTAGGGTTTGGACTGATGTATATATATATACGACAGGTGGATTAGGTAAGGGGCTATTTGGGCTCTCCGATCAAAATCGAACGGTCGAGAAATATAGCTTAGGAGAGTCCGACAAAGAAAACGGTGATGTTTTATAGATGTTGGGGATGATCCGGATCCATCGGTAACGACAGACCGGTTCGGGTTCGGGTAAGTTTCGGACACGCACACGAGGGTGCTACGAGCTGGCAAGAGAGGTTAGGTGGTCACGGTCAAGAGGGAAGCGAAAACTCGATTGGCCTCGAAACGGTCAATGAAAGCAAGGGGGGACGCGACAACTACGAACGGGTGCAAGCTTTATGAAAACAATGACGACAATGAGTGCCGATGCAATGCGGATGATGCCATGATGAATGCAACAAACAAAACAAATCACACGACGAAACTCGGAGAAGTTGGAAGTCTTCTGGAGCGTCGGTCTCGGGGTGTTACAACACTCCACCACTACAAGAGGATCTCGTCCCGAGATCTAGGATGGCACCGGAGAGAAATGGAAGAGGAAGAGAAGAGGTAAACTAAGTTGCTTCTTCGACAAATGAGTGAAACCAAAGAACTTTGGGAGGTTGAAAAGTGGAGAGAAAGAGTACAATAGAGATGAATGAGATTGCAACAGTCCGTTAGAAAAGAGGAAACAAGGAACATTACGAGAACTTGAAGGTTGCAAAGACATGAATCAAGAGTTTAATGTACAAGATAGAATTAAACCACTCCGGTTAAAACAAGATGAGAGAGGAAGAATACGGGCAGCACTCCGGTAGAAAAAGAAGAAGAAAAGTTGATAAGCTGAAAAGATATTGAAAAGATGATACAACACTCCGGTTGTACATGGAGGGAATATAATTTGAACTTGGCAAAATGAAACCACTTGGATGAGACTCCGGCTAAAAGAGGAATGATAGACACAACACTCCGGTTAAATGGATAAGCATGGAAAGAACATGATCCTCAATTCGAGATGATGAGTGAAGAGAGCAACATCACAATGCCTCCGGAAGAAAGAATAGAAGATAGATCATTGGAATAACAGAATGGAGAAGAAAATGCCAACTTCTGCCACAAATGAGCTTGGAAAGCATCCTTGCAAAGAAGAATTGAACGGAGTTGTTGCAAAATCAACAACGAAAAGAATAAGCTTGTAGTGGGCTTATGGAAACATCTCAACACTTGAGGTGAAATTCTTCCACCAACGAAAAACAATTGCTTGCTTGAGATCAATGAAGAGATGAAAACTTCTCTCGCCGAGAGGATAAGAGAAAACTTGGATCATTGATAAGCACCACAATAACAACAGTGCTTAGGGAAGGCTTTAGGTGATAAATAACCCAAGATAACTCCAACAAAGAAATTGCTGGGTTGAAAGGATCTCATGATCGAAGAGAAAAATGATGGTTTTTAAAATATATCATTCTTGACAACATATGAATCAAGAAACATGAAGTAAATTGTCAAGAGTGACATAACACCACCTCAAAAGATAATATAGAAGGAATTGCACTTCAGAATGCAAGATGAAGAATACTTGAGCTCCTCAAAACAAAACATGTGTTGAGAACCATGTTTATTTTAGAGTGTAGCTTGGCGGATCATCACCTCGAGAGAAGACTTGAAGAACAATTTGAGATTGAAAGGAATCCTTGACGAACCATCATGTAGAGCCTCCATGAAGAACTCCGATAATAAAAGAATGATAGAAAGAAAGAGAAGTTGAAAGAACAAGGTGAGCCTTGTGATGATTTAGAAGGAGCTTCGCGATGAGATAATGCGGAAAACTTGGAACTCCGGAAAAAGAAAAAGATGAAAAACTAGAACCGAGAATTACTTCATCATGAACAATCTCCAGAAGAAAAGGATTGAATCACCTCGAGGAAATAAGAGTAAGATTTATTGTATGCTTATCCTTCATCAAATTAAATTGATGACAAGCACTGGATTTGGCATAGTACTTATTCTCGTAGAAAGGATTAAGAGGGATATAGCGCAAACTTGAGAAGGTATTGATGCAACCACCGGTGGGATTGGAAACAACGAATGAATTGATATGATAACAAAGGAAGTGAAATCTTGAACGAACCACCGTAAGAATTGAAAATGAATGTAGCAAAGGCAAAATTCACCTGGAAGAATTGGAAAACAAATGAAGATACTTGAGGGGATTTAGATACATGAGAACGAAGAGAACATGAACTGATTAGAGGATATTTGAACGATTCACTGGTAAGATTTGGAGAATGATAATTACACATTGAGAGTGAAGAATTATGACATGATGGCCTTCGGAGGAAAGAAATGGAAAACAACTCATGAAATGCTCCGGATGGTAAGAAAAGAATTGTCACAATCAAAAACAATTATGAGGATGGCATAAAGCTAGAACCATGAATCTTCAAGAGAATGGACCAAGATTTAGAGGAAAAACTCTTCTTCGATCTTCAACTGACGACGAGAAACACCACAAAAATTGCTGAGATACTCCGGAATAATGACAAGCGAAGAGGTTGAGCCAACAATAAAAATGATTTGAAATCGATCTTGGAGAAGGCATGTGACTGATGAAATCCATTCTTACGTCACACTTTGAAAAGAATTGAGAATGGCTCCGGAAAATTAGAAGAGTCAGGTAAGATCCTGGGAAAAGACCTGTGGGTTAGGGCCCACTAAAAGATACACCGTTGAACGATTGATTGAAAAGAGGGATTGCACCGGTTGAGCTAAATGACTTGAATGAGATAACAATCTCCAAATATCTTGAACGGATTAAGAATGGAAACACACGTCTTCTGAGATATCTTGAGCACTCCAGAACAAATGAATAGCGAAAAGTGAAAGATTAAGAGGTGCACCGGCATTAAAAAGCATTTGACATGATGAAAAGAATATGATCAACACCGAAAGCATGAATTAGATCCACCGGAGAAGAAAAAGAACGAAGGATGATGAACTTGAAACTGTTGAGCATCTTCATGGGAAATCACCGGATAAGAACATTGAAAGAAAAGAATGAAGAGACTTCACATCAATAAGATGGATACTTGATTAAGATATCTGAGTCCTTGAAGAAAAGGGTGGGAGGGTGGGGGAAAACAAAGACAACTTGGGATGAACGAAACAAACACCATTGAGAAAACTTAGAGTTGATCTTGCGGATGTTGAAAATGATCGGATCCACATGAAGAGAAGCACACCGGTTGGAAAAGAGTTGACATGACAACCTCAATGATCAAAAGGATTAGTACTCCCATAGAAATATGAGAACACCGCTTGAAAGGTATGGAATCAACACTTGACTTCGAAGCAACTCGAATACCACAACTAAAGCAAACAAAGGATTTGGCTTGCAGAATAAGCCGGAACAAATACATATGATAGAGATTTACCCAATCCCATATCATGCATCTGTCGGAAAGATATTCTAGGAGCTACTTGAATTCCCACCTATAAAACTCCAAAAACTTCCTGGTTATGCAATCTGGTGTTGGGGATACAGGGGAAGCAATATATCTCACCCAAACTAACAATCCCTACATCCAGCTGTATCCATCCGTCAACACATAACCAAGAAAACTCCGGAAATCGTGTACCTCAACCTTTGAAAAGCATCCGTTATACGAGTTATGGCAATACTCCCGAACTCCCCAGTACTGGGTGACATCGAGGTTATCTCACCAACAACTGCATAAAAGAGATTTTCGATGTCGGCAAAACTCAGGTATTCCAGAACTGCAACGATAAAATTTTGACGACAACACCTCGGAGCTCAACTCCCCGGGTCAATGCCACATAATAGACAGGAGGCACCAAGAACAATGTTCTTGTCACAAAACCATCGGAACGATTCCAACATACCCGCGTGATCCTAAATTTTTTTTAGTGAAATTTGAGGAGAGGAAAGACAAAACATCTACGTCAGGAGACCTCACCAGAGCGACGAAGGGGGCTGAGGAGTAAAAAGAATCCTACTCTCCGATATATATAATCCTAAGACTCAAAATAGTTTTCTTCTAGACTCAACAACGGCCAACAATCAAGGGGGCTCCTATGGTCGATCGAGGCTCTGATACCAACTTGTCACGCCCAATATGCGATACTATCCTAAAGAGACTCGAACGTCCCACCAAGGATAGAACCGCATATTGAAACGCTTTTGCAAGGTGGATATCATTACATCAACATTACATAATAGATGGGGATACATATAAAAGGCATACAATGCCACACGAATACAACAATATATCATACACGATATCAACATCCGACTACGGATGAAACACAAACAGAAGCTCAAACGACATCCACCCTGCTAGCCCAGGCTGCTGACCTGGAACCTATCCCCTGATCGAAGAAGAAGCAGAAGAAGATCTCAACGCAAACAAGCATCGCTCTCGCGTCATGATCATCGCATAACCTGTACCTGCAACTGTTGTTGTAGTAATCTGTGAGCCCCGAGGACTCAGCAATCCCATTACTATGGGTATCAAGACTAGCAAAGCTTAATGGGAAAGGAAGGGGTAAAGTGGTGAGGTTGCAGCAGCGACTAAGCATATATGGTGGGTAACATACGCAAATAAGAGCGAGAAGAGAGCAAAGGAACGGTCGTGAAGCTAGCAATGATCAAGAAGTGATCCTAAACTCCTACTTATGTCAAACATAACCCAAAACCGTGTTCACTTCCCGGACTCCGCCGAAAAGAGACCATCACGGCTACTCACACGGTTGATGTGTTTTAATTCGGATCTGGTGTCAAGTTATCTACAAGCGGATATTAACAAATTCCCATCTGCCTATAACCGCAGGCACGGCTTTCGAAAGATTATACCCTATAGGGGTGTCCCAACTTAGCCCATGATAAGCTCTCGCGATCAACGAAGGATATACCTTCTCCCAGGAAGACCCGATCAGACTCGAAATCCCAGTTTACAAGACATTTCGACAATGGTAAAACAAGACCAGCAAAGCCGCCCGATGCGCCGACAATCCCGATAGGAGCTGCACATATATCGTTCTCAGGGAAACACCGGACGAGACTAGCTATGAGTAAAACCAACCCTCAAGTTGCCCCGAGGTGGCCCCGCAAGCAGCTCAGTTCGGACCAACACTTAGACAAGCACTGGCCCGGGGGGGGCTAAAATAAAGATGACCCTCGGGCTCCGAAAACCCAAGGGAAAAGGGGTAGGTGAGGCAAATGGTAAAACCAATGTTGGGCCTTGCTGGAGGAGTTTTATTCAAAGTGAACTGTCAAGGGGGTCCCATAAATCACCCAACCGCGTAAGGAACGCAAAATCCGGGAACATAACACCGGTATGACGGAAACTAGGGCGGCAAGAGTGGAACAAAACACCATGCATAAGGCCGAGTCTTCCACCCTTTACCAAGTATATAGATGCATTAATAATATAAGAGATATTGTGATATCCCAACCAAAATCCTGTCCACCATGGAGAAATCTTCAACTTCACCTGCAACTAGCAACGCTATAAGAGGGGCTGAGCAAACGCGGTAACATAGCCAAACAACGGTTTGCATAGGAAAGGTGTCAAAGGTTAGAGGTTCATGGCAATTAAGGAGGCTTGAAGAATAGGTGATAGGTAGCGCAGCATAGCGATAGAACGAAACAACTAGCATATCAATGATAGTAGTGAGATCCAGGGTAGTGGTCATCTTGCCTGAAATCCCGCTAGGAAGAAGAACGAGTCCATGAAGAAGATGAACGGGCGTAGTCGAACAAATCCTCACAATCGCAACGTTACCGGAACTATCAAGAAGAAGCAATACCGGAAAGAAGCAAACAACATGGTAAACAACCATCACAAAACATAATCATGGCATGATGCACAATCAAGTATGATGCATGTCCGGTTTAATGAGGCATGGCATGGCAAAATGCAACAAACAATACTACAAGTTAAGTGGAGCTCAATATGCAACGAGTTGCATATTGACGAAACACCACATCTGAGTTATTTAGTTCGCTCTTGTTTAGGTACACAACAATATTAAATGTTGCTAAACATGGCAAGAGGTGAAACATAATTAAACTACCTATCTAGGCAAGTTTAAGTGAGGCCGGAAACAACAAACAACAATTCCGGAAAATCCCCATATGCATATTTTAGATTCGGTACTGTTCTGCCCTAAACCATATTTTAGTTGTTAAACAGGAAAATAAAGTCCACCATGTTAAACTAGGCATTTTTCCACCCAATTTACATATAAAGTTTAATTAATTTGGAGCTACGGTTATTTAGTTATGAAATAAATCATATTAACATGGCATATGCAAATTTAAACAAACAGCAAGTTAAACATTTTTTAAGATGGTTGAAAGTGGCATATTATTAATCTACACAAAATTCTAAGAATTTTACATGTTTAAATTATTTACATGTGATGCACGGTTTGTGAGTTATTAAATGTATGATGCATGAGGGTTTTTCTGCAAATCTGTAATACTCTGGATAAATAGAAAAATTTGCAGATCTGGGAAAAAACAACACTGGGCCAAATCCGGGTAGCCCAACAGTGCACAGGGGGGCTCGGGTTGCTGACCCGTGGGCTTTAGGCCCGGATCTGCTGGGCTGGATGGCTGAAGGGGCGCGGCTGGGCCTTGCGCGAGATGCGGCCCAGGCGCGGTCGCGGAGGAGGCTGGGCCTCGGAGGCCGCTGGCCCAGGCGCTGGAGTGGATCTGGCTGCGGCAGGCTGGATCGAACGAGGGAGGGGACGCGGTCAATGCGCTCGGGGCGCTGACCCCATCGATGCAGGTGCGCGGCTGGAGACGAACAGGGTCGCCTACAGGGGAAGCAGGGCTCGAAGAAGGTCGGCTGGCGTCCATGGCAGCAGGGAACTCAGGAACAGCGGCGGACTTGGTGCGATTGCTGGGTCCGCGGAGGAGCAGGTGGCCCACGCAGCAGGACGACGCGTCCATGGCGCGGGCGAGCGGGCGAGGCGGCGGAACCGAGGGACCGGCCGGAACTGAACTGAGACGGTGGAATCCGACAGAGGGGCCGGATCTTGGGCGCGGAGGCGAGGATCCATGGAAGCAGAGCTCCATTCAGCGGCCATGGCGGGGCTTCCGTTGCTCCTGCACCTGGCGAGAGAGAGGCCGGGGCATGCTCCTGTCATCCTGAAGAAAAAAGACAGAGGCCGCGAGGTGAGGGAGAGAGAAGAAACAGGGGAAGGAGAGAGGTGACAGGGAGCTGCACAAGGGCCTGCCTTGGAGCACTAATGCCCGGGAGGACGAGGGTCAGGGAGGCAGGAGGCTTCGGGCGCCGGGCATCCACGAGCTCGGGTCAATTTGGATCGGGAGGATCCCGAGGGCGAAGGGAGTTGGTCAGGGCTGCGGTTGGTGGGGATGGATCCCGAGGGGAAGAAATAGAGCGGGGGCGGCTGGATGGGACAGATGGGACAAGAGGCCTAAAAATTAGGGTTTGAACTAATGTATATATATATAAGTTAGGTGGATTAGGTAAGGGGCTATTTGGGCTCTCCGATCAAAATCGAACGGTCGAGAAATATAGCTTAGGAGAGTCCAACAAAGAAAACGGTGATGTTTTATAGATGTTTGGGGATGATCCGGATCCATCGGTAACGACAGACCGGTTCGGGTTCGGGTAAGTTTCGGACACGCACATGAGGGTGCTGCGAGCTGGCAAGAGAGGTTAGGTGGTCACGGTCAAGAGGGAAGCGAAAACTCGATTGGCCTCGGAACGGTCAATGAAAGCAAGGGGGACGCGGCAACTACGAACGGGTGCAAGCTTTATGAAAACAATGACGACAACGAGTGTCAATGCAATGCGGATGATGCCATGATGAATGCAACAAACAAAACAAATCACACGACGAAACTCGGAGTAGTTGGAAGTCTTCTGGAGCGTCGGTCTCGGGGCGTTACATCTCGGTAATGCACATCATATGAAGCCTTGCAAGCAATGTGACTAATGAGTTAGTTGCACGATGATGCCTTACAGAACGAGTGGAGAGACTTTGCGGTAACGAGATTGAACTAGGTATGAAGATACCGACGATCAAATCTCGGGCAAGTAACATACCGATGACAAAGGGAATAACGTATGTTGACATTGTGGTTCGACCGATAAAGATCTTCATAGAGTATGTGGGAACAATATGAGCATCCAAGTTACACTATTGGTTATTGATCGGAGAGGTGTCTCGATCATGTCTACATAGTTCTCGAACCCGTAGGGTCCGTGCACGTAACATTCGATGACGATATGTATTATATGAGTTATGTGTTTTGGTGACCGAAGGTTGTTCGGAGTCCTGGATGAGATCACGGACATGACGAGGAGTCTCAAAATGGCCGGGACATAAAGATTGATATATTGTAAGGTAGTATTCATGTTGGAAATATGCCCTAGAGGCAATAATAAAATGGTTATTATTATATTTCCTAGTTCATGATAATTGTCTATTATTCATGCTATAATTGTATTAACCGGAAACTGTAATACATGTGTGAATACATAGACCACAACATGTCCCTAGTAAGCCTCTAGTTGACTAGCTCGTTGATCAATAGATGGTTGTTGTTTCCTGACCATGGACATTGGATGTCGTTGATAACGGGATCACATCATTAGGAGAATGATGTGATGGACAAGACCCAATCCTAAGCATAACACAAGATCGCGTAGTTCGTTTGCTAGAGCTTTTCTAATGTCAAGTATCATTTCCTTAGACCATGAGATTGTGCAACTCCCGGATACTGTAGGAATGCTTTGGGTGTATCAAATGCCACAACGTAACTGGATGGCTATACAGGTGCACTACAGGTATCTCCGAAAGTGTCTGTTGGGTTGGCACGAATAGAGACTAGGATTTGTCACTTCGTATGACGGAGAGGTATCTTTGGGCCCACTCACTAATGCATCATCATAATGAGCTCAATGTGTCTAATGAGTTAGCCACGGGATCATGCATTATGGAACGAGTAAACAGACTTGCCGGTAACGAGGGTGAATGAGGTATGGGGATACCGATGATTGAATCTCGGGCAAGTAACATACCGATAGACAAAGGGAATTGTATACGGGATTGATTGAATCCCCGACATCTTGGTTCATCCGATGAGATCATCGTGCAACATGTGGGAGCCAATATGGGTATCCAGATCCTGCTATTGGTTATTGGCCAGAGAGGTGTCTTGGTCATCTCTGCATGGTTCCCGAACCCGTAGGGTCTACACACTTAAGGTTCGGTGACGCTAGAGTTGTTATGGGAAATAGTATGTGCTTACCGAAGGTTGTTTGGAATCCCGAATGAGATCCCGGACATGAAGAGGAGCTCCGGAATAGTTCGGAGGTGAAGATCGGTATATTGGACAAAGGGTATTGGAGTCCGGAATTGTTCCGGGGGTACCAGGTGATGACCAGCGTGTCCGAAAGGGGTTTCGGAGGCCCCGACAAGCGTTGGGGGGCCTTATGGGCCAATGGGAGGGGCACATCAGCCCACTAAGGAGCTGAGCGCCCCTCCCACGCCATCTCACATAACCTGGAGAGGTGGGGGCACCGCCCCTAGGGCAGCCGCCCCTCCCGGCTTGGGGGGCAAGTTTCCTATGGGGTGGGGGCGCCCAAACCCATCTAGGGTTTCCCCTGGCCGCCGCCCCCTCCTCTAGATCCATCTAGAGGGGCCGGCCCCCTCTCCCCTTCCCCCTATATATAGTGAGGGGGTGGGAGGGCAGCCACACCCTTCCCTTGGCGCAGCCCCTCCCTCCTCATACATCTCATCCTCCTCCGTAGTGCTTGGCGAAGCCCTGCTGGAGAACCATGAGCTCCACCACCACCACGCCGTCGTGTTGCCGGAGCTCTCCCTCAACTTCTCCTCTCCCCTTGCTGGATCAAGAAGGAGGATACATCTCTGGGTTGTACGTGTGTTGAACGCGGAGGCGCCGTTCGTTAGGCGCTAGATTGGATCTTCCGCGATTTGAATCGCCGCGAGTACGACTCCATCGTCCGCATTCTTGTAATGCTTCCGCTTAGCGATCTTCAAAGGTATGAAGATGCACTCCCTCTCTCTCTCTCCTTGCTAGAATCTCCTAGATTGATCTTGGTGCTACGTAGGAAAATTTTGAATTATTGCTAGGTTCCCCAACAATTCGGACACCGGAAGGGTTCTGGAATGTATCGGGTACATATCAGAGTACCGGAGGGGTTACCATAACCCCCCGAGGAAAGATATGGGCCATATGGGCCATATGAGGGAGGCAAACCAGCCCACATAGGTGTGGCGCCCCCTCCCCCCAAGTGAGGAGTCCAAATTGTACTAGGGGAGGGGGCGGCGCCCCCCTTTCCTTCTCCTTCTCCTACTCCTTCCCCCTTTCCCCTCCGGTAAAAGGAAAGGGGGGGCGAATCCCACTTGGCTCCAACTTGGGCGCGCCTAGGACCGGTCTCCTCTCCTTCTCTCCTTTATATACGGGGGGCCCTTAGAAGACACACCAATTGCTCTAAGCCGTGTGCGGCGCCCCCCTCCACAGTTTACGCCTCTGGTCAAATTCTCGTGGTGCTTAGGCAAAGCCCTGCGCGGATCACATCACCATCACCGTCACCACGCCGTCATGCTGACAGAACTCATCTACTCATTCGACCCTCTGCTAGATCAAGAGCTCGAGGGATGTCATCGCGTTGAACATGTGCAGAACTTAGAGGTGCCATATGTTTGGTACTTGATCGGTCGGAACAAGAAGACGTTCGACTACATCAACTGCGTTAAGCAAACGCTTCCGCTTTCGGTCTACAAGGGTACATGGACACACGCTCCCCCTCTCATTGATATTCATCTCCTAGATAGATCTTGTGTGAGCATAGGAACTTTTTTTAAATTGCATGCTATGTTTCCCAACAGTGGCATCCAAGCCAGGTCTATGCGTAGATGATATGCACGAGTAGAACACAAAGAGTTGTGGGTGGTGATCGTCATACTTCTTACCACCAATGTCTTATTTTGATTCAGCAGTATTGTTGGATGAAGCGGCCCGGACCAACCTTACATGACCACGTTCATGAGACCGGTTCCACCGATAAACATGCGACTAGTTTTGCATAAAGTTAGCTGGCGGGTGTCTGTTTCTCCAACTTTAGTTGAATTGAATTTGACTGCGGACGGTCCATATGATGGTTAAAACAGCAAACTTGATAAATCACCATTGTGGTTTTCTGCCGTAGGTAAGAACTGTTCTTGCTAGAAGCCCGTAGCAGCCACGTAAAACTTGCAACAACAAAGTAGAGGGCGTCTAACTTGTTTTTGCAGGGCATGTTGTGATGTGATATGGTCAAGACATGATGTGATATACGTTGTTGTATGAGATGATCATGTTTTGTTAAAGTTATCAGCAACTGGCAGGAGCCTTATGGTTGCCGCTTTATTGTAAGAAATACAAACGCCATGTAATTGTTGTACTTTATCACTAAGCGGTAGCGATAGTCATAGAAGCAATAGTTGGCGAAACGGCCATGACGCTATGATGGAGATCAAGGTGTCAAGCCGATGACGATGGAAATCATGATGTTGCCTTGGAGATGGAGACCAAAATCACAAGATGATGATGGCCATATCATGTCACATATTTTGATTGCATGTGATGTTTATCTTTATGCATCTTATTTTACTTAGTCTGATGGTAGCATTATAAGATAATCCCTTAACTAAATTTCAAGGTATAAGTGTTCTCCCCGAGTATGCACCGTTGCGAAAGTTCTTTGCGATGAGACACCACGTGATGATCGGGTGTGATAAGCTCTACGTTCAAATACAATGGGTGCAAGCCGGTTTTGCACATGCGGAATACTCGGGTTAAACTTGACGAGTCCAGCATGTACAGACATGGCCTTGGAACACTGGAGACCGAAAGGTCGAACGTGAATCATATAGTGGATATGATCAACATAGAGATGTTCATCATTGATTATGACTCCATCTCACGTGATGATCAGATATGGTTTAGTTGATTTGGATCACATATCATTTAGATGACTTGAGGGATGTCTATCTAAGTGGGAGTTCTTAAGTAATATGATTAATTGAACTTAATTTATCATGAACTCAGTCCTGATAGTTTTGCATATCTATGTTGTAGATCAATTGCCCGTGCTACCGTTCCCTTGAATTTTAATGTGTTCCTGGAGAAAGCTAAGTTGAAAGATGATGGTAGCAACTACACAGACTGGGTCCGTAACTTGAGGATTATCCTCATTGCAGCACAGAAGAATTGTGTCCTTGATGCAACACTAGGTGAAAGGCCTGCTGCAGGAGCAGAAGCTGACGTTATGAACGTCTGGGAAGCTCGATCTGATGACTACTTGTTAGTTCAGTGTGTCATGCTTTATGGCTTAGAATCGGGACTTCAAAGACGTTTTGAACGTCATGGACCATATGAGATGTTCCAAGAGTTGAAGTTAATATTTCAAGCAAATGCCCGAGTTGAGAGATATGAAGTCTCCAACAAGTTCTATAGCTGCAAGATGGAGGAGAACAGTTATGTTAGTGAGCACATACTCAGAATGTCTGGGTACCATAATCACTTGACTCAGCTGGGAGTTAATCTTCCAGATGGTCATTGACAGAGTTCTTCAATCACTGCCACCAAGCTACAAAGGCTTTGTGATGAACCACAATAATGTGACGCCCGGATAATCAAGCTACAGTAATCCCCTGTTAACGGTGCCATGTCATCATGTTACTGTTGCTAATCTTCACTTGATCCAAATCACAATTCAAATTCAAATTCAATCTAAAGTCAAACATTCATATTTGTCACACATGAAATCTAAAAGGTTGAACTTGTGGAAAATACTCCATAATAAATATTGGTGGTGAACCAATATTTTTGCAAGGTGTTTAAATGGCCTAAACCAATTAAAACAGTGGCTAAAACAATAGATTAAATGCCTTTTCAATTTATAAAAGTGGCAAACCTTTTCAAAAGCCTCACAATCTTTTTGTGGCAGTGCCAACTATTGCAATGTAATTATGTGGCCAAGTCCCACATTTTACAGAATCCTTTTTGGCAGCTCAATTATTGCAAAAACATTTTCTGTAAAAAGAAAAGAGCAAAAAAAGGAAAGAGGAGAAGAGAGAAAACCCCCTTACCCCACTAGGCTTTAGCCCACCCCAGCTGTCGGCCCACCTACCACCCCCCCCCACCCAAGCCGGCCCAGCACTTGCCTCTCCCGGTCGCCTTCTCCCTCTCCTGTACAATCGACCGGGGGCACGGCCGACGCGCCCAGCCACACCAGCTCACCGGCATCGAGGGGATAAGGCCGCCCCAGACGCCTCGAGTTCCCCCCTC